>NC_090935.1:1127761046-1128064076 GCF_040938575.1 Ambystoma mexicanum | reverse complement strand
AGTTTCAAACAGAAGTCAGCTGAGCCCTTGCTTACCTGGATAGTCCAATAATACAGGAGGTGTTACGAGCTGGGCCGCCACCGGATGTGAATGGACAGGCCTCTCAGGTATCTCTGTTGCCCCTTGCAGCTCAGGGATGTCATCAAAAGTATCCAATTACCATAGATGTATCCTCTGAGGAGAAAGGATGGTATACTTTAAAGGAGGCCGTTCAAAATATCAGGGAACATGCTATGAAGGAAGCAGTTCATGTAGATGAGCCGGTACATATGGGGTGGTGCCGCTGTCAGTGTCAACCAAAAATATGGTTATTAGAACCTCCCCACCCACATGAGTGACATCAAGACTTTGCTAGTAGGAATGACAGGCATTGGTGGATTCAACACAGCAATTGTCAGATCTGGGTGAATGGGACAAAGGTGAGGACAAACCGAGAGCGAGAGTGGGGGAGAGAGATAGAGAGAGAGAGAGAGAGAGAGAGAGAGAGAGAGAGGGGCAAAGAGAGAGAGAGAGAGAGAGACAAAGAGAGAGAGAGAGAGAGAGAGAGAGAGAAAGAGAGAGAAAGAGAGAGAGAGAGAGGGGGAGAGATGCAGTGAGAAAACAGAAGACAAGATAGGCGAGATTCCCGGGTGGCACTGTTGAAAGATGGTGTGCCACAAGATGAACTTGATGGTATTCAAACCAGGGAAATGTATGAGTTGTAAAAAAAAGAGAGGGCTTGCTGGGAAAGAGCATTATAAACAAGTCAAGAGACAGGTGGTGTCTACGTAGAATAGAGACCCTTCAGCGCCTCTTGACTAGGAGCCGGGATAAGGGTCCATGAGGATCCCTTCCTAGTATCAGCCAATATGTGCCGATTTGAGAAAAACAGTAAGTGCTATGTTGGAGGCTGAGTCTGGGTACACTGATTCCAAATTTGAATAGGATTATGGGCAAGTCCCGGCAGTGTCAGCTCACATAAAAGTTAATAGACAAACTCATGTTAATATTAAGATTTTTTGGAAGCCTGGGAATATACAAGAATTCCGAGCTATGACTGACACAGGAGCAGAGGCCTCATTGATTCATGGAAATCTTACAAGATTTAAAGGTCAACACTTTACCATTACTGGACTGGGTGGAAAAGAGACATCTGCAGTATAGACAGGAGTGGAAATGGAGATGGGCAATTTGAAAATACAGAAGTACTAAGTATTTTTGTCCCAAAACCTGAATACATCATTGGGTTTGACATTTTGGAAGGGTTGACTTTAGGGTTAGGATGTACAACTTATCAATTTGGAGTGAATGCATTGACTTGTACACCAGTTATTATAGGTAAATCAAATATCTCTCTGTTGCACTTTGCATTGGCCACAAAAGGTGTGTCAATGAAAAAATAACACATTCCTGGGGGGCATAAGGACATTTCAGACACCATTAAAGAATTTGTAGAGACAGGAGTATTTAGGCCAGTCTCTACTGCTGGGAACAATCCCATCTGGCCTCTTAAAAAGGGGGATGGAAGCTGGAGGATGATTATGGACTATAGAGAGTTAAATAAACACACCCTCCCTTTAATTCCTGCAGTGAAAGATACACTGTTACCTTGATTGAGAACATACAGAAGTTTGAGGGAACCTGAGATGCTGTACTAGATTTGGCAAATGCATTTTTCAAAGTGCCAATTGCTGAAGAGTGCCAAGAGCAGTTATCATTTACTTGGGGTAAGTGTCAGTACACCTTCACAAGATTGCATATGCAGTACTTGCATATAGTCCAACCCTCTGTTACCGGCTGGTGGCAGAACACTTAGATAAGATACCATGTAAGCCTGCCATACAAATCCTACATTACATTGATGATATTTTAGATTCAGATCAAACATGAGCGCAGTGTGCAAAATCAATTGGAAGCAATCATTGAGGGATTGAAAAGGGAAGGCTGGGAAATTACACTGAACAAGGTTCAATGGCCAGCTAAAACTGATATGTTTGGGAATTCAATGGCACAATAGGCACTGACAGATAGTGCCGAAAGCCAAACAAAAGATACTTGAATTTACCACTCAAGTGAACAAGAAACAAGCTCAGCAGTTTATAGGGCTGTTTGGATTTTGGAGACAGCTGTAAGGAACTCATGGCGGCAACAGTAAAGACAGACACGAGTAATCACAGTTCAAGGGAGTTTATTAAACTGTAAATACAGGGAGGAAAAATGCCTGATCTAAACCTAAATGTAAGATGGGTGCAAGCTTGGACCATCAAATGAAAAATTAGGCAGTCCTTGTGGGATCTTGTCAAAGTAAAATGGCCTATACTAAAAAAGAAACTATTGCCAAATCATTACAACTAATAACAGAAATAGTGTGGGATAGGGTTTTCAAAGAAGAAAGAAGTGTTCACAAATAATAAGTCAGGATTTGATTACCAGGGGTCTACCTTCCCCATGTTTTGATCATGGGACAAGGTGGATCTCCTGAGCACAGCACACACTCGAGCTTTCCAGCACGAGCCGACAGCTCCATTTCAGCTATCAGGTTCTTCAATGGTTAAGTCTCTTTGAACAAAAGTCTCTTGCCTTCGAGGGCCTGATGTTTTCAACAAACAAACACAAAGTTCTGTTCCGTGTACACTTTGGGTGAAGGCTTCACCCCTGGGCCCTCCTCATTTGGGCGTAGACCCCTCACAAGTTGTATTTAACACAATCAACTAAACAGTTCCTTTCTCAAGGAACTTTGAGTTGATGACGTTCCACCCCTCAACCTCTCTCTTTTGGATTCGGAACTCTTTCAAGTGCCAGCTTCCCTCCTTCGGGTTCACAATGGCTTTTCTTGCATTCACGAATTTCAATGTTCTGTTTAACAATTCAAATGCCAGCCTCGCTACTTCGGGTTCACTATGGCTGTTCTTACTTTAACGAGTCTTAATGTCTTTTCAAACAATTCACTGTGAACATCCCTGCGTCGGGTTCATTCCTGTCAACACACTGTTTATGGGACTTCAGACTTCGTCCCTTCCTGTTAGCATCCTTCCGCCGGGGTCACTCTTGCCATCCTTTGTAACGTATTGTTCATATACTGATTCCACCATGCAGGATTAATTTCCCTTAGCTTTCACAACCATCTGTTGATCAAAGACTTTCAACGGTACAGAGGATTTTACAAGACCCCTCTTTGACCACTTTGACCTCTCTTCACCTCTTCCCAAGGCCTGGTGGTTATGGTAGTCTCAACCATCGGGTAATCGGCCAGAGTTTCCTGCGTGAGCACCCATGTGGTGCCGGACGCCTCTGTTGCTGGTTTTCCCCCTCTTTCATCAATAGTTTCTTTAAACCTTTCAAAGTTCAAATTAGCCGTTGGCTACTTTTCGTTCAACACAGTTCGGTTTCTTATCGACTCTCCCCTCGACTCACCGGCTGTGATGAACCGCTTGGCTTTCTTCCTCTTTGGAGTCAAGGTTGGTACCTCCGAGACAGGCATCTCTCCCCGCTTGGTAATCAGCCGGGGAGGGTCTTGTGTACCATGGGCATCTGCTGCAACACACGCTGACTTTTGTTTGCGGTCTTATTTTTCCATGTGTGGAGGTTTCACGGGCCTTGATCGGAAAGGCCAAGGTTGCTTCTCTCCTTGTCACCCTCTCGGTATTCGCAGTCTTTCGCCTCCTCTTGAACTGTCATGCTGACTTAGCTCTCATGTCGTGCGGTCTGCCTTGCTCGTCCTGTGCTCTTGTGCTCCACCTTTTATCCCTGTGCGGAAAGGAAAGGGCTGTCAGGTGTGTCTGGTTCTGGTTAATTGCCCGAATTTGCCTGACCCTTGTATTGGGACATGTCAGGCAAACGGCTCTGGTGTTAGACCGTTGTCTTTCGTGTTGTGCGAATGTGTTCGTGTCGGAAAAGGGGGACGGGGGAAGTGTTTGGAATATCCTACGTGGTAGGACGGGGAAAAGGTGTTGAAAATAGGGAGATACCACGTCGCACCCATCAGTGTCCCACTCCCCATGCACCCCCTATCCAGGTGATCCTTCCTAACTGGTCCACCCCCAGGAACTGGATCCAATAGAGATGACCATGTCCTGGCCACCTGGATGACAGATCCCCGGGGACTAGCTAGGGAGACACCTTCAGGTTTCTCACTCAGCATATACCACATTTAGGGCAAATCTTGACCCCACTTTATAAAGTGACACAAAAGAAATATGAATTTCAAAGGGGTGAAGAGCAGCAGAGAGCATTTGATTTGGCAAAGAACACAGTGCAGCGTGTGCTTCATTTGTGGCTTTTGAAATCAGGAGAAGTGGAGCTAAATGTATCTGTACAAGAAAACTATGCTAACTGGAATCTGTGGCAGAAGCAAGGCAATAAGTGAGTCCCTTTGGGATTTTGGAGTCGCAAATTACCCGAGGCAGGTGATGGGTACACTCCATTTGAGAAGCAATTGCTAGCATGTTATTGGGCTCTTATTGATACACAATGATGTACTGATTAGACCTGAAATACCAATTACGCAATGGGTGTTGAGCTCTCCTAGGACACACAGAATAGGACATGCTCAAGAGGCCAGTGTAATCAAATGGAAATGGTACATTCAAGGCAGAGCCAAATCAGGAAAGGGTGTGGTTGTGAAATTACATGAGCAAGTGACTAATATACCGCCCGTAGATTACATACCACAGGAAGTGACTGAAGTACATGAGTCTCCAGTGAAATGGGGAGTACCTTATAGAGATCTGACAGTGGATCAGACATAGCATGCCTGGTTTACTGATGGCTCTGCTCGCTGCGTAGTAATTTAGGGCTATTGGAGAGCAGTATCATATAATCCCAAGACAAAAAAGATCTTGACAATGTCAGGGAAAGGGAAGAGCAGTCAGCTTGTAGAACTCTATACAGTTTATCAAGCTTTGAAACAAGACACACCCAATGTCATTTGTACACAGATTCATGGTCAGTAGCCAATGGGCTAGCTGTGTGGCTGCCGACATGGCAGAAGAATTAATTGAACATTAAAATTATGGAGAAAGGAACTGTGGCAAGATATTTGGGAAATGCCATCACAAAGTGAAGTAACAGTGTATCATGTGTATGCACAACTTACGACTGACTCCTTAGAACGTTGGTTTAACTCTGTTGCAGATGAACACACCAAGATTTCATCTGTGGACGCGGAGGATCAGGCGAACGATTTGGAGGGTCTGGCCAAGTGGGCATTTGGGAGAAAAAGCTACTCGCGGGTGGGCACAAGCTCGAGGGATGAATATCCCTTTAAAGGTAGTGAAAACAATCATTTTGCAATGTCCTGTGTGTCAACATCAACAGCATAGACCCATCCCTCATATTGTCCAGGGCACTTTGCGAAGAGGCAAGTTAACGGGTCCAGCCTGGCAGATTGATTATATCGGTCCTATGCCAATCAGTAAAGTCTGGCAATATGCATGCATTATTGTGGACACTTTTTCAGGATATTTGATGGTGTTGCCATGCAAGAGAACCACAAAATTAAACACCATTAAGATGTTAGATCAGATTATATTGCATTATGGCGTGCCCTTGAAAATTCTGAGTGACAATTGCACACATTTCAAAGGCAAGTTAATTCAGGAGTACTGTCAGGAGAACAAGGATAAATGGCTCTACCATGTCCCATATCATCCACAAGGGGTGGCCCTGATTGAGAGAATGAATGGTTTGTTGTAAGAGCAATTGCGTAAATCAGGTAATGGCAGTTTGGTAGGCTGGCGTGAGCATGTGTTTGATGCTGTAAAAGTGTTGAACAATAGGCCAGTGGCTGAGTGTGAAACGCCTTTGACGCGTCTGTTAACAACTACTGTGCAGATGCAACCTAATTCAGCTACGGAAACTCCATTGTACTGGGAAGTCATGCCAGGTGCCCTATCTCCAATCCATGCAACTCCAGAATCAGCAGGAGTAGACTTGCATTCTCATAAAGAAATCCGATTAGAACCAAGAGATATAATAATCATTGAGACCGGGATTGGAGTACAAATTCCCTCAGAACATATGGGATTAATTGCCCGTAGATCTAGACTAGCATTGAAGGGTATCCAAGTACTGGAAGGAGTGATAGATGCTTACTATCATGGAGAAATCAAAGTCATTTTAAGTAACAGTGGAGCTGTCCATGCTATCCATGTAGGAGACAGGATATCCCAATTGATTTTCTTACCAGTTAAACTGGCCATGATCAGAAAGGGAGATCCCCCTACAGTGTTAACTACTCTGGGGGACTGTGGTTTTGGTTCATCAGAAAGCATAGTACCGGGTGTGGAGAAGCCTAGTGGCCCATTTGTATCCGCAGATGTCATAGTGTCGGGCAGAGACCAATTTGTTTTAGTCATGGAGCCGGGCAAGGAATAATGGGACTATGTTCCTGCTGACAAATGTTGTTTAAGAGAATGATTATCAACATTGATATGCTTTTTCTGGTTTGTTTTACAGATTCTGTGCCTGGCTGGTATAAGTGCAATTCTGAATGGTCTCCATTTGGTAGACTTAAACGACACACAGCAAAAGCAAATGCAAAATGGCACATTTGTGCAAACAACCAATTTGAAATTGACGAGGTTGGAGAATGAGATTTGTGGGTCACTTGATGCCAACGCTTACATACCAGCCCAAGCAGGCACGAAGAAACAAATTTGCAAAGCATTGAGGATAAACCAAATACAAGCTTCCCAAATGGAAAACATATGCATCTACTTGGCTCCAGACATTCTAAACATAACCTATTTTTGCTTATCAAATTCACATAATGGACTGGATCTACTGACAGCCTGTCTGGTAGTGGTGCCAACACCTGCTTCAACTTTGAAAAAAATGATCAGCGTTATGCACAATGACTTCGGTGGAGTATGATATCCGTCAGTAATTTTCTGTTTATGAATATTTCAAGTTCTGCCAGAAGACCAACGACAAATGGAAACTATTAACTAAACTATTATTCAATCCACCCGCATGCCCTCCTCTGTACCTCAGATCAGAACTTGTTAATGCAACTTTCCTCAGTAAGTATACTTGTTGAAACGACTCAAACCTCTATGTGAATAGCATATATATAATTATTTTTTCTTCTCGCATAGTATAAAGACCATTCACAAAGATGTCACCTTTCCTTTAAATATTTGCATGTAAGTTCAGCAGTGAGAGCGTGTCAGTTTTGATAGCACCAATACACCTTTACATATGTATTATAATTATTATTATTATTATTAATGAACTCCATGCCTATTGTTAGGGAAGAATTCCATTTTGGGGGTTCCGGTGTCCCGATTTATTGGACCCGTTAAGCTTTTGCTTTTTCCTGTTAGTTTTCTTGGTTTCTTTGACCATATTTTTGTGGACAGAGGGGTTTTTAGTTACCCCATTTTGTCCCCAGGGTGGTTTTATCACACTACACTTGTGTTGTAGAGTAGGCTGGTAGTAGCTATAATTTATTTTTGGCATCATCAGGGGTGCATACAGATTTACTGCATTAGTAGTGACTAGCAGTACCCCCAGTGTTGCTGTGGTCTATAGCGGACATGCAAGTGGGGGTCTGCTATAGCCTTGTGTGTGTTATATTGTGTCCTAACTTCCTATTTTTGAAAAATCGCCAATCTCCCTAAATCGCCTATACTGATAGCACAGGGCCGGGCCCCACCCTGTGCAACGCGAATGGGTGGGGTTGGTCAAATTTCACAAGGGCCAGTACACCCCAAACTCGTATGCCGACCTTGGGCTAACATTTCAGCCCACTAACTTTTATGGGGCTGGAACCAACCCTGAACATACAAACCCTTTCACAAATATATATGTGACCAAGGGGTGTGTGTACCGCGAAACGTGTCGTTTTGATGTGCTTTTCCTTTTTCCATGGCATTATACAAATAAAGGATTACTTTTTGCCTGGTAACCTCTGGTGATTTCTCAAACTCATTGTTTGGAGGAAATGTTCACTTTCGAACTGCTCTTGGAGTGCATTCCGACCTTTCGTACCACGGTACAAATCTTTTTATCATATATATACATAGATTGTACTAATGTGGTAGCAACTAGGGGTACAAATGCATTTTTAAGCCCTCCGCCAAGCCATTTTGTTTCTGACCATCCCTTTGTCTGTGAAGACCATGCGTCAGTCCTAAAATGGCCCTTGTACAAATATGAACCCATCCTGAGCCCAGCCCTTTACCTTCTAGAGTGATTTGGACTGTTTAGACTATTCCACAGCCCCCCCAGACAGCCTCAGTACACATCCAGCGCTGGTGGACCTGGGGGTGTGGTAGTTTTTAGGGCCACCATAACTTTTGTGCATCTGCCTGGCATGTGACTCTGAAGGCTGGCATGGGCCAGCCTATCATTGAACGGTGTTTATCTAGGGGAGACAATGTGTATTACTCAATTCAGTGTATTCTTAACTGAATTGCTGGAGGATTTGCCACGAAGATGGACTGCTGATGTTCCAGGACCAGGTTTGGCCATATTGGCTGGGCCCTGGATCTTTTCTCTTAGCTCTGGTTTCTTTTTATTTGGCTGCAGGATGTCCTTCCCAGGCAGTTCCTTCTCCTCCTACCAGTCCTCCTTGCCATGTGGACTGTATGTCTAATTTTGGGTCTGTTTCTGTGCTACTCTCGTGTTTCCTGACTCTTGCCCTGTATAAGGGGTATTGTACTCACTGGGTTGTTTCGCCATTCTTGAGCCAACTCCTTTGCATCTGGCACCCTGGCTACTTGCCTCCTGGTCTGGGTATTTTCATCGGATTCATCACCATGAGTTACTGGATCCTGGCATGGTGGCAATGGCAGCGCCCTTCTACCACAGTACCATTTTGGAATCCATTGTCTCGAATCCTGCTCTGCTTCATTTCGAACCTGGGACCAGCCGTATTGAAGGAGGGGAGGGGGGCGTCTAATGTGGCACCACCGTTGGTCTCTCCTTTGTCCACACCTATGGGGTAGAACACGGATTTACCAGACTCCAGATGATCCTATAACCCTGGCTCTGCCTTTTGGTTGTCCCTTTCATTTCTACTGAGAACTTTCCAAAACTATAAAACTCCTCTCAAAGTGATCTGATAGGGTACTAACCCGAACTTTGACATTTTTCGTGGATCACCCTGGAGTTTTTTGCCAAAGACATTTTAGCAACAACCCCGTATTTATTTCGGATTTCAATGTATTAAATAACTGAAGCTGCCTTCCTGCTATAGAATTGTACTAGGATATTTTTTCCAACTGTGGTTACCTTGTATCAATCCCTTCATAGGAGTGTAATACAACTGTATTGGTGTGGTATTGAATAACATTTTCAGATTTTTTGTGGCCTTTTAGGGCTTGCTGTGGAACTGTGAACTCTGTCTGCCTTTAGGATGTATATGGCGTATGTGGTTTACATTTGTAGCAGTGCTTTAAATTAGCACTCTGAACAGCATCAGCCAATCAGGAGGCTGGGAACGTGGGTGTAAATCAACAACTGTCTGTGCTCTCCTTGCCTCCGACGCTTCTGCTTTTTTGACTTGCCCCCCCCCTGCCCTGTCCTGCCCTTTTATACTCACCTCATACAACGTCCCCCAGTCCGTCAAGCTCCCTTCAACCCCAACCTACCTTTCCCTACAGCTCTGCGCACCCCTCCCACACTGTGTCAGAGCCATGGTAATAGAGAAGTGACTGTTACCATTTCCATGTTCCGTGGTGGCAGACATTTTAGTTTTTTTCCATGGGAAATTTGGCATGGCATGCTCAATATGCAAAGTGCCCATTTGCAGTGGGGAAACCCCACTCAGAAGTATTCTCAATCCAGAGGGACCCCCAGGTTGCGAATAACTATAACCCCAGCATTTGGGGGCATACAAGATCAGTAACGGCCATGAACCTTTTGCTTGGGCCTACCTTAGGCTTGGTCTGGTAGGCCATTACCAGCCCCGTACACCCCTGAACATGGGGGGTGATCACTATAATGCAGTAGAGGTTGCAGGATCTATTGCGAGTATTCCCCAGTGGCTTTTGTGGGCCCTGATTATGACTGTGTAAATGCATTTCACTATTGTCTAGGGTTGCCCACTTCTTTTCACTCCTTACTCACATATGCATTGGGTGAGTTTAAAACCAGGTCTACATTTAGCATAACAGTGGGCAGGGGATGTTTAGGTCGTTTGTTGTGTTTATGTATACACTATGTTTTACTATGTGTTGTGTGCAACCCAAACCACTGATTTGAACTGATTGTTGATGTATATGTAATTCTAAGCAGTTATTTTTGGTAGACCTGTGTAGTGTATTCCCTTCGCTTGCCTATTTCGGGATAACCACGCCTATCCACAAGCCTTTCTTCATCGGTTGAGTGAAGTCTGTCTGCTCTGCCACAGCTACTCAAATGAGAGGATGTGAACACATCTCTGTAAACCCCTATATACAATGAGAAGAGAGTGTTAGTTTAACTTCAGGAATACAGGTTATTTTCCTCCTAACCAAGAGCCAATGAAGGACTCACAATGTGTTATACTATTTACATCCATTAACCCTGAAAATCATTAACGTTTATACATTGAATTGGTCTTTATTTATATGTGTATACATTTTAGACTGTTTTCTTTGTGTATGTTCTGATTTGTATCAATTTCTGAAATACATTGGGCCTCATTACAGGGTATGCGGTAACCATGGCGCTATTCGCGGCATGGTTGCGGCCGGTATTTTACTGTTTTCGCCTTGGTGGATGGCGGAATTACCGGCCTACTCCAAGATGAGCGGGGCCAGTAATTCCCCATTCACCAAGGCACTTCCCCATTCCCATTTTTGCCCCCGTAGGGCTCAATGGGAATGGGGAAGGAGATAATTACGGTACCGCAAATTGCAGTACCGTAATTAGCACCAAGGTCCCTTTGCGGGCCCGTTCCTTACGGCTGGTAAAACCAGCTGTTGAAGTCGGGTCCGGCAAAGGGACCTCGTAGTAAGGCGGCAAGGGTTTACCGGTACCAGTGCCCTTACCGGTAAACCCTTACCGCACACCGTGTAATGAGGCCCAATGTATATGTAACATACAAAACCTTACCAAAAATTTGCCATTAACAAAAATGTGTTACAAATTGTTCGGAATCATTTGAAAAGGATATGTATATATGTCTTACCAGAAAACACTTGGAGAAAAAAAAAATGTTGTGAATGGTGCTTTTTTGTAATTATTTTTAAACATCAATATTAATCAAAAGGATACTAAACCGTTACAGGGATTTTCCCACAGAGTGCAGGGGTGTACACTCACTAGTAGTGTGTCCCATTTCTATTTACAGTATTTGAGCCTTACATTGTGACTTACAACTATCTGCACCAATATACATTCTTTCCAAGTGCTTTACCTCTACCATCACGGAACCTTTGAGCTTTGTTGTGCATGGACCCTAAGACTCACGTTTAAGGGTATCCCTACTCCTAATCACAAAGTTGTATTATTTGAAAGTGTTGACAGCCACACAATCACTAAGTGAATGCCACATTCAACCTTTCATTAGAATTCTCCTTGGTGTTCTCTGCTGTGCGCATTCAGGATTCACTCCAGACACCATCCACAAACAGGTCCCATGTGGTTCTGGCTACTTTGGCACGCCCCGAAGCAGGAAGTTACCCTGGCCATAAACGAAAACATCGGTATTCCACTTTGCAGCTCATGCGAACAATGTCTGGATGGATAAACATGGGTTGCTTGTGGGGCCACTATTAGGGGACACTAAGCTGCACACCATAAAATAAAGACCAGCGTAAGCCAGTTACACAATGTGTTTTGCAAAGGACAAACAGTGTCTCTTTGAGGTATCTTACCTCTGACGAGTGTAGAGGAGCAGCCGATTGCCTCTACCAGAAGTCCAGCCCCCATTTTACCTATATGTTGGAAGCCAGACATTGCGACATGCGCAACGCCAGTAATGATGCCTATACCACGAAAAGCCTTTGAGACAAGGTATCCATTGAGAAAGCCCTATCCGATGTATCCTCGGAGAACTGACAGTCTCCTGGAGGAAATCCCCAAAGGCATATGAAGATGAGTGAAAGAGGAGATTGGTGGCAGCGCACAAAGTAAAGGTTACGCACTGAGCTGAATGACCAAAGGAAAGGATGTATAGTCCTTATAGAAGCTGATGACGAAATAAAGAATTGAGTAGACTTCCATACGCGGAATAAAGATTGCACGTGCGGAGAGCACTGCTGAAAATGCAAGCCATTTTATAACTGTACAGCTGCTGTAACACAAGTATACTAAGTAATCGTAAAGGCTGGCTATATGTAGTGAATAGACTGCAGGCGGTGCTGCTACTATATATAGAATCTGGATATTTGATGTCGCAACTTTAGTAAGCTCAGATTTATGGAGAAAGAATTATTGATGACTGAAAGTGTGGTGCAGCAAGGAAAACGGCTGAAGATTGAGGAAGACTCGAGAAGGCTGTCTGGCTTGGTGTCAAGGGTTAGGACAGCCAAGAACTGGTTATCTATATTTCAAGATACAGGGAATGTGAGAAGCGGGACGAGTCCCTGTAAAGGTGCGTAGAAAGGACACCATGAGTGCCAGGTTTTCTCCATTTAATACTATTAAATACGAGAAAGGAGCTAAAGCACGGTCTCCTGTCACATGGGTTAGATGGAAATAGAAACAGGGCATGCAGCACCAGCCTGAAGATAAGAACGTGCTTTCACTTCCTTCAATTCTCAGGAGCAGTGATACTTTGCAAGGCCAAGTTCAAAGACAATTTAAATGGGAGATGGCATGAGTGATGATAAATGTTGGGTTAATTGGGTGGGGAGGCATGGTCAAGTACACCCACTGTCACCTGGGGTACCAGTTTACGTGCTGCTAGCGAGCTGAATGTTCCAGAAGGGTACAAGCATGCCAACCAAATATAGAGGGCCATATAACGAAGAGCCCTATAGTTTGAGAGCCAATAAAATGCTGTGTACTTAATAATTGTTGAAGATGACTTGCACTAGGGGTGGGCATAAATTGCCCACCTGATAATAGAGATCCAATCAAAATCCAATCCCTTATGGAAAGTTTACTTAGATGTTCCCCTTAGTCCAATCACAATCGCAAGTAGGTTTTCTTAGTTTGCCACGTAGTATGATATCACAAATGCAAATTTCTGTTATGAAAGTATTATTTTTTATGAAATGCTTCGAGACTATGCTATGTGACATCCGTTGATGTCCGTTGTAACTCCCTGTTTTAGACAATTGAGATTGAAAAAGAGTTTTTCTGTCAACTTCCTGAGTCTGTCTTATTGTTTGGTGTAAGAGTTATTCTGCATCGCCCTCCATCGTATGATGTGTTACCTCAATTAAAAGGACCAGAAGGGTGCACAGACATAGGGTTTCTCACAGCACAATTGGTATTGATTTCTGGTCTTCTCTGTGAGGTGTTAACATAAATGTGCTCATGAGATCTCCGAGTATTAGCATTCTGGGCCATTGCCTTCCTGGCTCATGATTAGCCTTCATCAACCCCCCACATGCAGATCGAGAAGCCACCATGCCGTAATCATAACTCCAGAGAGTCTGGGATGGTGGGGCATGGGTATGGGGCCAGTGACATTCATTTAGCCCACCTCAACTGCAGGAAATAATGTCGGGGAGATGTTTATGTCCCTGTGACAATGTGTGGACTATGCTCTTGCCTCTACATTACGTTATGTACATGTCGTATTAGCCAGCCTATTAGCCAGCCCTATTAAAGCACATCTAGGGAAGCAGGAAGTGAGGCCTGTATGGACTTTCCTCTAACCTAGTTTTGTGTCTCTGGTATCCTAGAAAACAGTGCGTGACGAGGAGGAGGTCGAGCTCAACGTACTCAGCTGGGCGTATTAGAAAAAGACTTCGAGGGGAGTAAACAGCTGAGCGAGAGAAGTCGTTGAAGTGAAACGTTATTATTGATGCCGAAGCGCTGCTTCCCGGGACCCAAACCCTCGTGATGCCGAGAGAGTGAAACTGACAAGGCGAACGTTTTCGCCAAACTGATACAAAGTGCCTTCCTGCAGTCGGCCTCCACCTCCAAGCCTGGCAGGGGCTGCAAAGCCAGAGGTGAGTGAAGGAGGGAAAGCAAAGGCTCCGCTTTAATTGTACGCGACCGTTGTCGCTGGAAAAGACTATTGAAGTTAGCGCTGTTGCGCTTTTGTTGAAGGTCCCGCGTATGATGAACGCAACTGAGAAGGTTCATGAAAGTTAAATAATTAAGCGCCGTTGTGCCATCATTGTTTGAAGGTTGTCCGTGAGAGAAAGTGATATACGTATAACCTCTTGAGAAACATAACAGTGCCCTCCAACGTTAGTGTAGGGTTGCCATGCAAAGGAGAAAGGAAACCTGTGCTATTGTAAGAGAAAGGCAAAGTGAATCACTATGAGAGGGTGAGAGAACGTTCTCATCAGAAGAAAGACAAGCAAGAGAGAAAGAAATAGACAAGGAGGGAGAAGAAAGGAAAACACAAGAAAGGAGAGACAATAAAGATAATCTTTTAAAGAGACAAGAAAGGAGAAACTTTTGAGAAATACTGAAAGACTCTTACCTGAATTTACCAAAGCTCTGCCTTCCTGCTGAAGTTCGAACCACTCAAGAAAAGACGTATCCTTTTTCAAACAACTAGAAAAGAAAGAAAGATAAAAATATCTGTTAGAAAAATAAAAGAGCTGGGTACTCGTTGTAATCCACACAACCTACGTATTGGCTCTGATTCTCATTTATGTCATAAAAGCCATCTTGTCACAGTCCCCACCTTTTTCAGCACTTATAAACCTGATCACAGGGGCAGGGGGTCGGGGGACCTTAGGGAGGTTGTGTAGTCAGCGAGAATTGATGTTTTTGAAGGGCTTCTTGCTAGAGTGGACCGACTTCTCTTGCCTATCTCCACTGACCTAATTTTTCTACATCCCTTTGTGATGGGTCAGAGTTTCTTGTGGCTTACGGAGCACTGGGGGCCTGCATAAACTGAGGGGGGTGGATGGTGCCAAAAGAGCTTGTTCTATGGGGAGCAATAAGCCAGCCTTTCAGAGCTCAGATTCTTCAGTGTGTACGAAGGGCTAGCTTAGCATGGGGGAAGCTATTTGATGTAGGGCTGCTCTCAGCAACTCTGCTCTGAACGTACCTGCTCTTGTCTGATATAGGAAGCTAAGCAGTGAAGGTCTGGTTTGTGCCTTGAGTTTATCAGCTGCATACCTGCCCAGATGAAGTAGAACTCCTTGATGAATGTGCAGTGAGACCTGAAGTGCATTGTGGTTGTGTTGAGTTCGTAGAGAATCCGGCCAGGTTTTTGTAGCTCCTCGTTTCCCTTTGATGGGACTATGATACCCTCTCTCCACGTACTTCAGGCGGGTAGTGTTAACTAGGAATTACACTCCTGTTCTGTGAGTTGGAACAAAGGTCGCCATGAGCATTTCAGGGGCAGATGCAGTGATATTTATTTGTTCAGGCCACGCTACCTTCCTGCCTTTGATGCACACCACATTCTGGGCCACAGAGCACTGTTGGCAGAACTTAAATCCTTTTTGGAGATTACGGGTGTTGGGTTTCTGTTCAGGCATGAGAACTCTTGGTGGGAAAGGAGAGTAATTCAAAACTCTACCTGGGAGAAGCCTGGGTTGTGAAGTAGCCATTGATTTGTACTAGACTCATGGCGAAGTCCTCCAAAAAACTCATGGTTGGCATGGAAACAGTCTACACGAGAAATAATGACACAGAAAACAGTTTCTACCTTAACAAATAAATAAGCACACAAATAAAGAGAAAATTAAATAATGGAGTATAAGGATTACAATATGTGGAGTATGAGGTTCATCCACGCATGGTATCCTGCAATAATACACTTTGATTTTAGGATAGAAGCCCTTCTTCAAGGTGGGAGGTTCCTTTGTTAGTCTTCTACACAAATATAACAAACAAATGACCTTTCGGACAATGAAATACCTTCTAGTACCAAATTCCAAAGAATGTACCCAGTATACTTGACTAGAAATAGGGATAATGAATAAGTCGGCAACTCTTTATGGAAGAGAAAATCATTACATTCAAAGGAAGGTCTGTTCAAAAGGTGTCTCAATCAATCCTCATTGTTCAATTCCTATGTTAAAAATCAACCCCCTTGAATATTGTGTAAATAAACAATCAAGTATGCAATCAAAATTTAAAAACCAGAAACAATGCATCTCCCTACCGCACACTCTGGAGTTCTTCAGATATTCCAATGCTTTGAAGTATATTTGATCCAAAGAAAAGATAAAATGATTTAGAAGCCCTAAATGAATCATGATACCTTCCTTCAATCACATAGTGCAATCCCCACAAACCTACATACATACAACAACCTAAATTCATGATATGCATTCAATCAGCAGCATTGGTGAGAATCTTTTTTTTAACCCAATCCAAATTCTCATCTGATACAATTATATAAATAGCATACCTGAAATCAGTTCACATATCCGAATCATCTCAGAGAAAGAGGAGTAAAGATTATACCGATGAACGCTATCAATATATCCCTAAATACATTAAAGTATAAACATCCTTACAGCAAAGGTGAAGTACAGCAAAACTTGATGAAATGGCCCAAGATTAACAGATGTTCAGCCTCCGCTCCCATTCTCCTTTTTAAATGTTGAACACTCCATTGTGCCAGGTGTCAAGGCCTGCTTAAGGCAACTATACCAATCCATTTATTTTTGGCCAAGAGAAAGCTGCCATGTGGGAAATCCTTTTCTAAACTCCCAAGTGACCTTGAAATGAGTCTAGGGCATAATATGTCCAAAAGAGCTCTACGTGGTACCCTTCACCACTCACGCAAGGCACGGAAACCAAACAACATTGTAACGAAAAGGGTAGATTTGTAGAAGTGAATTGTGGCAATAACATTGCAGAAAACTAGTAGATGAACGGTACCTCTCCCCAACATCTCATCTGACCTACAATAGCTTAACCTAATATGCCTATTACAATGTAATCATGACCATCACCTGTGAGAATCAATAGCTATTCACCATTCGACAGATTTCTGTAAAGATCTTATTAACTGAACTATAACATCCAAGGTCCCAATCAACTTTCAGGAAAAAGAGAAAATAAATCTCTCAATCCAAAACATGTCCCTTTGCGCTAGTGGTTTAGAGATGTGCCGCCACTCAATTGTGCTTTAACAATTTAAAGTATATATATTTTTTTTATTTACTTGATTTAATCAGATTAGTGATTTTTACAAGAAAATATTACAAATTACATTTGAGCAATTGAGTAGCGATGGTCGCTAAAGTCTACAGCCACTGAAGATTTTGTATTTTACAACCTAATGTTCAATTTATGTTCAGTCCATCTCTGTTTCGCCTTATGAGCAGTTAGCTCAACATAATACATTCCACATGGACATTTCAAGCCATAAATCACATTCATTGAATCACATGTGGCATATTTGCATAATTTAATGTTTCCATAATAATGTTTGGATGTTTCATATTGTCACCCTAAGTTAGATTATGACAATGTTTACAATTAAACCATGGAAATGTACCCCCTCCTGCTCTTATGTCTGTGGTAGGTAAATCCAAATATTTTCCTGCGTGTGATATGTAAGTGTAGAGGGATTTGGAAACCTTTGTGTCGTTAATAGTTCTAAATTCAAAATGTGCTAATTTCTCTGTATCATTTTTCTATTCTTCTGACTTGGTCTACAGAATGTGGTAACGTACGCAAGATAAGATTGTAGCCTGTGTATTTTAAATCTTAAAAGTATAGCATGAACAAATGTGGATGCTCTTCTTTCAGCTTTAGACAATTTCCATCATAGCCTCGTGTCATAAATGCATTCTGCAATTTCTGAATTTCTATTGCCACTGCCTCTTCGTAAGACACCACGGGCCTCATTACGACTTTGGCGGTAGCCATGCCCTTAATAAGGGCATGGGTGCCACCAAAATCGGGTCCAGGTTCCCTGAATGGGGAATTACCGGGCCATTCCGAGTTTGGAAGGCCGGTAATTCCTCCTTCAGGGAACCCGGGCCCGGACCTTCCCCATTCCCATTTGAGCCCCGACAGGGCTCAATGGGAATGGTTGCAGGGAGCCAACAACGGGCCAATTACGACCGGCCTGTTGTTAGCTCCCTGGTCCCCTTGCGGGACCCGGTAAGGGCGTCTGGTAAAACCAGACGTCCACATCGGGTCCCGCGAGGGAACCTCGTAATGAGGCGGAATGGGTTTAACGGGTCCGCCACCATTAGCGGCACCGGTTCACCCATTCCGCCAGGGTCGTAACGAAGCCCTACATGTTTAATTCTCAAAGATTGGCTGAATGGTAAAGTTTTAAAAGTAGCACAGGGATAAACACTCTAGGGTTGTAGACAGGGCTGGACTGGCCCACCGGGACACCGGGAGTTTCCCCGCTAGGCCTCGGGGCATAGGGCCTCTTTGGGAGTTAACCAAATGAACTGCGCAAGGATACAAATCATGTGAGAAAACCCAGTCAGTCTGGGTAGTTCGGCTGAAATTGGCTGCGCATTTCTTTTCTACCCATCCATAGCAAACGACAGCCAGGCTGGCGCATGCGCCTCTTGAGGCCAGGGCACTGCCCGAGTAGGTGGAACCTCATGTGCCAGAATGCAGCCCTGGTCAGTGTGCTCGCTCGAATCATGTTGCATCATATGATGCACTTCACAAAGTGTTCTACGACGAGTGCGACAGGCGAGGCGAGCGCAGCAGAGCAGCATTTTCACTCATGTGCAAAGTGCGCAAATGCATTAGAACATTGCTTGGTGGTGCGGTGGGTGGAGGTGTTGGATGGAGGAGCCCCAGGGTGGCTGGGTAATCAAAACGCGGGGCACCTCTGTTCGGGAGCGAATGCTTGGAAAATATTTTCCATGGAGCTTCCGCCTCCTCGTCCTCTCTGCCTTTTACTCTCCTTTACCCACATCCACACCAGATACCTCTCCCGTGCTCATTCCCTATCTCACTCGTCTTTGTAACTCTGTGCCTCTCTCCTCTGACCCCACTACTTCTCCTCGGCTTCTGTATGCCAGCAATATCTCTCCTCTCTGTCCTTCATTACCCATAACCTATCTCCTCTATCGCAGTGTCCCTTCTATTTTTCTGTGCCCCTAACCGCTGTCTCCCGTATCTGCCCTTATCTGCCTATCATATGACCTCTTCGCCCTGCACTCCCAGCTCCCCTCCTCTTTTTCTTCCCTCTACCTGGCTTTCCTGTTGGTGTGGCAGTTTTTGGTGCTTACCCACCCCCCCACCTCCTGTCCTCATCTGCCCACAGACAAAACAAGGCTCCCAAAAACCCCTCCCTCACCTCCAGAGTCCCACTCATCACCCCCTCATACCTCAGACCTCACTTGTTCTCGAGTAAAGCAGGAGCACACACCAACAGTTCTCCCATTACCAGAGCAGGGGGTTCAATCCAGACAGGAGCGAAATACTGCGGTGCAGGGGTTCACGCGGGAGGAGCTCAGGGGGTCAGTGTGCCTGCTTCGTTTGGGGCCAATAAGACATTGGTTCAAATTCCAGCTGATAGCTCGGTGGGCTAATGCATCAGCTGTTCAGATATGTTTCTAGCCTGGATGTGACTCGCCCGTTTGAATCCCAGTAACACAGCTCAATGGGTCAATGCACCGGCTGGCTGCTTGTGAATGTAAGTTGCAGGTTTGAATCTCAGTATAGAGCAGAATTCCATCCTTTGCAAGGCATATCAGACAACTATGGGCACGTTGGGTTGGGGTAGCATCAAGCAGGATTACATTGCTATGTAAATACACCACAAGAACTTCAACCACTGCCTGTGTTTCATACAAGCCGTGCGCCGAATTTGGTAACCCTCTATTCACTGCCATGTGATCATATTAGGTTATTTATAAAGTCCACAACGCAACCTCAATACTCATGCTTTTTAGAAATAGGAGGCGCCATGAACCGCTGGAGGCACTGATTTCATCGACAGCCGGACGATGAAAAGCATGCCTTAAAGGAGGTTCCTGGAGCTGGAAAGAGAGTGGTCCATCACTTGCATCACTGAGTGCGGATGGGATGTAGGATGCTTGCAGCATCCCGCTGCATCACCATCCATCATCCGGGATTCCCACGCAGAAAGCACCGACCCACAGACTGCTGGGGGGCTAACCAGTGTCAGGATGGAGGGAAGGGTGTAGTGGCAGGAAAAGGGTCCACGCATAAACACGCCTTTTAGGCACTGCACATTATATGCTGGTGGCTATTTTGGGAGTGCCTCGACTTGAAGGAAGGCAATGCTCTGTTTGCCCAAAGAACAGTAATAGTTTGGAGCTGCCTATCAAAATGATTGTTTTTAAACTGCTTACTGTAAGAAAGGTGTGAGCCAGTCTTCGAAAAAGATAATTTAGGGCCCAGGCGAGCTTCAGCATAGCAAGGGGAAGCTTACACTGTAACGTATCACATCCTGTGGCTGCAAGTTAAGTGTAAGATGGCAACTTTCCATAGGAGATTTTTTTAAGGATTATGCTGGTACATTGATACTAAAGATGGAAAAACCCTTCCCTGCTGGAAATTCTAATTTAAAAAACATTTCTAATAAAATTAACTGGAGCGTCTGGGTTTCTGGACTTTGCCTATATCCAGACAGGAGAAAAAGAAACTAACTGCATACATGACAGCATGCCTTATTCCATTAGGGGATACCAGTGCAGGTCTGGTTTTAGCTTTGTATTCTGGTACTTGGAGTCCTGTGTTTATGATGGGGACATCCAGTGCTGCAAGTACCAGAATGCAAAGTTAAAGTCAGGACTGTACTTATCAATTCCGAAATTGAATGCAACATGTTGGAATGTATGCAGCTGAAATCAATAGACATCGGAAACACGAGAAACCAGGCCCAGATTTCAACTGCAATGTTCCTACTAATTGTTCATAGATGTTTTAAAACCCTATGTTCCAGCCTAAACCATTTCTAATTGATTAAATTGAAGTTGCACTTGGGCATTTTGTTGTCTGTTTAAATGTCAGCCCTGTCCTTGTTTGTGAAATGCACAGGCCCTTTTTGGCTTAATGCACAAAAACCCAGACTCGTTTAAAAGTGGAAAAGGTCGCTTTAATGTGACAGGCCAAAGCTTACAATCAAACGCTTAACTGGCTCCATGGCCTAACAAACTAAAGGAATATTTTAACCACCACTTAAATAAATTAAACATTTTCATTTTCCCCCAACAATTAAATAATTAAATAACCCAATTCCTCCCTAATGATCCCTTGGATCCTACCGTCTCCTTGCCCCTTTTCCAGGCGTCCCGCTTTCTCCCAGGGGCCATGCCCCTCCAGGCTCAATACCTGTTCCCCCAGGGTGACCTGCTTGTGCAAACAGCACCACCCCATCCTTTCCCGTGTCATTCCCCCATTGTGCTTCCCTCCCCCCACATCAAAAGGGGCCATGCCCCCGTCGCCCCGACCCACTTCAACACCCTTCAAACTCCCCTCTACACCCAAATCCCCCTTCCTATGACCTGCAGCCAGCCTGACCTGCCACATCAGCAACATATATTACACACACTTTCACAATGCCCTGACCTGTCACACAAAACTACCAACCCTACCTTCCTAACAGACCCCAAAACTCCTGAACCCGCCATGTCATCTAAAAACCCCCCTGCATAATCCCATGAACAATGGACCCCCCCATCTTACATAACAAGACACTACCCTAACGAAAATGAAGGGGGTGGGAGGGCGGGACAATCATCAAGTCCTAACCGTCGCCTGCCTCCCGAACCTTCCCTGAGCCCTTAAATACCCCCCCAGGAGGCGCTCTGCCCCACGGCCACTCGCTGGCCATGTGCATCGCCAAAAACTCCCCGGGGGGAAACGCTTTGCGTTCCCCCCGGGGCCCCCCTTTTGGCTTAATGCACAAAAACCCAGACTCGTTTAAAAGTGGAAAAGGTCGCTTTAATGTGACAGGCCAAAGCTTACAATCAAACGCTTAACTGGCTCCATGGCCTAACAAACTAAAGGAATATTTTAACCACCACTTAAATAAATTAAACATTTTCATTTTCCCCCAACAATTAAATAATTAAATAACCCAATTCCTCCCTAATGATCCCTTGGATCCTACCGTCTCCTTGCCCCTTTTCCAGGCGTCCCGCTTTCTCCCAGGGGCCATGCCCCTCCAGGCTCAATACCTGTTCCCCCGGGGTGACCTGCTTGTGCAAACAGCGCCACCCCATCCTTTCCCGTGTCATTCCCCCATTGTGCTTCCCTCCCCCCACATCAAAAGGGGCCATGCCCCCGGCACCAGAAAAACCCTCCCCCGAGGAGTTCTTTCTGCCCCAACCCCCCCCCCCCCCCCAACTTTTCTACCTCAAACTTTTTACCCACTCTCCCAGCCAAGCACCAAAGTCCTCCAGGTAGTGATTATTCCCATACACGGACAAGTGTACCCCAACCTCTCTAAAGATACGGAGACCCTCAAATGTTATTTCCTTATGGTCCATGACCTGCACTGCCACCGAGGCCCAAAATTGTACCCTTTCTCTGTTTATCCCCTTCCTGGCCCGTTCCATTGCTCCCCCCTTCTCACTCCCCTCCCCACTCATCGCGGCAACAACTTAGTCCATACCACCACTGCTTGAGGCCACTTTTCCCGCACCCCCCCTAAGTCCCTCTTCATTTTCCTTAGCAGAGCCAACCCCTAATCTCTCACCAGGTCATTCTCCCCTGCATGCATAATCCTCACCTCAGTAACCCCAAGCGTTCCCTCGTTCCTGCCAATATAGGAAGCCGCTGATCCCACCGCATGCCCCCCAACCCGTGCCGTCTCACCACCACTTCCTTGTAACTGCACCCCTGTTACCTTCCAACCTCTTTCTCCACTTCCTTCCCAGCCCACTTAACAATTGAATGGCCAACAAATCAAAACTTGCGCCAACTCCCCTTCCTTTCGCGCAGCATCTGAAAAAGAAAATACAAAATCACTGACAAGTCAAAATTATTTCAACAACAGTTGGCCCACAAAGTCCTAACCACCTTTTCAACATCCGCGTTATCAAACTCTCTGCCGTACCCCTTGTATTTCCCAGACCTTCAACGTCCCACTCTTTTCACCTTGTCTTCTGAAAAACCCAGCCCGGTACCCTCAGATGCTGCACCCATCCTAAAGTAATGAGTCCCAAAATCCTCTTCCTTTTCTCCCACTGCCGCCAACTCCTTCCGCAATACCCCTAGCACCTGGAACTGGGCATAAGACCTTGCTCCCACGACCCAGCCGAACCCAAGAGCCCCTTCCCTTCTTACCCGTCTTAGACCTTTTAATCTTGATGTCTAACCTTCTTCTGTAATTTGAACATCTTCCCATTGCAGTCACCCTACCCACCTTTTTCCCCCCGACCAACTCAGAAGCCTGAAAGCCCCCAACAATAACCACGTAAAACAGGTCGCAACCAGCTCCCCTACAATCAATAAACCATTTGTTCCACTTGTTGTGCCCAGTATTATTCCTTTACATTCCTGCCTTGTCCCCCCTGCACCGGGGGCCCACGTGCCCCCCCGTCCATGCAGGCCCTTTAGATTATTACTCCTCTCGCCCTTGCACCAGGGGCCAAACCTGCACCCCTGTCCATGCAGTCCCTTCCATATAACTCTTTAAGCTCCTCGCATCCCTTACCACCTTTTTCCCGCCTGCACCAGGGGCCCTAATGCACCCCCGTCCATGCAGGCCCCTTTTCTGCCTTACCCCTCTCCACCGCTGCACCAGGGGCCAAACCTGCGCCCCCGTCCATGCAGTTCCTTCCATATCACCATCTTCAAGCTCCTTGCGCCCCTTACCACCTGTTTCCCACCTGGACCAGGGGGTCTAGCGCACCCCCGTCCATGCAGGCCCCTTTTCTGCCTTACCCCTCTCCACCGCTGCACCAGGGGCCAAACCTGCGCCCCCGTCCATGCAGTTCCTTCCATATCACCATCTTCAAGCTCCTTGCGCCCCTTCCCACCTGCACCAGGGGGCCTAGCGCACCCCCGTCCATGCAGGCCCCTTTTTTTTTTTTTTTTTTTTTTTACTCCTCTCCACCGCTGCACCAGGGGCCAAACCTGCGCCCCAGTCCATGCAGCCCATTACACATAAATTACTCTTCCGGCACCTCGCTTCTCTGTTCCACTTTTTTTTTTTTTTTTTTTTTAATTTAGCTGCACCAGGGGCCCTAGTGCACCCCCGTCCATGCAGACCCATCTCCTCACATCCCCCTGCTGCACCAGAGGCGCTCCCGCACCTCCGTCCATGCAGCCTGAAGCCTACTCACCTTGTCGTGCGGCAAGCGTGAGGGCTTCACCACCGTCGTCCCTGCCCTCCCAACGACAGCTACCTCTCCCTTAACAATTTCCCCCGATACCTCCCCCCTGGGCCCTCCCCTACCTACGCATCTTCCTCCTCACCTTTTTCCTGTCCCCTTTAATTTGCTCCCCACAAACCTTTTATCAAACCTTGTGCCCCCCACCTCCTTTACGATAAACTGAGCCCGACCTACCAGCACACCCCAATTTACCTGGCATGCGGTCCTTCCCCCCAAATTCCTTGCCCCGCTCCTTGCCCTGACCCACTGTCCCCTGCCTGAAAACAATCTGTAACCGGATGCCGACCCGCACACCTGCTGCACTCGTGTTGAAATTTGCACAACCACCTCGTGCATCCCTCTTTATTGAACGCCCAACATGCTATCGAGGGCTGTCCTCCGCCTCCTCCCCCCGCCCCCTCATGGGCGGGGCGACCAAGAAAGGGCCGGTAAGGCACGGGCAGCCCACTTGCCGTGTGTAATGTCGGGGCAGGCCTCGTTGGAGCCATCCATTGCAGCCAAAGATCCATGTCTATCTCCCCCCAGACCACCTGACTGTCCTCCGCCAATCTCGCTCTGAATTCCTCATCATAGCGTACCCATGCAAAACCCCCAAAACTCGTGAAAGCCTTCCTAATCACGTCCATATATTTAAGCAGGGCCACGCAACGCTCCGGGAATTTTTCACAGTACACACTGGCATAAATGATAAACGCCGACGTCCAATTCTCAATAGTCACCGGGACCCTTGGGCGTGACGCCAGTTCCCTCTCTTCCTCCTTAGACCCCTCTTTTGCTCTCACTTCCCTATGCAGTAATTTGAACACATCTACAAACTCCCCCGCCTGAATCTTTTCCCTTGTCGTTGCCATCAAGTGTGCCCCCAATGGTTTTGTTATCCCCATGTACGGCAATTTTTTCTCCTTCCCTTTCACTTCATTCTCTTTTTTATTACCAGCTTGCACTTCAAGCACCAATGGCTCCATCGCCTTGTCCGTTTGGACCTCCACTGAGCACATGCTCTTTTCAACCCCAAAGGCTCCAATGGCCTGCACACCAGCTTCTTTTCTTACCCCATGCAAACTCGTCCCTTCATTCCCCGACACCCTTCTCGTGACCCCTCTCTGCCATGCAGAGGACCATTCCCGTTCCTGCTCACCTCTTTCCACACCCGCCGTCTGCGGTCTAGCGTCCACCCCGATGCTCCTCATCTCCTTCCTTAGAGGGCTCCTACACTGCTGATGTGAGCTCCTGCTCAAGTTGAGGCGATCTTCTTCTTGCGAGCCCGGGGCGTACGCCCCGTCACTCCTTTGACGTCTTCTCGGCGGGGACGGGGGGACCCCTGCCTGGTCCTCTTCTCTTGGGCGAGGCGTTCCGTCCTCCACCCTATATTCTTCATTGCTAGGGGCCGTGCTGCACCCTCTATGCTCTCCTTGTGCCGATCGAGGTGGGGCCGTACTAACACCCTCAACCTCACTCTGACCAGTGGGGGCTGCGCAGCGCCCTCCACCCTCCATCCTCCTACCCCTGGGGGCCGTTCCGCGCCCCACTCTACTTTCCTCAATTGATGGGGACCTCTCCCTCCTTCTCCCTCCTGCACTCTTCTGCAAATATTTTCCCCCTCTTCCCCTCTGCCCTGCCACCCCCCTCAGCACACCCTCGCTCCGCTCCCCAAGAGCCCTCTCCATCAGCGTACTCCCTTCTTCCCTAGGGCTATTACCCACTCCCTCTCTCCGAGGCTCCCCACCTGAAATCATCTCTCCCTCAGCCGCTCTCCTGTCTAACTCCCTTCTCATCCTCCTTCCCCTGTATTCCCATACCTCCCCTCTCCCTGCCGCAGGGGTGCAAGCCACCACTGCCGCGAGAGCCCCATCTGCCGCTGCTCTCTGCTGCGGCCTCCCCCCACTTATCTCCCCCTCCCCCGTGCCCTCTCCTCCAGTGACCTCCCCAACTGCCCCTTCCAATTGGGCCCTAGATGCCCTACTAATTATCTCAAAAGCCTCCTTGAGCGCCTTTGCATCAACCAACCCTTTCTTGTTAGCTCCCTGACCCACCATCATGCACTACTAATAACTTGCTTGTGCACCACAAATATATATATATATACCCCTTTAAAAATGACCTAGCAAAAACTAAGCCCCCGAGCCGAAACTACCCTTGGGAATCTACAAATAGAAACTGTTACTTTGAACTAAGCTTTTTTTTTTTTTTTTATTTTGCCCCCACTAAATACCCCCAAAATACTACCCTATCCCTTGTAGCCCCCTGCCCAGGTAACCCAGTGCCCCCTGCTAACGAAAAAACCCCACCAAAATCAACCGCACCACAATGAATTACTGTTTCTTTCCCTGTCACACTGCCCCCTGGCGGCTAGAGAGCGCCACCGCACCTTGGGCCCACAAAAATAGACGAGGCCCCTTTAAGGAGCGCTCTGCCCCCTCTGTCCTGCGACGTACACCGCGCTCCCCGATCCCCTCTCCCTGCAGGCACAACACGGGCCAAGGATCCCGTATCCACAAAAAATGATCCCTATCACACCCGCTCCTGAGCGGATGCCAGTTCGTGGAAGCCCGATGCTTCCCCAACACTCCGCCCCCGCTGGCGAGCAACGGAGCACGAATGCTCTCCCACTAACTTCCCCACCGCGCGCCCACGGCAACCCGCACCCTCGGACCAATAAAGCCCCTCTAAAGCGGCACGGACCCAGAGCTAAGGTAAGTAGGGGGGTGTCTTATTTACGGCACCCCCAATAAACCTTCACAAAATTTTAATAATTAACTGTTAAGCTAAACTAAATAATCTATGTTTCTATTTTTTTTTTTTTTTTTTTAACAAGCTATCTGACCGCCCCACTCTAACAACACTATCCTCTAAATCACCCACCTCACCTGTTCTACCCCTCCACAGTCCTAGGCCCCGCTACACAGGGAAGGCTCGGGAGCAGGCGACCCGGACAATCATCAAGTCCTAACCGTCGCCTGCCTCCCGAACCTTCCCTGAGCCCTTAAATACCCCCCCAGGAGGCGCTCTGCCCCACGGCCACTCGCTGGCCATGTGCATCGCCAAAAACTCCCCGGGGGGAAACGCTTTGCGTTCCCCCCGGGGCCCCCCTTCTGTCAGCAAATCTTTAAAACTAAAATGATTTTACCCCAGTCGAATGTAGAAAGACCCAATTCATTTCCTAGCTCCAGACAGGGTGTGAACTGGTCCATAGGGAACTCCGTAGATTTCCTGGTAGCCCTCTGCACCCTTGGCCTCTTTTTTCTGGGACACTATTTTATTTTCACATTGTCTCATAGGAAAAGGGTTGGGTTTGCTGAAAATGTCATGGGGCCACTTTGAACGTTTTTTCCAGGGCCTTTTTTGGTTCCCAGTCCACCCCTGGTTGTAGAAGGTTATTCCTATTGGTGGATTTAGAGAATACGCCTCCGGCACCTTCCTTTCAGAGTTACTCTCATCCTTGGAGGAAACCTTCTGGTGTGTAGAAATGCCCGTGACAAGACGGAGCACTCGATTGGTCACAATGTTCGATATCCTTAGCAGTCTGAGCAAGGGCTCTCTGGACTGGGCCAATGCATGGAACTACGCAATATCAACAAGGCGCCCTCTGCCGCACCTTCCAGAACGAGAGCTAGCTTCACAACATTAGTAGTTGGCACCCGATAATTGGTGGATGTCAAATCAAATGGTCAGCTTTGAAAATAAAGCTAATCGTAAATGGGTCGAGGACGGGCTAGGCTAGATCATTTATTTATCTTGTACAGTTATGTACTTTGCCGCCTAACTTCACGGCAATGAATGTGCTTCTCGTGCAAAGTAATGCATCCATATAGCACGCAAGAGCTCAGCCTACCCAGGCCCAAAGGCTCCAATACCATGCATTCCTCCCGGGTGCAGACACCCTTGAGATGTGCAAAGATGCGCCTCGCACTAAACACACTAGCAGGACACAATGTAATCACTGCTCATTCCGGCCCATTTGTGAAAATATTGGTGGGACACAACACCATTTAAACAACCTTCCTGGTGCCAGATGATCTAACATCTGCACCAGTGCTGATAATTGAGCAAATGCATTCTGCACCCGTTTTGCTACTTAGATAATACGGAATAGAGCAAGTAAGCTTGGCCCCACTCCGTATTATCTAAAAACATTTGCACTAGAACAAAAATGAATGCATTTTTTTTAACTTAAGTTTGTTGCGTAACAAACGTGTACTGCGTTTCTTTTTTATGTTTTCGAGATTTTGACTGACCACCGTTCTGCAACAAGCATAGGAAAACACAGTCTGCTTTATTTAAGCTCTTGTGAAAACATTTGTAAATTATACACATTGGGGCAAAACTTAATTTTCTATATTCGCATTCCGGGTCCGTGTTCCCAGAATAGGGACTTACCAGGTCATTCCGAGCTTGGAGGACCCGGTGAGTCCCCATTTCGGGAACCATTCCCATTCGAGCCCCCATAGGGCTCAATGGGAATGGGGATGGAGCTAACAACGGTACCGCAATTTGCGGTACCGTTATTAGCTCTGAAGTCCCTCAACGGGTCCCTTCCATAATGCCTGGTAAAACCAGGCGTTAGGGACGGGACCCGCTAAGGGACCTCGTAGTAGGGCGGTAAGGGATTACCGGCACTGGTGTCCTTACCGGTGCCGGTAATCCCTTACTGCCTACCGTGTAATGAGGCCCAGAGTCTTTCTAGCTCCAGGCAAGAAACAGTAAAAAAAGGCAAACTCTTCCAGGCATTGCTGCCACCCAACGTATCATCGCAAGTGATGGATTTGAAACTATACAGCAGCAACTTGTGCAAAAAAAAGACAATTGATACCTAAGAAAGTTGGAGATACTAATCTATACGGCATGCTGGGTAAAGTGGCACTTTCACTGAATACTGGCCTAGCCCAGACCCCCTAGCGAGCATTTAATGACCATTTTTCCCCATGCATAGTCATTACCACATTTCAGCACTAATTGGAAGTCTCACCTGGGAGCCTAAATACTGAACAAGAACCATCATTGCTCCTGTGCTGTCCTTGTTATAAGCATTGCCATTTGCGTGTCCTTAAAACGTCCGGAAAAAAAGTCCAGTTACGCCATTAGGACGTATATACACATTGATAAAATTGAGGAGGGGCGGAGGGGGTGAGTGGCGGATCAGAGGCCAGTCACTCAAAGGGTTTTGAGGCAAGCTGCAATATTGGGGTCGACATGTGGCGAGGTAGACGGGCAGACAAACTTTTGCAAAGGAGGCATTTTTACACTCCACATAAGGTGTATAAGTTCCTCTCTTTTAATTTTAATCATCACATAGAACAATATGTATCCGTTGTATCGAAGTAGCTCAGTTGATTGCTATGCGTGCTATGCTCCCTCTCCCTGCTCTCCGATTCCCCATGATTTGCCCCACCCTGGGGCATTCCCCTAGGATGCGGCACACCCCAGCGTGTGCATGCACCCTCTCTACACCAGGAGGATAGCTCTGGGGCAACGTGCTCGCCTTGGATGCAAGACGACGCGGAGCAACACCGGTTCGATCCCCGGGTCTGCCCTTAGAAACCTCTGGGTATTAAGCACGTTCTAAATAACCAATCATATCATCTCATATCCCCCTAGCTGGGAACGAGAGCCATGTAGCAATGGGTTTGCTTACAGTTCGTGGTCTCTGTACGTGAATGGTGCACGCAATGCTTCTTTGCGTTGCCTCTCTCTTCTCAGATGCAGGTTCTCTGTCTTCTGCATCGAGGAAAGAGTTCTCAATAGTTTTGTCATCCTGGTTGTTCTTGCTCTCTTCACTTGGTTGTTCTCTCTGTCGAATGTGCTTTTGTGGCTCCAACCCTGACAGTGTTTTCCAAAATGGAACGCCTTCTCTGGTCCACTTCTTTGGTGTAGAGTGCTTCTTTTTCAGCATTCCAATTCTTCCCTCCATCCGCGATTACAGTGCTCCCTTTGACATCCAGTATCTAAAGTGGGTATAATAGCAAAGTCTGCAAGTTTATCCTTCTATGCACATTTTATTTTGACCTATTGCCTCTGTGAAATGACAGCATTCTAGTGGCTTTCCTGCTATGAGGTTGTACTTCCTTTTACTTAGATGCTATTTCACCCTCTTTCTCATTTCTGTGTAAGTGGACATTTTGGCTTCAGTCCCTTCTAGGATCCATGTAATGAGATCATCGCTCCCACCCTCCTACCTGTAATCAGAAAGAATGCGGACACTCCTGTGATGGCGTTCAGTGTGTAACATGCGTTGTAGACGGATTTGTAATCTGCTTGAGTACCAGTGCTGCTTGTAGGGTATCCTTGATAAATCTGTTCATCCACTCTACCTGCCCATTTCCTTGTGTGTGATAGCGTGACACGGTGATGCGTAGTATTTTTTGCTGTCTCTGGTATTTCTGCATTTCTAATGGGAGGAACTGGCGACCATTTTCCGTCGCCCATTGACAACGTGCACCTTCCCTACCCAAGAGTTTGCTCATGGGTCCCATGAATTTCACCTCGACCCATTTGGAAGCAGAGTCAGTAAGCACAATGGCCAATCTCCCTGCACAAGCCATATATTCTATTGGTCTGATTAAGTCAAAGCAGACTTTCATCCACATCTAACCACCCCACTCTACATGATGCCGTGGTGGTGTTCTTGGGGATAGCCTTTTGTTGTTTTGTGACAGACTTGGCAGTGCTTGACTTGGTCCACATCCTGGTCTGTGATGGGTCACCAATAATGTTGTCTAAGCTGCCTCTTCGTGAGGGCCTTTCCCAGGTGACCATCGTAGTCTAGTCATTGTCCCTCTTGCTAAGGTTGAGGTACTCATTTTGTTAGCACGAAGAAACTCACTTGCATTGATGTGTAACTCACAGACAAGTTTGCAGAATGGTTGAGTTCCCTGCAAAGCGTTTACCTTCAGCTGGCTTTCACTGTGTCACTCAGCCTAATGCCACTTTTCAGATGCTGCTGCTTTCTGGAAGGTCCTTCCCCATAGATATGACCAGAAATGGGTGCCTGCCCATGTGCAGGTCTGTATGTCCCTCTTGCTCACTGAAGTGTCTTTCTGAGTCTGTGCGGGATTCGGATGCAACTTCTACAGTCTTGGTGGAAGCCCCCAATTATTGCACTAGGGCAGCTCCTTACCCATAAGCACCAACAGTCACAGAATATTTGCAGTTTTAAGGGGCACAGGCACAGTGCCTTCACTGGGACTTTTGACATTTCTGAAAGCCTCTTCTCACTCTTCGGACCATGCGCAGGGAGCCCGCTTTTTGAAGGAGAGCTCCCATGCATTTGATGGTTTTGGAGTAGTTATTGACAAACTTGGCATAGTACTCTGCCATATCCATGAAATACTTCAGTTGGTCAACATCTTCCAGCTGTGGCGCTTCTTCTATGCCTCTAATCAGACTGTCCGTCAAGTAGAATTCTTCCTTGGGCATGAGGTATCCTAGGAGCCTGTTTCCCTTTGCAAGAATGAGCATTTGTCTGAGTCGCATGCACAATTCTTTTAGATGCACCTGTACTTTGGACAATGTTCCATTATGTTATCCCTTCATTTTCCCCTGGACAGGTATGCTCTCCTAGACGTAATTGATCTCCCTCTATGCCTTCTACTGTGATCTTCATTGGTCTCTGGTGAACCAACATTCTGCACCACCGTCCGAATGGCATCCTTGTGTATTGGTAAATCCCAAATAGGGTGATGAATGCCATAAGATTCTTGGATTTCTTGTGCAATAGTGTCTGGTTGTAGGCGTTCCTCATGTCTAGCTGTGTGAAAACAGTGGCACCATTAAGGGACAGTACAAGCTCACAAATGTTCTGCAGCTGGAAATTGTCACAGATCCCTTCTCTGCTAAGGCTTTGTAAGTCCATACATAGCTTTACTTTCTGCGCGTTTGACTGGTGGATGACCACAATTGTACAGCCATTTTATGGCTTCAACCAGAGTTTCACTACTGCTTCTTTCAGTAGGTCTGCAGGTACTGCTTTATGTTTCCGCTCTGACCATCACTGGCATGGCCCTCACTTTGTGCTTCACCGGGAATGCATTCTTTTTAAGTCAATTTACATGTCTATAGTTCTTAAGCACACCTGTGGCAATATCGAACACAGATTTGCCCATACTCAAGATGTCTTCTACCTCAGACACCTAGATCGACATGACTTGCTCTCTTGCATTTGGGTTGAGCTTGATGTCGAATTGCGCCTGGTGGCTTCAGCCCAAGACTGGGCTGCCGTGCTTGGCCATGTTCACTCTACCTCCTAATTATCTGCTCTTGAAGCGGTCACAATTTATGTAGCCCACTGGAATGATGACTTGACCATCATAACTGAAGGGCCTTTTCCCCTTCTGATCTATTGTCTGATATGTTTCTTGCCATACTATGATGGTATAAGAGCTGGAGTCATCTAGCACCCTGACATTTTCTTGACACTGCTGTATTCTGCACGTAGGTTTCAGTACTTTTGATTTGCGTTTGTGTCTGACTCAGGATGACCCCTCTGTTTTGCCCCTCGGGTTATCTCGATCAGCGGGAACTACCTTCTCTCTGGGACACCAGCCACACATTTCACATTGTGCAACACCTCGCGAAATGAGTGCATTGCGAACATTTGGTGCATTTAGCATCTGTGGCAGGGCAGTGTTTGTCATTGGCCTTATGTTTGTACCCACATCGGTAGCATTCTCTTTCCATTCTGCTGCTTCCTCCCATGGGTTTTGCCACCTGCCCATACAGTCAATGGGGTACAGACACCCCTCCCCCCTACCCACCACAGGCAGCCCTGTGCAGAGATCAGCACCTCACCTTTTCAGCCTTAATGGTGGCTCTGTCCCTCGCCAGGCATTTCTTTCGCTAAGAGATCGCTGCATCTCTGAGCTAAAGAAATGCCTGGCGAGGGACAGCGCCACCATTAAAGCTGAAAAAGTGAGGCCACAGGAAACAGAGGCTTTAGAAAAAAAAAAGGCCTCGGTTTCCAGCAGCCTCACGCCCTCACCTTTTCTTCATAATGGTCATGCCAGCCTTGGACTCTAGTGTGCGGGGCTGCCAGGGGACAAGAGGGAGACCGGGCAGGGCCCCATCTCAGAACCATATTTCTGAGCCAGACGGAGCTCCGCCCCAGCCCACTTAAAGCCCTGCCTATGACGTGACACACCCCAGCACGTGTGTACAGCATCACTACACAAGGTTAAAGGACATCGTCCGATTTAAGCAAATGCATCTTTAAAATAAAAATGAAAAAAGCTGTGGCCTATTTCAAACTGCCCAACACAGTATATAACGAATACACACTGCTTTGGCGTCATTTCAATTAATTAACCAATGCAGTTAAACGTGTCCGTGCCACAAACGAAATCCTTTCAGGGGAACGGATGAGCCGACATGCTGTAAGGGATCCCATCAGATGTTATCTGTGTACAGGTGCGTGCGTGCCCACACTTTATGTCATTCTTAATCAGGCCAGATTGGGATTAACTTTAGGTGTTAGCTGCTATTTATAGACGTCAGTGGGAAGCGAAGGAAGCAGTAAGCGTTGTGTGACATCAGCAGAAACGAGTTGCCGTAATAACCAATCCAGACAAAGCGATATTATTGTGATTTGGTTTTACACATTACTTAGAAAATATCACACTATGTCAGCTATATATTCATGGATAAAAGAAAATATACCATTCATTACATTAATAATCACTTATAAAAAAATAAATCCACCCAACATAGTATATGTAAATTTGATTGTGCACACAGGCGCTAAAATAAACAGCGTCTGGTTTCCCACTAAAAGGCGTCCCCAAAACGTTCCATTATTGCATCGATTAAAGTCAAAGACCAAACCTTCCAACCATTGCCGCCTAACCAAATAAGTAACTTCACACTCCAACAGAAGGCGATTCCAACTTCGTCAATAGATGTACAAAGACGTTAACATAAGTCAGTGCGTGAGAGGCCATGTGGAGGACCCAGGATGTGAAAGTGTACATCCTTTGTTCAAATGAAATCGCATGAATGTCGTTCAAACCCTTCCGTCTGCAAATGTAACTAGATAAGGCGGAAGTGTTACATCTACTTATCATATATTTATGATGATGGTATACCTTATGTTTCCTATGGGTGGCATGCTGGTTTGTCCAGTCCCAAAGTGTCATTTTAAGTTTTATCCTATTGCTATTGGAGAGTAGTTCCGTGTGATTTTAAGTTTTACCCTGTTCAAATTTGACAGTAGTTCCTCAATGTTAGAACTTATTTCATCCAAATAAGTCAGACATTCATTTTTTATTTTCGCAAGCTCTAAAGATGTCCCTGCCAAAAAGACTTCTTTTGAGCCGTCAAAAAGGGATTTTCTGGGAAGATTCAATATTTTACTTGGTAACTTGAGTTTATTCAAAACTAGCAGTACCCACCCGGCATGGCCCGGGTCTGTAGCTGACATGCACGTGGGGAGTCTGCTATACCCTTGTGTATGTTATATTGTGTTATAACTTCCTATTTCTGAAAAATCACAAAATCGGCAATCTCCCGAAATCGCATATACTTATAGCACAGGGCTAGACCCCGCTCCGCCCCTGTGCAGGGCGCATGGGTGGGATTCATCAAATTTCACCATCGCTAGTACACCCCAGACAGGTATGCCGACCTTGGGCAAGAATTTCAGCCGACCAACTGTTATGGGGCTGGAGCCAACCAAGAACATACAAACATACTTTCACAAATATATGTGATAATAGAATGAAGAGATTATAAACCCAATTCAATATGAATTCGCACCCAGGGAAGGGCCATTAGCCAATTAGGTGGCGGCAACAACAAGCGAGAATAGACATTTTCTGCCCACTGTTTCCAGACACCCGAGGCCCTTCCTCGAGTGGCAACCTTTATTTTTCTATTTTATGTGTGGAGGCAACAGGGAGCTTCTCCCTGTTGACTCCCAACGCGCCCTAAAACAAACTCTTCCTATTTCCACTCCCTCCCTAGACCTGCATGGTCTCACGTGCAATTAATTTATTCTATGAGGTGAAGGCATGCCCCTGCACGCTCACACCAGAAAAAATAAAGCCCCCTGAGGAAAAAGGCTCAAGACAAGCTTTCAAGGATACAATAGAAATGCATCATCAAAGAACTCTGCTGCCGCTGAATGTTCTGAGCTCCGTAGCCATGTGTGGCACATTATAAGCACAAACGATGTCAAAGATGACGTAATGATATATAGTACAATTCTACAATACGGATTGGATGAGTCCTATGCATGCAGAATGCCAGGTAATTGGTCCATCTTCATCTGTGCATCTGCGTCCATGTGGGTGCTGTTGGGTTCATCATCCGCAGTGAAGCTGACTTGACAGGTAGCTACTCTGACAAACAATGTTATTCTATCGGTGTAACAATGCACCTGGCAGGTACAGGGATGGGCTAGGGGAGAGAGCCAATGTCACACTAACTCACATACTTCACTCGCCGCAGACAGATCAGCAACTCCCAAGGTCCTCCACCTTAGTTTTAGGCTTAATTCAGATGCTACCCTGCACCTCGCTGCACAAATCATGTGACCAATTCCTGAAGGTACAATAGCATTGCCTTCTGATCTTTGTGATGGATCGAGGGGTGTAAAAGTTTTATCATCAGTGGTCTGGGTTTGGACGGTGCTTTGGCATGCGGGGGTCAAGGGATAAAAGCATGGCAAAGCTGTATTTCTCATGTGGGGTTCGTTGGGGGCAGTAGGGCCTTGCGATCTGTTTCATGGGATGGTACTTAACACAAAGCTGGAGGATTACAAGTCTGAACTTGAGCAAAATAAGGTTAAAAAATTCAAAGGTAACACTTATGACTATATAAATGATGAAGTATACACCTTGATGGACAGATACGGTCCAGTAGCACCCAAGAAACTTTTCAAATACGCATCAGACAATACTTCCAGCTCCGACTCAGAGGCCCAGAGGGAGTCTGAGACTTCAGCCGAACCAACCACAGACAACCCAGTACAGACCACAAGACCCTCAGCACAAGCACCGTCGGCTTCATCTTTTTTAGGCGCCCGCCGAAAAGAACCCGCTGGGGGAGGAGGAAATATAAAAAACAAACCTCAGACCAGATTGCAGCAAAAGAAAATCTAGTTATAAACATATCTGAGAGGAGATTGAACAAGTCTGAAGAAGAGACCCTCCAGAAGGGTCTTAGTTTTGTACCCACGTACGGAACCACCTTGTTTGATACGAAGATCGAACTGTACATGTTTGTACGCAAGCTCAAAGTCTTCTTCGAGGAACTGGAAACACAAGATAGACCAACCAAGATTCCAGATTATCAGGAATTCAGAGTCAAAAGTGGATTTGTTCCACCAATTACAGTACCATCCATAGACATTTTTCAGAAATTGGTAACTCGTGACCTGGAACGCATCAGTTATAAGAGTCCTCCACACAGGAACCTAAAACCACACAAGATGAGATTAATCAGGGACCTGTTCAGTGATAAGAGTATCACCATCCGTCCAGCAGACAAGGGTGGAGCCTTGGTCATCCAGAATACAACTGACTATGATGCTGAGTGCAACAGACAACTTTAAGATCACACCACATATGCCACTTTGGATCATGACCCAACTCTCTCGATTAAACAGAACTTGGAGAGCCTTTTGGCTAAAGCACTCGAATTGGAATGGATCAATGAACATACACAAAGATTTATTTCCAAAAGTCACCCGAGAATACCAAACTTTTTTACGTTGCCAAAGATTCATAAAGATGGTACTAAACCACCAGGCAGACCAATTGTTGCAGGAATAGAAAGTATTAATCAACCTCTGGGTATCTATATTGACTTCTTCTTGCAGCCTCTAATTCAGAAAACTTGTACCTACACTCGGGATACCACCCATTTCCTTCAAAAGCTCAACTCCTTGACACCTTTACAAGAAGATCTAATGTTCACATTCGACGTGAAGAGTTTGTATACCTCGATACCTCATGACTTAGGAATAGAAGCTGTTGAGTGGCTGTTACTTGAAGCACCTGAAATACGTGCCCAGAAGGAGTTCATATTGGCTCTTTTACAATTCATTGCAGAAAACTCTTATTTTCAGTATGGCAATCAGTTTTATCTACAAACTGCAGGGACGTCAATGGGGGCCACCATGGCACCCTCATACGCCAACAGTTTCATGCACAAATTTGAGACTGATTATGTATTGAATAGACAGGAATGGAACAAGGACATCCGGATATGGACAAGACATATAGATGATATCTTTGGAGTTTGGAAGGGGACCAAAGAATCTTTTGAGACATTTTTTGAATATTTAAACAGCATTGAGCAAAGGATACAATTCACTAAAGAAATTTCATATGACACCATAACGTTCCTAGACGTCCAAGTCAGAAAGCAGGCAACCAGCTACAGTACTACACTGTTCCGGAAAACGACAGATCGCAATAATCTCCTGCATCGCCTCAGCTTCCACCAGCCGAGTCTACTTAAGAATTTGCCATACAGTCAGTTATTAGGGGTCAAAAAGATAGTGAGTGATCCTGAAGACTGTAGAATACAACAGATGGAGATGAAAGAAAATTTTCTGGCCCGTGGATACAAGCAAAATGAACTCGATTTAGCATCGGACAAAGTCAATGCCCTGTCACGAGAGACTCTATTATCAGTACAGAACCCCAAGAACAAGAAAGAATTGAAATCACCGGTATATGTGTCCAAGTTTTCCATTCAAAGTAATAAAATCAAGAGAACCATCATGAAACACTGGGAGATCTTTAAGAATGACATTCGAGTACAGAATTTGTTCAGCAAAAAAACAGTTTTTGCCTATCAACGCAATAGGAACCTAAGAGACGAACTGGTGCAAACTAAACCTATAGCGAAGGGACCCATAACTCAAACTACTGGAACATTCCCTTGCCTCCACTGTGTCAACTGTAACTTTGTTATCAAAGGTAACACCATTAATCATCCAAGAACAGGGCGCAAGATTGTACTCAATACTTTTGGTACTTGCGACAGCAGCAACATCATTTATGGCATCAAATGCCCTTGTGGTAAATTCTATGTCGGACAGTCGACAAGAACAGCTAAACTGAGGTGGGGTGAACATCGGTCTTGTATCCGTAATGCGAACACCAATTCAGCTGTGGCATGTCATTGGTTAGCTAAGGGACATAATGTGACACAGATTAGATTTGTAATTTTGGAGGTTCTTACTAAAAATAGTCCCCATGAAGATTTATGCCAATGCCTGAATCGCAGAGAGACTTATTGGATATACAAACTAGGCAGTTTGGTACCTAATGGACTAAATGAAGAGATTAATTTTCACTGTTTTCTCTAATTGTATGTTTTCCCTTATTGTATGTTACTTTTTCTGTTTGAATGAACCTGTTTGGATTCACATTTAGGTGTAAGTGGCACCATGACTTACATGATACTGTTGATGTTAACTTGTAACTTATTTAGTATTCTAAAGTTTCACGTATATATGGGATTTTGCAGTAATTTCTATGTGTTTGGCTTGCATGCTGTATATCCTGGATCTCCATCCAGGACCCAAGGTGCCGTCTGGCTTGACGACACCACTGGCAGCACCAATATATACAGGTTTTGAACATATAATGTTAGATATTGTCTAGAGTTTTAACAATACATCCACTCTTTCTTTTTTGTCTTTTTTAGAACCCTGCTCTGCCCCCTATATCATTTACCATTTTACAGAACACTGGATTTTCATTTCCAGTATTTCTTTACTTTTCATTATTTTCTGATTTTTCAAATTTTTAATTTTTATCGGATTAATATTCTTAATAAGAGCCCAGGATAACCCTAAAATATTTTTTTCGACCTGATTCAAGCCTATTGGCTTGATTGCAGCCTCGACACGTAACTCGCGCCCTCTGGAGAGGAGCCGTGATCACGTGTCGTATAAGTGAGGGTTGCTCGGCAACGCTCCAATGCGGCGAGGACAGTCTGCTTTAGGCAGACAAAGAGAGAACAGCTCTGTTCCGTACATTACAACGGTAAGTGCAAACATATCGCTCTACCATACACGATGCGTTCAACAACGCTCACATAGATTTCTAAATGACATGCTTCCATGTTTACAGATACTGCTCACAGATCACGGTGTAGCAGGTCGTTTTTGACGCTTTCAGCGCTAAGTTGGTTTGACTGCAATACATTTACCTAATTCAGGTAACTTTCCACTCTCCCTGCTTATGGCCATTATGAACTAGTACTCAACTTTCTTACTGATTGGTTTTCTTTCATTTCTTTTATTTATTATTTTTTCCCCAACCTGCCTTCTGCTACTACATACATGACTACTGGGTATGTGTTCCATTTTCAAACGTTAATTCACATGACATAAATTTCTTGCATTGATGTGTTTGATGGTGTATGGATATTACTCATGACATTATTTGCATTATTTATTTCAATCATTTGAATGTACATGTTGTGTCCACATTGTATAGACTTGCCCTGATGAAGGAATTTCCGTTCCGAAATGCATTGGCATAACCAAAGTCTGTTGATGAAGTGATTTGTGGCAAACTCTTCCTCACTAAATATTACTAGTGTCTACTCTTTTCAAAAATGAACTTTGATTTGACTGATAAAATCATTGTTGGAAAAACAACTGGATTTTTTTGAGTTTTGTTACTTAACAATCTTCAAGGTTCTTATTGAAGGTTCATAAAATTTGCACTTAATTTAAACCCGGATTGGGACTCCAGAGAGCGGCTGTATGACTGGGTATTTTACCTAGTCTCTTGCACCCACTGTTATTTTTTGGTTTGGGTGTCTCCTAACCTTTTACAGCCGGCTCCTGTACACTGAACTACATTTCTAAGGATAGTTGTTTACAGAGACTTTGCATATTAACATTAAGACTGTTAAGAAGATTAATGTTCCAGTGGTGCCCACTCATTTTTTGCTTCATGGGATGGTACTGCCAAGAGGCTCTCTGCTCCCTTCTCATGACCTTGAAGGGCACATTTTTCCCAGGGCACGAGGGCCTGTAACTTTCTGAACAATGGAGGATGCTGTGGATCTCTGAAACCTGCCAGGGTGGGGGTGGTGTTCGCACTCATGCAAGGGGTCTAATGCTAACACACAAAATGCTGTTTGCCGTGCTTGGGCTTACATTCTAAGATGGCTGTCGTTTGGCAAGATGGCCTCAGTGTTCTTAATGTCATGCCTGTCCTAAAACTTTGACACATGATGCATCTAATAACCAAACTCGTCAAGTGTTCCTGGATATTTGGAATGAACCAATCCTCTTGTATGTAAGTGGCATTGTGGTGTTTGGAGCTTTGGGAGGGGTGATGGAGTTGATCAAATGCTATTATCAACAGTTTGTGTCGCATCACTGCTTTTCCTGTACCTTCCTGCTTACACAATAATTCAGTAGGGGACTGTTTGCACCCCCCTTTTGACCCATAACTCTTTTTCCTCTTCTGGGGCCCTGACTTGTAATTTGATAATTTGCGCTATGGGAAGGGCACTGTACGGGAAAAGGTGGCTGGTCAGTGGCAGGGGTTGTGACAACATATTCAGCTACATTTGGTACTGGGAGATATGCTATTTTGGCCATGGTGTCTGCGGCAGTGTTTCCGAGAGACACTTTGCCAGTGTTGTTTGTATTGGTGGCGCATTTAACAACCTCCACTACAGAAGGCTGTGAGATTGCGAAAATTAGCCTGTCAAGTAACGCTGCATGCTGTACTAGGGACCCATCCGCCCTCCTAAAGCCCCTCATTTTCCATCTTGAAAGACCGGCATGCTCGGTTGTAGTGACTTATGCCGAATCAGAATAAATGGTCACATGACATCCTTGTGATGATTGCAGCGCTTCGATGAGCGCAATGAGCTCTGCTGCCTGCGCTGAATAGTGCACTGCCAGTCTTTTTTTTTTTTTACATGTTTCTTTTAAGCTGGAGCACAGATGAAAACAATACAGACATTTTCAAAGCCATATAGTAGTCCCCTAAAGAGGATGGGTCAGAGGAAGCACAGTTCGGAGGGCCAGGAACCCACCGACTCCCCTGTACCCCTACCCCCTGCTCAGCCCTCCTACCGATCCAGCGGTACGGAAAGAGCTACAAGTAGTCCACCGCTCGAGCTGTGGACCCCCCTGGCCAGACGGGTCTTGTGGGTCATCGCCGGAAACCTCTGTTTGTAGACTACAAATGGGGCCCATATGTTTGCGAAGCGATGTAAAAGGCCTGCTTTAGCAGCTGTGACTTTCTCTGCAATCAATATGTCCCAGATTTTGATCCACCAAAGCGTCACTGAGGGGCCCTCGGCTGTCTTCCAGGTGCAAGCAACTGTGATTTTACCCGCTAATAGGAACCAAGTCAAAATTCTGGCTGTTTTCCCGGATCTAGGGTAAACCCCCGGTATTGGGGCACTCAGTAGAATGGGTTCTGGCTCCATGGGGAGCACCACCTGGGTAATGTATTTTATCGTGGTGATGCATTGTGCCCAAAAGTCCTTTACAATTGGGCAGGAACACCACATATGAATGTATGACCCCGGCTGTCCGCATAGGCGCCAGCATTTGGGATCCAGAGCTCGTTTAAAGTGATGTAGACGGACTGGAGGGTAGTACCATCGCAGCAACAGTTTATGGGTGCATTCCCAATTAGTGACACAGAAGGATGAGGAGTGTGTCCTAGACCAAATGTCCACCCATGTTTGGTCATCAGCGGGGTGCCCCAAGTCTGCCTCTCGCCGTGCCATGTATGGGGCCCTTGTTGTGAGTATGTCCTCCTGCAATAATTTATAGAGCGTGGAAGCTCTCCCCTGCAGCGGCAGTTCCTTTAGAGTAAGCGCAAGAGGGCTAGGGGAGAGAAGTGCTGCATGACGGGTTTGGGGGTGGGAGCTCCAGTGTCGCAATTGCATATAGGAAAACCTATCCGATTCCGTTAGCTGGAAAGTCGCTTTACATTGTTCAAAGGAGCATGGCTGGTCGCCCTCAAAGAGTTGCTCCAGGGATTCGAGGCCCCCCCCAATCCAATTTTTGAAACGCAGTGGTTGGGATCCGGGCGAGAAAGCAGGATTATGACAGATTTGGGAGGAAGGACCCATACCCCTCGGGCTGCCCTTGTGCTTTAAAGCCCAATCCCAATTCTTGAGGTTATGTTTAGTTGAGGCCAAAATCCCATTCCAGATTCGGTACAGCGGAGGCGGGATATGTGGAAGAAAGCGCAGGGGGAGCGGCAGGCGGGATTGTTCCACCTGTACCCATTCCGGGCGCCCACAAGTCATGGCCCATGCCCGAATATGTGGCAGCTGATATTTGTGCAGGTTCGGGACCCCCAGCACTCCCAGTCTCGCGGTGCCCTTCATAACTTTCTGGGGAATTCTCGTCTTCCTACCCCTCCAAATAAACCGGAGCATTTTTCTCTGCATGCATCTAAGGGAGGGCAGTGGAATCGTATTGGGCAAGGAGGAACAGGCATATAAGAACCATGGAAGGAGGTTCATTTTGCAGGCAGTGATACGCCCAATGACTGAGCTCTCTTGTGGGGACCATCGATCCAGATTGCCCTCCAGCTCCTTAAAGAGTGGGGGGGAAGTTTGCTCTATATATACATCCCCGGGACGAGCGTGGATCTGGACCCCCAAGTAAAAAATGGCCTTCTCACTCCCCTGGATCAGACACAGAGTTTCCAGGACCTCCCGCTCCCCTGGCTCCAGGCCAATTCCCAGGTCGACTGATTTCCCAAAGTTAATCGCAAACCCAGCTACTTTCCTAAACCTGTGAACCTGTGTGAGGGCTGACGTTAGCGAGGAACCAATATCCGTGATGGTTAACATCACATTGTCAGCATAGAGAGAAATTTTGTGTTGTGAGGCACCAATGGGAAGGCCTTTGATGTTCGGGTTCAATCGAACCCGTTGAGCGAAAGGTTCCATGACCAGCGCAAACAGGAGAGGAGATAGGGGGACAGTCTTGCCTGGTTCCACAGGTTAGTTGGATTGGGCCTGACAGGGCGCCATTGACTCTAAGGAGGGTTTTGGGGATTGCTAATCTGCTAGGATGAATTTTTGAAAGTTCGGGCCGAAGTGTAAAGCTTCTAAGGTGAAACGCAGGAAGGCCCAATCCACTTTATCAAAAGCTTAAGTCACATCTAGAGCCAACAGAGTTAGTTTATGCGAGTTCTGGGTTGCGACATCCACTAAGTTCAAAGCCCTACGAATGTTATCCCCCATCGACTTATGCATTACAAAGCCCATCTAGTCTGGGTCTATCTAGTCGGGTAGGGCACTCGCTAAATGGTTCGCTAATATTGTTGAGTAAATGTTGGCGTCAATATTTAATAGGGAAATGGGTTTATATGACCTATTGTCCCTAGAGTCCTTGCCCGGTTTAAGTAAGAGAATGGTGATAGATTCCTGCATTGACGAGGTGATGGATCCCGACTCTCCAAAGGAATTAAAGAGGGCTGTTAGTAGTAGTTGGGGGCTGAACATTTTATACAACCTCCTGTACCCATCCGGCCTGGGGCTCTAGATTTGAGGGACTTAATGGCTCATCGACATCCTCCCATGTGATCGTATCGTCAAGGCTTTCCCTGACCAACTCCTCAAGGTGGGGAAGAACAGCACCTTGTAGGTACTCTTGTTGATCTCCTGATCCCGCAATGATGCCGACATTACCTCAGAAAGGTGGGCTGCTGCCAGGCGCAGTTTATCCTGTTCCGCATAGTGCATCTTGCCCAGGAAGTCGCAAAGGCCCACTGTAGTGCTCCTTTTCTTCACCTTGGCTAACTTTTCCACCAGAGGTTTACTAGCCTTGTCATTCCTGGCGTAGTACCCCTGCTCAGATTTGGCCAATAGGTGCACTGTGTTTCCTCCGCATAATGGGCCTCCAGTTTCCACTGGGCAGCTTGTAGGGCTCGTTGGGACCTCGGGGACCAACCTTTGCGCTTGTGTTCAGCATCGGCTCTTTGAACCTCGTTTTCGAGATCCATTCGTATCTGCCGCATGTGTCAATGGAATGCCGCCGCATGTGCAATTAGTTCTCCCCGCACCACTGCTTTCATAGCGTCCCATGTATTCGCTGGTGGTGTCGGATTTTCTCTGAAGAAGTTTTGGATCACCGTAGCTATGGAATCCCTTAATAGCATTTCATTAAGGATGGGATCATATAAGTTCCACCAGCATCGAGGAGGTGGGTCAGGGTCACAGGCCCGGAGGGTCAGAGTTACTGGAGCATGATCGGAGAGCACCCTTTTTCCGATGGTCACCTCATCAACGAAAGCTAGGAGCTGTGGGGAAGTCAACAGGAGGTCAATCTGGGAAAATAAAATGAGAAGTCCTTTTCACTAGGGCAAAGCACTCTCCACGCGTCTACCACTTCCAGGGTTAGGAATACGTGAAGTCTCTGGGAGCTGGAGGGTGTGATCTGTCTTTTACAGGGTCTGGGACCCCATTGAAGTCTCTGCTGATTATGATCTGGCCTTCAACGAATGGATTTCGCCCAGCGCCCTGTAAAACCCCTCCTGCCTGTCATTTGGAACATAAACCGAAACGAGGGAGTATAGCTGTCCACATATAAGGCCTTTGACTGCTATAAGGTGGCCCTTCGGGCACCGTAGTGATTCCAAAATCTGTGGCTTCACTCCTTTGGTGAAGAGAATCGCTGTACCCCCCTTCTTAGATCCGCTGGAAGCCAGGAATTGAAGTGGAAAATGTCTATTGCGGAGACGTGTGAAATCTACTGGCATTAGGTGCGTTTCTTGCAGGAAAACCACTGAGTTCTCCCCATCTTGTAGCTGCTGCAGTGTAGGTTTACGTTTAGCAGGGGAGTTTAGACCTCTAATGTTCAGCGAGGTAAATTTCAATTTCTGATGTGGAACTAGTGTGTCGCTGGGATCCGTGTTATCCGGGACTGGGGTCTGGGTTGGCTGAGACTCAGTCACCATCCAGGGGGCTTGCTATCTTGAGATCATCATGCATCTGGGATTTTAACAGGAACCTCCAACGGGAGGCCCTAACTATAAGTTTGCAGGAAGCCGATTGTTTCCTTTCGGCGTGTCCCTTAGCCAACGGGGCTAAAACGGGTTGCGGAATATTAGACTTTATTCCACTCCGGAGGTATTCAGGTGTCATTCCCCTCGGAGCTGGGCATGGGCCGTGTGAATCCCGCGACTCGAGTCCAGTAGTTTTGTGTTCCATAGCATTCTGAGTCTAATTGAAGCAATCGTTCAAAATTCAGAGTCCGGAGCGGGGAGAGTGGGAGGCCGCAGAAGAACGATGTGGCTTGCCCCCCCCCCAGTCACCATCGTTGGGGTCATTTGGTGTTCAGACCCTTCTGCACCTTCGTCCAGGTCGACCGCTTTGGCTTGGGGAGTAGGTGAGAGTTTCTCCGGGCCGACTGTTGTATGGTCAGGCTGGGCATCCTCCATCCCTCCAGGGGAGTCGGGGTGTAGGATCAAAGCTGCATCATCTAGTTGACTTATCCTACAGGGTACCTCCTTATAGGAAAATTGCAGCTCTGTTGGGAACAGCCAGCGATACCTAATTTTTTGGTCCTGAAGGAACAGCGTTTCAGTAAAGTCACCAAGGAGAGATCTTCTTAGATTTGAAGGGGAGAGCTCTGGAACATCAGCTCATCTCAGGATCACCCTATTGCCGTGATAGCCTCTTTGGTAGAGTAGAAATGCACCCTCATTATTACGTCAGGGGGGGTTTGTCTCCACCCCTCAGCGAGGTTGCAATCTATGGGTGCGGTCCAGCACGAGTTGTGATTTGTCGAAGTGTGGCAATAGGGACTGAAAGAGGTCGCCCACATACTCAGCGAGATCCTGGTCCTGGATCGAGGAGGGAACCCCCTGAGTCTGCAGATTGTTTCAACGGGACCTATTTTCAAGGTCTTCCTGCTTGAATTCTAGGATCTCATTTCTGTTGATCAGGGCCAGGATAGAGCGCTGTACCTAGAGGAGGATTGTTGAATGTTCTTGGGTCAGGTTTTCCACCTCTCCCAGTCTCTGCTCTACTTCGGCGACCCTTTGTTCCGTCTGTTCCATCTTAGTTGTGAGCTCTGTCATGCAGGATCTAAATTCAGCCATGAAGGCTTGAATGTCCCCCTTGGTGGCCAGTTTTCCCGCACCCTCAGGAGATGTTTGAAGATTAGGTCTTGGAGAATCAGATTTCTTCCCCCTGTCAGCAGGGAGAAGCATAGTGGTAATGTCCGCATTCTTTACAGATTTAAGGTGCCTAGCCATTGCCACGGACTTCGGTCATATCCCCTCTGTGTGGCCTTCGGGAAGTGGTAGACTGAAACCCCACACCGCACCCACCTTTCAGTCTAAGGGGGAGGGCTGGAGACCCAACCACTTTCCGGGAGGCAGGCAGGGGACAGAGTAGGCCTGGCGTTCGAGTCGAGAATGCCTGTGCCTGTGTCTGGGTCTTTAGTGGGCGATGACCAAGTTGGTTATCATGTCGGTAAGGGATCTTCCAGAGCACGGGCGGGTGTTTTTGTTGGCCGGGGCCAAATTGCTTACTGCTCAAGCGGTAAGGGATGCAAATGGGGATATCTGCGCCGCCAAAAAATGTTGCTAGGTGAGGAAATGAACTCCCAGTTATGGAGCCCTGTGTTGGTGCTCATGAAGACTGAGGGGGCTGAAAGGTAGTGGCATCATAGACACAGCTAGGACGATTTTGGCGGAGGCAATGGCTGGTCCTGCGGGCTGAGGAGTCAGGCAGCCGGAGAATATGCCCCTGATAGTTGCTGCAGGCCTTCCTGGTGACAAAACGTGATGGAAACCAGGTCCGGTTCATGAAAAATCACTGTGCTCTGAGTGCGCCCCTCCCGGTCCAGCATCAGCAGTCTTGAAGGTGGCAGGCATGCTCAGGCATGGAGGCCACTCAGGTGTAGAATGATGTAGAGCCTGCGTGGAAGTCCCAAATATCGCTGGCGCTGGAGATCAATAGATTGAGGAGAGGTCAGGCCAAAACCCTCATTGAGCGCTGGCAGCAGGAAAAGGCCCTCATTAAGGGGCAGATGACAGCAATAGCACCCATTGGGGTGTGAGTATTGGGACAATCACTCTGTGCAGCCCGGTCCCTCCGCAGTCTGTCTCCCCATTACCCTGATAAGGGCAGGCTTCAATGTGCAGATCTTCCCGACCTTCACGGCCAGCTGTAGGGGGTGTCCACGGCAGTGGCTTGCACCCCGCTCCGCCCGGGTCACCAGACAGGCCAAGCGGGCTGCAGCAAGCAGGCAGATGGAATTCCATGCACAGGTGGAATCTAGTCTCCAGCTGTACCTGCAGGGTGGCGTCGCTGAAGGAAAGCCTAGCTTCCCGCTATCTTCTTGGACCCCCTCTCAGGGCAAGGAGCTGGGGGCAGAGTGGGCCTGCAGCTGAGTTGGTAGTTAGGCTGCTTGGAGGGGGGCCCACATAGTCAAAGCCTTCATAGATCCGTGGGGAGGTCCCTTCCCCATCAGGAATGCAAAGGGACGGTGCCGTAACACATCTCCTTCTGCCAAGCACTGGTTGGTGATCGTAATTCGACGACCCAAAGGAGAGTCCTCCCAGGCACACCACTGCAGCAGCTAGCTGCATCTCATGCTGCCGTGGCCCCTCATCTTCGGTCCGTCCACCATCTTGGGCCGCGTCGGCAGCAAGCGCCGCGGAAGGGATCCGCTGCAATCCAAGGCCAGGGTGAGCGTAAGGGGCTCAACTCGTCTCTGATAGCAGCCCCGGCATTCCGGTACTGAAAAGTGCCTTTCTTTCGTCAGGATGCCATCTGGAACTGCATTTTGTCAGTATAATATGCGGGTTTCACACAGAGGCCATCACAGAGCAGCCACATTGATGGCCCTCCAGGGCACGCCCCTCCACTGGCAGTCTTTTTAGAATCAAGGTTTCGTATTCACCATCCACTAGGCACACCACTGCTTCGCCAGTATGTCTGAGACCTGTGTCCTGGTCAATTGTCGCTGACCCGTCCACGAAGACGACACCTCCCCTCGAGTGCCCTGTCCTTTGCTTTAGGAATGCCATCCTCCTTCCCTTCGTATGTTACACAGTCGAGTCTGGCCATATTCTCATTAGTGCAAATTTCTGTTATGAATGTTATGGGGTTCATTGTCTTACGTCATACAATGTGAATGTTTGAGCTGGAGAGTATGATCTCGTATGCAGGTGCTCTTTGGGTAGTCAGGGTAGATTTTGATCTTTCTAAACCAGCAAAGACGGCATGTTCCACATACAGTGTAATTGAACAGCCCATCACAATTGTCGAACTTTTCTCAATAGCACATGTTGCAGCTGCAAGTGCCTGCTCTCAAGCGAATTCCCCTTGCATCACTGAATCTAACGTGCCACTGTAATAGGCCAATTGCTTGTGTCCCACAGCCATGAGCTGGCCGTTAGAGTGTGAGAATAAGTAGAATTACGATTTTGTTGTCAGTTTGTTGTGCTTCCTTGAAGCCCTGTAAGAGCTGCCTCATGCATGCTGCATAATCAAGTATCCATTCCCTGCAGTAATTGCACAACTCTAAGAACTTTTGCATTTCTTTCACTGTCATGGGCAGTGGGGTGGCACGGACATAGGCAGCAGAGTCGGGTATTATTCTCTTGCCATGTGCTGATATTAACTATCCTAGATATAAAACGTCTTGTAGACAGTATTGCAGTTTTGCCTTGTCAACCTTGTACCCTTTGCGAGCCAGGAGCTGTAACAGTGTAATTGAGTCTTGTCTGCAGTGTTGCTGCATACCATACCAGTAGATCGTCCACATACTGGATGATTGTTCTGGACCCTTGGATGTTGCCTAAATCTGCGTGGAGTATTCTGTTGAAAATGCTGGGGCTTTCCTTTCAAATACCCTTGAGGTAATCGTGTGTGTTTGAACCTCACACACCACCCCCACCCCATGTGTAAAAGCAGTGAGGTACTGTGAGTCTGAGTACAATGGTATCGAAAATGCATTTTTGAGGTCAACCACCATGAAGTGGCTTGCTTCCTTGGGGATGCTACACAATATCATGGCAGGTTATGAACCACAGGACATTCTTGCTGCACAACATGATTTAGGGGGGACAGATCCAAACATATTGCTAGCACGATTTCTGTCATCTGGCCTGTCCTCAATCAATTCTGCGTCAGTCACCTCCTTTAGAGGTATCGTGTGGTCAATTCAAAGTACTGTGCGGCTCTTGCACACATCCTGGTCAGTCCCAATCACAACAAACCTTTTTGCCGAGATCACCAATCCTTGTAAATCCAGGGACAGTATTGTAGCTGCCGCCAATTCAGGGGACACAACAGAGTGAAAAATTAAATCTGTGGGCACTCACCAACACCATTTGCCAATTGGAGGCACCGCAATTTTATTCACAAACATTTTCTGATCTATGGGAATTCCACAAACCACCACCTCTCCTCCGATTGCATGAATTATTAACATTGCTCTGATGGCACACATCTCTGGCTTGGTGCAAACTATGCCACTGTCTGTGAACTATATGGTCATATTGAGCTTGTTGAGCAGATCCCTGCCCAACAGGGTCACTGAGGAACTTTCAGAATACAGTAGGGGGCCCGCACCCCCCCTATTTTGATGTCGACCTCCTTAGTATATGGAACCATGGAGACAGCCCCAGAGAAGCCCTGCGTGTCAAGAGTTTGACCCGATAGTGGAAAATTACCCTCACTGGCGCATGATTTGTGGCACCCATGACGAACCATAACCCCAACACCTACAGGGAACTGCACAAGATCATCTCTACATTCAGGGCCCCTCTTTGCACCACCCCCTCCTCAACCCACACACAAGCGCTCTGTGACTCTCTCTCGGACCACTTCCACATAGACCTGGAAAGAAACCTCAACATTTGTGTTAAATAGCTATGCTTCTGACCCACCCACTTGCATTTACACCCAGGCTTTCAGACCTGCCCTCTCTTCTCTTCACTCTTATTTCCAACCCTAAATTCTGAAATCTTGTTGCTAGCAGCCATCCCTCAGGATCCCCTGGAGATCCCTGCCCTCCTTCTCTTCTAAAAGAAATCCTCTCCTCAACCTGCACTGGCAGCTTTGCTAGATCGATCATTAATACATCCATCACCTCGGGCACCTTTGTGGCAGATTTAAAGACATCCCACATCAAACCCCAGCTCAAAAAACCCACTCTTGACCCCCTTCTACCGGCCAACTACAGACCTATCTCAAACAACTGTTTCATAGCCAAAGTAATTGACTGAACAGCCTACACCCAGCTATGCCTTTTCACAGAAACTAACCACCTCCTCGACCCTGCCCAATCCAGCTTCAGACCCCTACGAGGAACTGAATCCTGCCTAGTCTCCATCTGGGATAATCTCGGAAGGTTGTGCTGCACTAATCCTACTCAACCTCTTGGCAGCATTTAACACCATGGACCGTCACACTCTCACGGACAGACTTCACTCCCTTGGCATCAGGGATGGTGCATTGAAGTGGATCTCCTCCTTCCTCTCCAGTAGATCCCAAATAATATGTGTGCTTCCATTCTCCTCTACTCTGCAGAGTACGATAGAGCTCCTCTCTCTCGCCCCTGCTCTTTAAACTCTACCTGAGCCCTCTCTCCGCTATCATCCACTCACACGGCCGGTCTTGCTACAACTACAATGATGACACCCAAATCATCCTCAGGACCCTAAAGGGCCCCTCCAACGCCTCCTCTGACCTTGCTTCTTGCATCACAGAAATCGGCCAGTGGATGACTGCTAACCACCTTCTCCTCAACTGTGGAAAATCTGAAATCATGATCTGTGGGAATTCTCCCTCTTCCTCCAACCCACCACTTGACCGCCCTCCCTAGGTCCTCCCCCCTCTACCTCCAATACAGTAAAGAACCTTGGATGCACTATGGACACAGATCTGACACTATTGTAATGTAGTCACGTGGAGCGAAGGCAACGTTCTGCTGTCACACATTGTAACAAATGAAGGGGACGGTCCCACAACGGTTCTACGTTATTTTGTCGTGGGATTTTTCGTTGCGGGACTTTTCATCGCCGTTTTTTTATCGAAAAAAACTCATGGGGTTTTTTTTTTTTTAGGGGGGTAACCCCACAAAACGCCACTTTTTTATTTTTATTATTCCCTTTCACCCACAAATATTTATTTAATTTTTAAACCCCCACAAAAAAAAATGATTTTTTTTTTCGATAAAAAAACGGCGATGAAAAGTCCCGCGACGAAAAATCCCGTGACGAAAAATCCCGCAGCAAAAGAACGGTATACCCCCACAACATGCCAGTGCACACCGCAAGCCCGATACGTGAGGACCTGTGTCTGTGTGTTCCTTCCAGGGACGGGTGGGACAAGGCCTACATGCAGGGGTCCTGGGGCAATGCAGATCACAACATTGGTGACGAGGATGTAGCTGGGCAGGAGGAAGGTGCTCCGATGCTAATTACATCTCCGGCAACCTAACCAGACGCCGGTCAGGTGCATCGATCATCGCAGTAAGGCAATCGCCACCATTTTGAAGTCCCAACAGCAGCAGCTCCACACGTGGAGTGCTCAATGGCCGTGTGGGCAATTTCTTGTACCACAAGGGCCACAAACCATAAGCAGGGCCACAAGGGCCCTTTCAACAAAAAAAGAAAGGAAGGAGAGACTTTCTCCTTTTTCTCCTATATCTTCCATTTCTGTCTGCAATCAACAATTTTTCAGCCATACTGAAGTGCTATCTGGAATGGCGGACGTACCTCGCATAAGGGCGTGGTCTCCTGGCAGTCGCAGAAGGTAAATACGACAGCAACGGAAGTCCCGGAAATGTGCCAGTGGGTGCGAATTGCGGCCTTCTTTCCCAAAGAGGATGCCTGTGAAGTTTGCGATGAGGAGGACCTTCAGGGAGCCAGTCAGGATGCGGCAAGGCGCCCTTGGGTAAGAAGGGCACCACGCCAACAAGGGACACTGGCCTGATGCCGGAATTTGACAATTCCTCGGAGCTGGGACCGTAATGGCTGCTCTGGATAGAAATGTTGGACATGTATTTTAGAGCGACCGGCAAAACGGATGATGAGGCCAAAATCGCAACCCTCATATACTACGCTGGGTCAGAGGCTCACAGAATCTTCAATCCCATCCACAACTCTTATCAAGCAGAAAAGGACACCTTCAAACACATCTTGCCACTAGCTAATCAAGACTATGAAAGGTTTGTTATGTGTCGTGAGAAACAGAAGGAGGAAGAATCCCTGGACCAGTTCTATGGCAGGCTCTGTCACCTGGCAAGTACGTGTGCATGGGAGAATGAGGACGGTATGGTGAGAAAACCATTGATACAAGGGTGCACTTCAGGGAAGCTGCGCCGATTCGTTCACTGAAAGTGGAGGATGCTTGCGCAATAGGGCGCCTGCAAAATGCTGGTCCGTCAAGGGCTAGATGGCCCACAAGGAGAACTGAAACACTGATGCCCTGCCCCAAATGTGGCTATGACCTTCTGCATGCAGGGAAAGCCCAGCGAAAGGGAGTGTGTGCAGACTCTGCGTAGCAGCGGGTAATTTTGCACAGATGCGCAAAGCTCCCACACCAGGGACTATTCCCAGAGGGCCCAGCAAGACACCCAGTGGTACTGCACGTCAACAGAGGCAGGTTGCTGTTGTCAAGCAGGTAGCGCCGAGTAATGATCTGGAGGAAGAGGAGGAGGAGGAGGAGGAAGAAGAAGAGATATTTTTCATCTCAAATATAGACTCCATAAAGAAAAACAGGAGACAGCCCATGTGCATGGTATCTGTGGACGGAACTAAGACACCAGGACTCATGGACAATGGGGCATCGGCGTGCGTGTTGGCAATCCGTCACCACGAAGCACTCCTGGGGCCTCCTGCGCTCGAGAGCCTGGGCAATAATATTCACATTTGGCTGCACCCAACCGATACCTTTCAGAGGCATGTTCGTTAACAAAGTTGCCCACGGAGTTTAGGGCCAAGTTCTTCGTCACAGACATAAGCACTCTCTACTGAGCTGCACGGCGGCAGAAACCCTTAGAACAGTACCAACTATTGCAAAAAATGAAAGCAATCCGTGAGGGATAGCCGCGTCCCCTGCACACTGTCTAACAGGCCGAACGGCCTAATGGAGTTGATAATCCGAAGATTATTTTGAAAGTTTATGAATTTCTTTATATTCAAAATACAGAAGATTTAGGAAAAACACATTCAATAGACAATTAGTGATCATCAACAGTAAATTCTGTTATTTATTTGTGTTTTCAAGTGCCCAACGCGTTTCGAGTCGAAAAAACTCTTCATCAGGGGCGACATATTCATCAAACAATTTCTATAAAAGGAAAATTATATACAATATATTAGTGCTTTAGATAGACTTAATGGTGAACAAAATCTAACAACAAAATCACATTTGTTATGAAGACAGTAATTAGCTTAAACATTTTAGCTGTATTGGTGGGTAACACATTCTATTGAAAAAAAGCCCAACATTACCCTAGTCTTTCCACATTCACCAAGTTAGTGTGATTATGCCACATATGTGTCTATATAGAAAATAGGTAGCTGCCCCTATATTTTGCCTTTGGCGCAGTGAATTTTGGGGGGATAATTTATTACTAAGGAGTGCAAATTATTGTGCTGCATTGATGCAAAATGACCTCTTACCTCGAGTTATGCTAATAACCAGCAAGGACTCAGAGGGTAGACGATTGTGTATTGTCCACTAGGCTCACGGTAACTAGTTCTTTTAAATCTGTGACCAATGGGGACCGATGGCAGAAGCGAATCTCTCAAGCCTAGAGAGAAGGAAAGATATTTTATAACAATGTATGTGAAAAGCTTTCTAAAAGAAAAAAATAGGCTTAGAGCCAAAAGTTAAGTGCGTTTACTAAGTAGTTTTAAAGTCCGGTCTAAATACTCACTTCGATTCACACCAGCAATCTAGGAGGAGTTCAGGAGCCGTAGAAAACGGCAGTTGAATGAGCCTCTCTCACATTTTGCGTGTTTTTATATTGTTAAGTGTTATGACGTCACTCGCGCATGCGTTGGCGGCGTCACGCTTACGCATGACGTCACCCGCGCATGCGCGGAGTGATGTAAACAATCCCCCATGTTGTGTATGAATTAAAATGCAGCATTCTACCATAGGCGATCCATATGCGGAAGCAACGATATCGATTTTTAATTATATGGCGTTACTTAGTAAAAAGTGATGGCCGTAGATGTGTATTTCTAATCTAAAATTTGAAATAGCGGTAATCCGTGAACCTCGATATGGGCAAAAGTGGGTCAAACGGGCTAATGATTAGGCTTTTGTACTAGGGCAACTGAAGAGAGTAGGTTGCTCTCTGAATTGTGATGTTATGTAATTATAATTTGTGTATATATCATCAACAATACTGTCGTGGAAACTTTGTTTAACACATTTAGCATTTTTCAGACCCTTATAAACGTTTCTTAGTTAATCAGTGGAGCATAAGGAAAACACACATTTCAATCACAATGACATAGCAGAATCCAAAAAAGGATAAGGTTTTGAATGTAAAGAATTAAACCGAAAATAGCTTCTAAAAGACATGTCATTGGTTCGGAAAGTTATATCTAGTGTAAGGTTGACCTATGTGAGTGAGACTAAGATGGCTACCTCCTTGTAGTGGGAGTTCATAGGAATGGCCCTAGAAAATAGTCCTCATTAATTCCCAGGGGTGTCATAGCGTCCAATTTGTTGATCCAGAAGAGTTCTCTTTGTGCAAGCTTTTTAGGAAGATTTCCACCTCTACTTGATGGTCGTAGGACCTCCAAAACCACAAATCTCAACTGTGAGATATTGTGTTTTTTCTCTTCAAAATGTCTATAGACTGGGGATTTGCAATTTTTGGTCCTGATGCAGGATTTATGCTCCGTCCATCGGTCTTTAACTTTCCTGTTTGTTCTCCCCACGTAGTATATACCGCATGGGCAACGTATAGCATAAATTACATTCTTGGTATCACATGTTGCAAATTGTTTTAACAAGATTTTCTTGCCGTTGTAGGGGTGTCTGATATGGTCTCCTTTTATTACATTATTGCAATGTTGGCAATGTAGACATGCAAACGTACCAAGTTTTTGTTTACTGAGAGTTGTCTGTGATGGTTGTTTTGGTTTCTCTGCCTTAATCAGTTGATCTTTCAAATTTCGCCCTCTTTTGTAAGCCATCATAGGTGGATCCGGGAAAAGCTGAGCAAGCGTATTGTCTGATTTAATAATGTCCCAGTTTTTGTGTATAATTCTTTTGATCTGATAGCTTTGGCTTGAGTATTTAAGTGTATGGATTAATCCCTTCTCGTTCTTCTTTGGATGGCCTTCCAATAGTGCATTTCTTTCCTGGGTTTCTGTGCGTATTATGGCTCTTTCTACCACTTCCGATGGGAATCCTCTATCCAAAAATCTTTGTTTCATAGTGTTATATTCTCCCTGGAGTGTATCTGTTTCTGAGGTGATTCTTTTGAGCCGTAATAATTGGCTGTAGGGTAAATTGTCTTTCAAATGCTTTGGATGGTGGCTTGTGTGGTGAAGACAACTATTCACATCCGTCGGTTTTCTGTATAATTTAGTTTTAAGTGAAGTCCCTGTTATTTCAACAGTGACGTCAAGAAAGTTCACATGTGGTTTGCCGATATCCATAGTGAAACCTATTCTTGTATTACAGGTATTTAGAAATTTCCAAAACTCTTGTAGTTCTGTTTCTGTGCCTTTCCATATCCCGAAGACGTCATCTATATACCTCTGCCAGCATTTGATCTTATTCGTCCAGGTTGGATTGTCCAATACATAATGTTTTTCAAAATGATACATGAAGATATTGGCGTAAGATGGGGCCACGGAGGACCCCATTGAGGTACCAGAAATTTGTAGGTAGAACTGCCCATTGTGTCGAAAATAGTTATTGTAGAGTATGATGTTAATTAACTCCAGTGCCAGAATCTTGTGGATTTTTACTTGTCTATTGGATAATAAAAACCATTCTAGAGCTTCAATTCCCTCGGAGTGTGGAATAGAGGTGTATAGACTGTTCACGTCCATGGTGAATAGTATCAGGTTGTCTTCTGTTAGTTGTAATGTTTGTAAAATTTTCAAAAAATGAGTTGTATCCTTAAGATAAGTCGATGTTGCTTGGACCAATGGTTGTAGGGCTGTATCTAGATAGATAGCAAGAGGTTGAAATATACTTTCTGTCCCGGCCACAATTGGACGAAATGGTGGATCTCGAAGGTTTTTGTGTATTTTCGGCAGTCCATAAAAGACCGGTGTTATGGGATATTTCTGTATCAAAAAGTCAGCTGTTTTATCTGTTATCCAGTCCATCATGAGAGCCTTCTCCACAGTTGTATTGATAATGTTAGTTATCCCAAGTATTGGGTCACTATCCAGTGGTGTGTAGGTCCTAGTATCTTGTAAAAGTTTGGAACAGCCTAAATCATAGAGGGTTGTATCCATTAGTACCAGAGCTCCGCCTTTGTCTGCTTGTTTGAGAGTCAAGCTGCTGTCCTCTGCCAGTTGTTTAATTAGTTTCAGTTGGTGCTTGCGGATGTTCTGTTTTTTAGGCTGGGTGTACTTCAATCTTTTAAGGTCTTTTATGGTTTTTTGTTTAAATAGATGAATCAATGGGTGATTGACCTGCGGGTAGAAGTTGCTTTTATTTTTCATTTCTAGGTATTTTGATTTTGTTCTGGTTTGCATGTTATCCTCAATGTTATTAAAAAAGACCTTTAATTCCATCTTCCTTATAAGTTTAAAGAGGTTGACTTCTTCTTCGAAGAACGTAGTGGAGTTAGTTGGTATAAATGAAATACCCAAATTGAGTGTATCTATTTGGGCCGAGGTAAGAGGTTTGGAAGAGATGTTAATCACCAAATTATTCTTTATTTCTTTTTCTGGCGGGGTTTTCTTTTGTCCTCTTCTGGTTTTCCGTCGCCTAAAAAAGGAATCTGTGGAGTGACTACTGTGGATCCACTGGTTGTAGCTTCAGATAAAATATTAGAAGCTGTTGTAGCACTTGGTATTTCTTCGAGTTCCCCACTAGTTACCTCGCTGCTTTCTGTATGTTCTTCTACTGCTGCTGGTTGCCTAGGTGGTCTTCTTGGTACTGGTCGGCTGTTTGTGTAAAATTCTTGCCAAGAGTAAACGATGTCCCGAGCGTAATCCAAAGTATCCCTACGGAATTTTCTAATTTTACGCTGTTCTATGTCCTGTTTGTAAGATTCAAGTTTACTGTTGGTATCTTCCAGAATCTGTTTGAGTTCTGTGTCTGTTTTTAGTTTGGAAAGCTGTGTAGAAATATCTTCAATTTCCTGTTGCAATGATGTCACTGATTTTGAGAGTTCTTCAATGGTGAGTAAGATGAGGTCCAAGGAACATTTATTCAGAATGTGCTCCCATCTATTAACAAAGTCTTTGTTCTCTTTGCAGAGGGTGGGTCTGAGATAAATTCTGAGACCCCTCGGGATCCGTTTAGCTCGATAATACTGAGCGAGTGTTGAAGCGTGTAATTTCTGTGAGATTTCACGTCTGATAAGGCGCTCTAATTTCTGTATAAGTCGCTCTGGATTGTTGTCAGATGGTGTAGATGTGCCGGTATCTTTGATAAGTCCAAGGATCCTTGCGGCTTCTTCAGGTGTGAAAGCTAACGTAGTAGCTGCTTTATCTGTTAGCGAGCTAATACTCGAAAATGACATTTTCTGTGTAAGGGTGCTAGTGTATTATGTAGATACCAACTCTCCAAATGAGGAGACAAACAAATGAATGAACACAAACTGGTAAATACACTTGCACACCAAATTAATAACAATTCAAATTTGTAAAATGAGGACTGTTCCAAATAATGATTACAGAGTTCAAGGTGCAGGGGAGAAAATACACAGCCTTGGTATCTAGGCTGGAAACATATGCAAAAAATGAAAGCAATCCGTGAGGGATAGCCGCGTCCCCTGCACACTGTCTAACAGGCCGAACGGCCTAATGGAGTTGATAATCCGAAGATTATTTTGAAAGTTTATGAATTTCTTTATATTCAAAATACAGCACCAACTGAAACTAATTAAACAACTGGCAGAGGACAGCAGCTTGACTCTCAAACAAGCAGACAAAGGCGGAGCTCTGGTACTAATGGATACAACCCTCTATGATTTAGGCTGTTCCAAACTTTTACAAGATACTAGGACCTACACACCACTGGATAGTGACCCAATACTTGGGATAACTAACATTATCAATACAACTGTGGAGAAGGCTCTCATGATGGACTGGATAACAGATAAAACAGCTGACTTTTTGATACAGAAATATCCCATAACACCGGTCTTTTATGGACTGCCGAAAATACACAAAAACCTTCGAGATCCACCATTTCGTCCAATTGTGGCCGGGACAGAAAGTATATTTCAACCTCTTGCTATCTATCTAGATACAGCCCTACAACCATTGGTCCAAGCAACATCGACTTATCTTAAGGATACAACTCATTTTTTGAAAATTTTACAAACATTACAACTAACAGAAGACAACCTGATACTATTCACCATGGACGTGAACAGTCTATACACCTCTATTCCACACTCCGAGGGAATTGAAGCTCTAGAATGGTTTTTATTATCCAATAGACAAGTAAAAATCCACAAGATTCTGGCACTGGAGTTAATTAACATCATACTCTACAATAACTATTTTCGACACAATGGGCAGTTCTACCTACAAATTTCTGGTACCTCAATGGGGTCCTCCGTGGCCCCATCTTACGCCAATATCTTCATGTATCATTTTGAAAAACATTATGTATTGGACAATCCAACCTGGACGAATAAGATCAAATGCTGGCAGAGGTATATAGATGACGTCTTCGGGATATGGAAAGGCACAGAAACAGAACTACAAGAGTTTTGGAAATTTCTAAATACCTGTAATACAAGAATAGGTTTCACTATGGATATCGGCAAACCACATGTGAACTTTCTTGACGTCACTGTTGAAATAACAGGGACTTCACTTAAAACTAAATTATACAGAAAACCGACGGATGTGAATAGTTGTCTTCACCACACAAGCCACCATCCAAAGCATTTGAAAGACAATTTACCCTACAGCCAATTATTACGGCTCAAAAGAATCACCTCAGAAACAGATACACTCCAGGGAGAATATAACACTATGAAACAAAGATTTTTGGATAGAGGATTCCCATCGGAAGTGGTAGAAAGAGCCATAATACGCACAGAAACCCAGGAAAGAAATGCACTATTGGAAGGCCATCCAAAGAAGAACGAGAAGGGATTAATCCATACACTTAAATACTCAAGCCAAAGCTATCAGATCAAAAGAATTATACACAAAAACTGGGACATTATTAAATCAGACAATACGCTTGCTCAGCTTTTCCCGGATCCACCTATGATGGCTTACAAAAGAGGGCGAAATTTGAAAGATCAACTGATTAAGGCAGAGAAACCAAAACAACCATCACAGACAACTCTCAGTAAACAAAAACTTGGTACGTTTGCATGTCTACATTGCCAACATTGCAATAATGTAATAAAAGGAGACCATATCAGACACCCCTACAACGGCAAGAAAATCTTGTTAAAACAATTTGCAACATGTGATACCAAGAATGTAATTTATGCTATACGTTGCCCATGCGGTATATACTACGTGGGGAGAACAAACAGGAAAGTTAAAGACCGATGGACGGAGCATAAATCCTGCATCAGGACCAAAAATTGCAAATCCCCAGTCTATAGACATTTTGAAGAGAAAAAACACAATATCTCACAGTTGAGATTTGTGGTTTTGGAGGTCCTACGACCATCAAGTAGAGGTGGAAATCTTCCTAAAAAGCTTGCACAAAGAGAACTCTTCTGGATCAACAAATTGGACGCTATGACACCCCTGGGAATTAATGAGGACTATTTTCTAGGGCCATTCCTATGAACTCCCACTACAAGGAGGTAGCCATCTTAGTCTCACTCACATAGGTCAACCTTACACTAGATATAACTTTCCGAACCAATGACATGTCTTTTAGAAGCTATTTTCGGTTTAATTCTTTACATTCAAAACCTTATCCTTTTTTGGATTCTGCTATGTCATTGTGATTGAAATGTGTGTTTTCCTTATGCTCCACTGATTAACTAAGAAACGTTTATAAGGGTCTGAAAAATGCTAAATGTGTTAAACAAAGTTTCCACGACAGTATTGTTGATGATATATACACAAATTATAATTACATAACATCACAATTCAGAGAGCAACCTACTCTCTTCAGTTGCCCTAGTACAAAAGCCTAATCATTAGCCCGTTTGACCCACTTTTGCCCATATCGAGGTTCACGGATTACCGCTATTTCAAATTTTAGATTAGAAATACACATCTACGGCCATCACTTTTTACTAAGTAACGCCATATAATTAAAAATCGATATCGTTGCTTCCGCATATGGATCGCCTATGGTAGAATGCTGCATTTTAATTCATACACAACATGGGGGATTGTTTACATCACTCCGCGCATGCGCGGGTGACGTCATGCGTAAGCGTGACGCCGCCAACGCATGCGCGAGTGACGTCATAACACTTAACAATATAAAAACACGCAAAATGTGAGAGAGGCTCATTCAACTGCCGTTTTCTACGGCTCCTGAACTCCTCCTAGATTGCTGGTTTGAATCGAAGTGAGTATTTAGACCGGACTTTAAAACTACTTAGTAAACGCACTTAACTTTTGGCTCTAAGCCTATTTTTTTCTTTTAGAAAGCTTTTCACATACATTGTTATAAAATATCTTTCCTTCTCTCTAGGCTTGAGAGATTCGCTTCTGCCATCGGTCCCCATTGGTCACAGATTTAAAAGAACTAGTTACCGTGAGCCTAGTGGACAATACACAATCGTCTACCCTCTGAGTCCTTGCTGGTTATTAGCATAACTCAAGGTAAGAGGTCATTTTGCATCAATGCAGCACAATAATTTGCACTCCTTAGTAATAAATTATCCCCCCAAAATTCACTGCGCCAAAGGCAAAATATAGGGGCAGCTACCTATTTTCTATATAGACACATATGTGGCATAATCACACTAACTTGGTGAATGTGGAAAGACTAGGGTAATGTTGGGCTTTTTTTCAATAGAATGTGTTACCCACCAATACAGCTAAAATGTTTAAGCTAATTACTGTCTTCATAACAAATGTGATTTTGTTGTTAGATTTTGTTCACCATTAAGTCTATCTAAAGCACTAATATATTGTATATAATTTTCCTTTTATAGAAATTGTTTGATGAATATGTCGCCCCTGATGAAGAGTTTTTTCGACTCGAAACGCGTTGGGCACTTGAAAACACAAATAAATAACAGAATTTACTGTTGATGATCACTAATTGTCTATTGAATGTGTTTTTCCTAAATCTTCTGTATTTTGAATATAAAGAAATTCATAAACTTTCAAAATAATCTTCGGATTATCAACTCCATTAGGCCGTTCGGCCTGTTAGACAGTGTGCAGGGGACGCGGCTATCCCTCACGGATTGCTTTCATTTTTTGCATATGTTTCCAGCCTAGATACCAAGGCTGTGTATTTTCTCCCCTGCACCTTGAACTCTGTAATCATTATTTGGAACAGTCCTCATTTTACAAATTTGAATTGTTATTAATTTGGTGTGCAAGTGTATTTACCAGTTTGTGTTCATTCATTTGTTTGTCTCCTCATTTGGAGAGTTGGTATCTACATAATACACTAGCACCCTTACACAGAAAATGTCATTTTCGAGTATTAGCTCGCTAACAGATAAAGCAGCTACTACGTTAGCTTTCACACCTGAAGAAGCCGCAAGGATCCTTGGACTTATCAAAGATACCGGCACATCTACACCATCTGACAACAATCCAGAGCGACTTATACAGAAATTAGAGCGCCTTATCAGACGTGAAATCTCACAGAAATTACACGCTTCAACACTCGCTCAGTATTATCGAGCTAAACGGATCCCGAGGGGTCTCAGAATTTATCTCAGACCCACCCTCTGCAAAGAGAACAAAGACTTTGTTAATAGATGGGAGCACATTCTGAATAAATGTTCCTTGGACCTCATCTTACTCACCATTGAAGAACTCTCAAAATCAGTGACATCATTGCAACAGGAAATTGAAGATATTTCTACACAGCTTTCCAAACTAAAAACAGACACAGAACTCAAACAGATTCTGGAAGATACCAACAGTAAACTTGAATCTTACAAACAGGACATAGAACAGCGTAAAATTAGAAAATTCCGTAGGGATACTTTGGATTACGCTCGGGACATCGTTTACTCTTGGCAAGAATTTTACACAAACAGCCGACCAGTACCAAGAAGACCACCTAGGCAACCAGCAGCAGTAGAAGAACATACAGAAAGCAGCGAGGTAACTAGTGGGGAACTCGAAGAAATACCAAGTGCTACAACAGCTTCTAATATTTTATCTGAAGCTACAACCAGTGGATCCACAGTAGTCACTCCACAGATTCCTTTTTTAGGCGACGGAAAACCAGAAGAGGACAAAAGAAAACCCCGCCAGAAAAAGAAATAAAGAATAATTTGGTGATTAACATCTCTTCCAAACCTCTTACCTCGGCCCAAATAGATACACTCAATTTGGGTATTTCATTTATACCAACTAACTCCACTACGTTCTTCGAAGAAGAAGTCAACCTCTTTAAACTTATAAGGAAGATGGAATTAAAGGTCTTTTTTAATAACATTGAGGATAACATGCAAACCAGAACAAAATCAAAATACCTAGAAATGAAAAATAAAAGCAACTTCTACCCGCAGGTCAATCACCCATTGATTCATCTATTTAAACAAAAAACCATAAAAGACCTTAAAAGATTGAAGTACACCCAGCCTAAAAAACAGAACATCCGCAAGCACCAACTGAAACTAATTAAACAACTGGCAGAGGACAGCAGCTTGACTCTCAAACAAGCAGACAAAGGCGGAGCTCTGGTACTAATGGATACAACCCTCTATGATTTAGGCTGTTCCAAACTTTTACAAGATACTAGGACCTACACACCACTGGATAGTGACCCAATACTTGGGATAACTAACATTATCAATACAACTGTGGAGAAGGCTCTCATGATGGACTGGATAACAGATAAAACAGCTGATTTTTTGATACAGAAATATCCCATAACACCGGTCTTTTATGGACTGCCGAAAATACACAAAAACCTTCGAGATCCACCATTTCGTCCAATTGTGGCCGGGACAGAAAGTATATTTCAACCTCTTGCTATCTATCTAGATACAGCCCTACAACCATTGGTCCAAGCAACATCGACTTATCTTAAGGATACAACTCATTTTTTGAAAATTTTACAAACATTACAACTAACAGAAGACAACCTGATACTATTCACCATGGACGTGAACAGTCTATACACCTCTATTCCACACTCCGAGGGAATTGAAGCTCTAGAATGGTTTTTATTATCCAATAGACAAGTAAAAATCCACAAGATTCTGGCACTGGAGTTAATTAACATCATACTCTACAATAACTATTTTCGACACAATGGGCAGTTCTACCTACAAATTTCTGGTACCTCAATGGGGTCCTCCGTGGCCCCATCTTACGCCAATATCTTCATGTATCATTTTGAAAAACATTATGTATTGGACAATCCAACCTGGACGAATAAGATCAAATGCTGGCAGAGGTATATAGATGACGTCTTCGGGATATGGAAAGGCACAGAAACAGAACTACAAGAGTTTTGGAAATTTCTAAATACCTGTAATACAAGAATAGGTTTCACTATGGATATCGGCAAACCACATGTGAACTTTCTTGACGTCACTGTTGAAATAACAGGGACTTCACTTAAAACTAAATTATACAGAAAACCGACGGATGTGAATAGTTGTCTTCACCACACAAGCCACCATCCAAAGCATTTGAAAGACAATTTACCCTACAGCCAATTATTACGGCTCAAAAGAATCACCTCAGAAACAGATACACTCCAGGGAGAATATAACACTATGAAACAAAGATTTTTGGATAGAGGATTCCCATCGGAAGTGGTAGAAAGAGCCATAATACGCACAGAAACCCAGGAAAGAAATGCACTATTGGAAGGCCATCCAAAGAAGAACGAGAAGGGATTAATCCATACACTTAAATACTCAAGCCAAAGCTATCAGATCAAAAGAATTATACACAAAAACTGGGACATTATTAAATCAGACAATACGCTTGCTCAGCTTTTCCCGGATCCACCTATGATGGCTTACAAAAGAGGGCGAAATTTGAAAGATCAACTGATTAAGGCAGAGAAACCAAAACAACCATCACAGACAACTCTCAGTAAACAAAAACTTGGTACGTTTGCATGTCTACATTGCCAACATTGCAATAATGTAATAAAAGGAGACCATATCAGACACCCCTACAACGGCAAGAAAATCTTGTTAAAACAATTTGCAACATGTGATACCAAGAATGTAATTTATGCTATACGTTGCCCATGCGGTATATACTACGTGGGGAGAACAAACAGGAAAGTTAAAGACCGATGGACGGAGCATAAATCCTGCATCAGGACCAAAAATTGCAAATCCCCAGTCTATAGACATTTTGAAGAGAAAAAACACAATATCTCACAGTTGAGATTTGTGGTTTTGGAGGTCCTACGACCATCAAGTAGAGGTGGAAATCTTCCTAAAAAGCTTGCACAAAGAGAACTCTTCTGGATCAACAAATTGGACGCTATGACACCCCTGGGAATTAATGAGGACTATTTTCTAGGGCCATTCCTATGAACTCCCACTACAAGGAGGTAGCCATCTTAGTCTCACTCACATAGGTCAACCTTACACTAGATATAACTTTCCGAACCAATGACATGTCTTTTAGAAGCTATTTTCGGTTTAATTCTTTACATTCAAAACCTTATCCTTTTTTGGATTCTGCTATGTCATTGTGATTGAAATGTGTGTTTTCCTTATGCTCCACTGATTAACTAAGAAACGTTTATAAGGGTCTGAAAAATGCTAAATGTGTTAAACAAAGTTTCCACGACAGTATTGTTGATGATATATACACAAATTATAATTACATAACATCACAATTCAGAGAGCAACCTACTCTCTTCAGTTGCCCTAGTACAAAAGCCTAATCATTAGCCCGTTTGACCCACTTTTGCCCATATCGAGGTTCACGGATTACCGCTATTTCAAATTTTAGATTAGAAATACACATCTACGGCCATCACTTTTTACTAAGTAACGCCATATAATTAAAAATCGATATCGTTGCTTCCGCATATGGATCGCCTATGGTAGAATGCTGCATTTTAATTCATACACAACATGGGGGATTGTTTACATCACTCCGCGCATGCGCGGGTGACGTCATGCGTAAGCGTGACGCCGCCAACGCATGCGCGAGTGACGTCATAACACTTAACAATATAAAAACACGCAAAATGTGAGAGAGGCTCATTCAACTGCCGTTTTCTACGGCTCCTGAACTCCTCCTAGATTGCTGGTGTGAATCGAAGTGAGTATTTAGACCGGACTTTAAAACTACTTAGTAAACGCACTTAACTTTTGGCTCTAAGCCTATTTTTTTCTTTTAGAAAGCTTTTCACATACATTGTTATAAAATATCTTTCCTTCTCTCTAGGCTTGAGAGATTCGCTTCTGCCATCGGTCCCCATTGGTCACAGATTTAAAAGAACTAGTTACCGTGAGCCTAGTGGACAATACACAATCGTCTACCCTCTGAGTCCTTGCTGGTTATTAGCATAACTCAAGGTAAGAGGTCATTTTGCATCAATGCAGCACAATAATTTGCACTCCTTAGTAATAAATTATCCCCCCAAAATTCACTGCGCCAAAGGCAAAATATAGGGGCAGCTACCTATTTTCTATATAGACACATATGTGGCATAATCACACTAACTTGGTGAATGTGGAAAGACTAGGGTAATGTTGGGCTTTTTTTCAATAGAATGTGTTACCCACCAATACAGCTAAAATGTTTAAGCTAATTACTGTCTTCATAACAAATGTGATTTTGTTGTTAGATTTTGTTCACCATTAAGTCTATCTAAAGCACTAATATATTGTATATAATTTTCCTTTTATAGAAATTGTTTGATGAATATGTCGCCCCTGATGAAGAGTTTTTTCGACTCGAAACGCGTTGGGCACTTGAAAACACAAATAAATAACAGAATTTACTGTTGATGATCACTAATTGTCTATTGAATGTGTTTTTCCTAAATCTTCTGTATTTTGAATATAAAGAAATTCATAAACTTTCAAAATAATCTTCGGATTATCAACTCCATTAGGCCGTTCGGCCTGTTAGACAGTGTGCAGGGGACGCGGCTATCCCTCACGGATTGCTTTCATTTTTTGCATATGTTTCCTGCCTAGATACCAAGGCTGTGTATTTTCTCCCCTGCACCTTGAACTCTGTAATCATTATTTGGAACAGTCCTCATTTTACAAATTTGAATTGTTATTAATTTGGTGTGCAAGTGTATTTACCAGTTTGTGTTCAACAGTACCAACTATTCTCAGCACCTGCATCAAACCCTGCAAGTAAGCCTCTTCGGAAGTGTCCCTGGGCCAACCAGTGGGCTGACTAGCTTACACAGGTCGTTTGCTCCGTTACCGTGTGGTTTTGAGGAGGCCCTCGAAACTTGGTATTCTGCTTGTTCTGTGTCCACGCCACCCTCACACCGAAGTTCGCACACTTGGCATTCCCAGGTCCGAAGTGAGACGAGGGAGCCCGTTCCGGAGAAAACACGGTTACCGTGTTGCCCTGCTATGGCAACGACCTGTGCAAGTTTGCTGCATTTGTGACCCCCTTGACCCTGAAGCCTGCTGCAGTGGAATTGGGCTGATTCCTAAACCCGGAGCGGAGAAATCGCCACTGTCCCGTTTGGGAATCCCAGCTGGACCTCAAAAACTACACGGTGTCGAGACGTGCCGATTGTCGTATTCGAACCTGCCAGCAAAGTGGACTGTACTGGCGAAGTTTCGGTCTGCCTGCGTTGGGGACCGGTGAGTAGTCCATACCCCAACCAGTGGCCCCTAGCGCAGGAGCCCAGTTTTACACACAAAGTGGCCCCGAGGGCTCCTTTCCTTTCCACAGCTATTGCGAAATAGCAACTCCATCTCGCACTCTCAACCTGCCTCTGCCCCCAAGTGGAGGTCCTGCTTGAAGAGTGGGGACTTGTTCTTCATCACCTTATCCACCTTCCTGAGCTGCTAGTGACCCTCGAAGAGATCCTATTTTGTCCATTGGCACAAGCGCATGCATGTACTATTGAGCATAAGGCTCCTCTCTTCGTAGGGCTTGGACTGCCTCTTAGGTGTATTACTGATGATTGAACTGGGTCTAAAGATTACTCGCACTGCCTGTTTTCCTCCCCATCTAGGTGGTTTACATATTTTGTAATTTTAACCCCTTGGACCCTCCCTGTTCTTTTATATATATTGTGTTGATTGTGATGTATTGGTTTACTTTAGTATTATTGTGATTCTTTTCTATGGTCGATGTTACAAAGGCCTTGTAATAAATGTGTCTATATTTTTAATATAACACCTGTATGGAGTAATTTGTAAGTGTCCTTGCTTTGCGTGCTCATTGAGGTCTTTCAGTCACCCTCACCCCTCTTGAGACTTAGTCTTGACCGCCTGCCATATCTAACCTGATTGGTCTGGCTTGTCCAGAGGTTACCCTGTTCCAAGAAACTAGGTTGGCCTTCTGAACCTCTGCCCCTCCAGGTCAGAGTTCAGAAATCCTTCTTAACAAATTGGTGTACAGCGGTGGGATAGGACTGAAGGTATCCAGTGTTGCACATGAGTGAAGGCATTTCAAGTTATTTCTACCAGGACACATAGTGAATTGTTGTAGTATAACTTTTAAAAAGGTCATAGTCCTATCTAACGGTATGGAAACAAGTACCTTGTTAACTTTAAATGCTTCTAAATCCGACACATTAAGAAAGATGTGTGCCTTGAGAGGTGTCTCCTCTCAAGGCACAAAAGTAGAAATGATCCAGAGAATCATGGACTGGCAAGAAGCTCAGCTTAGAGCTATAGCTTCTGAGGACAGTGCAGAAGGAGGTGGGGCTGCTCTCACTGGTAGAACTGATGGTTCTGCCGCTGCACTGATCCACAGCAACCATGAGGACATGGAGGATGTAATGTCGAATGTTTCCTCTGCCAGTGCTGATGGGGAGGCCATACTTGAATTCAAGAAGCAAGAGCTGCTGTTTTGGCAGAAGGAGCTTGAGTTCAATATCACCAAACTAAAAATAGAGCAGGCAGAAAAACAAAAAGACAGGGATCACCAGTTGGAACTGGCCAAGCTTCAAGTTGCCAATGGATCCAAGGGTCCTGGACATGGGTCTGGGGCCTCCTATCTTGGAAAAAGTCCAAAGATAAAGAGGGTGGGGAAACTGATAAATCTTTCCCCCATAAAGGCCACAAAAAGGAAAATAAGGGTAAGACACAAGAGAACTCACAGGGTAGTGGAGGTCAGCCTCCAAAACATAACTCTGGTTATAGTAAGCCTCCCTATGTAAACAGACCCAATGGATCTTGTCTTGCTTGTGGAGCAACTGACCACCTGAAGGGGGATCCCAGATGTAAGGTCAAAACCTTGGGGGTCCACTCTGCTAATATGGCCTTCTCCTATAAGGAAGAAGAGATTACAGGAGCATCCTTCTCCTCAGACTCCTTCCCCAGTGGGATAGAAGCTGAGGTAGGTTTAGTTTCCCTGTGTTCCTGGGAGCCTAAAGTCTCAGAGGCTTATACTAGGATTCCAGATAACACCAAGCACTACTTTAAAGACAGTGTGCTGAGCAATGGAGTAGATACTCCAGCTCTTAGGGATAGTGGGTGCAGTCGAACTGTAGTGGATTCTACTTTGGTAGACCCAGAGGAAGTTGCCAGAGCTACTCTGATGCCCACTAAATTGGCTGATGGTTCACCTCTCATGTTCCCCGTAATACCTGTAACTCTTACTATCAATGGTACAGCAGTCAGAATTCCAGTGAGCATTCAGAGGAGTGTCCCAGGAAAGGTCTTGTTGGGCAGTGATCTCAGGGTTTTAGAGCTTGTGGGAGACACTGCTGACAGACCCTGCACAAGGTCTGAAACAAGGGCAGCACTGGTGAAGACCAATGCCCTGCCCCAGCCAAAGGGGAAACCCAAGGCTAAACGAGTCAGAAAATCAAAAAGAGGGAAATAAAATATTCCCCCTAACTCACCTACCACTGAGGTGGAGGTAGTTGGTCAACCACCAGGACCCGACGAGGAGGTGGTGATGCCTGAAGTCTTTGACCCCAATGACCATCCTGAACTAAAAGATGTGTTTGTAGAAGGTGGTCCTGACAGAGAAGAATTTAGTAAAGGCCAACGTGAGTGCCCATCTCTGGAAGGCCTAAGGAGACAGGCCTGCTCCCAGCTTCAGGGTGAACCTCCTGGGAAGCATCGGATTTATTGGGAAGGTGGGCTCCTGTATAGTGAGCCTACAGAAGGAGACCATAGGAGGTTGCTGGTTCCCCTTGCTGTAAGACCCTTCCTCCTGCAGCTGGCACATGAAGTGCTCCTTGCTGGTCACCTTGGTATTAAGAGGAGCAAGCAAAGGTTATCTGTGCACTTCTACTGGCCCAAGATGGGGGTGCAAGTAGAAAGTCACTGCAGGAGTTGTGCCTCCTGCCAGTTATCTGGTAAGAGTGGCTCAACAATCCAAGCTCCGTTGGTACCACTCCCCATTGTGGGGGTACCATTTGAGAGGGTAAGGATCAACATTGTTGACCTCCAAACATCCTCAGGCAATAGGTTTATCCTGGTGCTGGCCGACCATGCCACCAGGTATCCTGAGGCCATCCCATTAAAAACTGTGACTGCCAAGTCAGTTGCAAAAGCTTTACTTGGCATCTTTACTAGGGTTGGCTTCCCTAAAGAAGTTGTGTCTGACAGAGGCAGCAACTTTATGTCAAAGTATATGCAGGCTATGTGGAAGGAATGTGGGGTCACCTATAAGTTCTCTTCCGCATACCACCCCAGACCAATGGTCTGGTGGAAAGGTTTAACAGGACCTTGAAAAGTATGATTGGGGCTCTGGAAGAACCTCAAAGAAGAAAATGGGATCTTCTATTACCATGCTTACTGTTTGCCTACAGAGAGGTAACACAAGAGGGGGTTGGCTTCAGCCCCTTTGAACTTCTGTTTGGTCACCCTTTAAGGGGACCCTTAGCCATAGTCAAGGAGGGATGGGAGATGCCCACCCCCCCCACCCATTACTACCAACGTAGTAGACTATGTGCCAGGGTTCAGAAAATGTTACGCTCACTTGGCATCCACAGGGGCGTCGATCTGCACTGGACAGCTGCTGCCTCCACCAATGTGACGCGTAGAGCCGAGATGACGGACTGGACTGGCCCACCTAGCTTCGTTTGCTTGGCCCGTAGGAATATTCTTCTGATGGTTTGGAAAGATGAGCTCTCCATCCTGATTTGAGCGCAGGGGCGCGTTGATAACCAGTTGCTTCCCTGGCTCGAAGGAATTGGTGAGTTCCAGAACAATATTGACTCAGATTCCCGGCAAGACGCCGTAAGTATGTAGTTCGTAAGAGTTCAAATGTTTGACTTTCACTCTTGTCCGATTCTTTGCAGGTTGCAGCTTGACCCTAGCGAAGAGTTCCTCGTGGCAACCGGTAATATTCAGGTAAGGATTTGTATTATCCAACACAGTTCGATAAAATAATGTCAATATGTAACCTGTTGCTTTCTCCCTTATTGAGGCGCTGAGAGAAAATATGAAGTCTCGGGGAATAACGCCTCCGGCGGTAAAATCAGGTAAGTCTATTATGGTGAGGAGGTTTCCCCTTGTTTGTCCCTTTGTTTCACCTTGCTGTCCTTTTGTTTCCCCTTAGGGGCCGGGGTTCGGCGAGGATGCAGTGGAAGCTGCGCCGACCCGTGAAGAGGAATATTACCCCCGGTGGTAAAATCAGGTAAGTCTATGGGGAGTAACTAATATTGCCTCTGTGTATTCCCTTGGCTCACCTTGCTGTTCTTGTCTTCCCCTTAGATGCCAGAGTGCAGCGGGAGCATGCAGAAGGATGCGGTGGAATGTGAAGATGCTGCGAAGGCCGGTGAGTTCAGCGTGGCGCTGCTGCAGGCGAGGCGACGAGCATAAAATAACTTCTTTCTTCCAGCTCGAAGGCGCGATGGATCGGGAATTCAGGTAAGGATCAAAGGTATTGCTCTTGTTCTAACCTTTTCTCTTTCTCTCCCCTTTTTCTAGGAGCTCCGGACTCGAGGCGGGCGTGGCAGAAGACTGGATGCAAACTTGCAGGCACGGTGAGCGTTACGCTGCTGGATGCAGAATAACGCGAAGCGTGTGCTCCTCTTCGGGCGTGGTTTAAATAGCCTCCAAAGTAGTCCCAGGTAATTATTCCTCCCCAGCCCCACCCGTGTAAAAAAATAGTCCCTTAGGTAAAGTAGTCCCTTCCAAGCCTCCTTTGGCTTGGAGCTCTTGCAGCATGGACTGCATCAGGGAAATTTTAATCTATGAGCCTGGCACCTACGGCGCCAGGACTGACTCTCCATATGAGCCTGGCTCCATAGGTGCCAGGTCTGCACCCAAATAGCCCCTAGCAGGGGTTGTTTGGTTTGCTTAGTATAACTTGATGCCTGCTTCCGGGGTTGCTGGACTTGGTCTGGGTCCCCGGGGGTAGGCATCATGACAGCAAAAGGATGGTACTCCTGATGGGTCTAGCTAGTGACAAGTTGAAGGCAGGACAAGTTTTGGTGAAACATTGGTATGACCAGAAAGCTTCCCTCATCAACTTCACACCTGGTCAGAAAGTCCTGATCATGAATCCTATAAGGCCTAGAGCTTTACAGGATAAATGGTCAGGCCCTTACACAGTGGTGGAGTCAGTGGGTGAGGTCAACTATTTAGTGGACAGGCTCCAAAAGTGTTCCATGTAAATAGGCTGAAGGCTTTCATCCCAAGAGTTGAAATCGCAGCACTACTATTGACTTCAGATGTTGAGGAAGAGGAGTCTGAACCTCTTCCTGACCTATTCCAAAGCAGTCCTTCAGATAGCTCTATTGAGGGTGTCCGAGTGGCCCCTCACCTGACATCTGATCAGCAGGCTGAGGTGAAAATTTTGCTTAGGCAATTTCCCCCCTGTTTTCACAGTCCCCTGGTTTGACACCTTTTTGCAAACATAACAGACACAGGCGACAGTGTACCTACCAAAAGTAGGGGATACAGAATGTCAGACAAAGTAAGGTCTTACATTAAGACAGAAGTCAACAAAATGTTGGATCTTGGGGTGATTGAACCCTCTAGTAGTCCTTGGTCCAGCCTTGTGGTTTTGGTTCCAAAAGCAGGTACTTCTGAATTGAGGTTCTGTGTGGATTACAGGGCTCTGAATGCTGTCACCAAGACAGATGCCCACCCCTTGCTAGAACAGATGAGCTGGTGGATACCTTGGGTGCCTCCAAGTACCTCAGCACGTTTGACCTCACTGCAGGCTATTGGCAAATAGCCCTTGCGGAGCATGCCAAGGAGAAGACAGCTTTCTCAACTCCAGAGGGCCTTTACCAGTTCAGGGTAATGCCTTTTGGGTTGAATAATGCCCCTGCCACTTTCCAGAGGCTTGTGAATCATGTGTTGAATAGGTTGGATGAATTCTGTCTTGCATATCTGGATGATATAACAGTTTTCAGTGCCACCTGGGAAGACCATGTGAAACACCTTAGGATTGTGTTACAGGCTCTTCAGAAGGCCCACTTGACCATAAAGGCCAGTAAGTGCCAGATTGGACAAGGCTCCATGGTTTACCTTGGACATGAAGTAGGTGGAGGGAGGATACAGCCTCTACCCAGTAAAGTACAAGCAGTACAATACTGGCCTACCCCCACTACACAGACCCAAGTGAGAGCCTTCTTAGGCCTCACTGGGTACTACCAAAATTTCATGGCAGACTATGGTACCATAGCTGCCCCTCTGACTGCTCTCACTACTCCAAAGAAACCCAAGAAGGTAACTTGGACTGAAGAGTGTGAGAAGGCCTTCAATGGCTTAAAAGACTCCTTGTGCCAGGCCCCTGTCCTCGGGGGCCCCTGATTACCAAAGACCTTTTATTGTGCAGACAGATGCCTCTGACACTGGGATAGGAGCTGTACTATCACAAGTAGATGAGAAGGGTAAGGAACACCCTATTGGCTTCATTAGTCGCCAGTTTAAGGACAGAGAGCTCAGATGATCCACAGTAGAGAAAGAATGTTTCTCTGTTGTGTGGGCCCTACGGAAGCTGAGACCCTACCTCTATGGGACCTACTTCACTGTGCAAACTGACCATAAGCCCTTAAAGTGGCTAATTAACATGAAGGGAGATAATCCAAAGTTGCTTAGGTGGTCCATACGTCTGCAAGGCTTTGACTTCTCTATTGAGCATAGGCCAGGTGTACAACATAGCAATGCTGATGGGTTGTCCAGAATGTTTAACCGACCTGAGCAAGAAAATCATCCAAGGGTGGATTAGTTCCCCCTGTCCTTAGTCTGGGAAGTCCGAGTGTTAGGAAAGATTTCATATTTGAATGTAATTTTCCCTCCATGTGTCAACCCCCAAACTTTTTGCTGCTGTTGTAACACCCTGAACTAAACTTTGCCAGAGAAGCACAGCCCTCAGCTGCACTCCTCTGGGCTTTCGCTCACTTTTTATGGGGAAACTGACATGCCCTTAAGACAGTCAGTACTGGGAGACTTTGTTTCCCTTAGTCCTTTCCTCATGTTGCAACTTTTGTGCAACATGTAACAAGTGTGCAATGTAACCTACCTTACAGTACACTTCGGTCTCTAGTCATTACAAAGGACCTAGAAACTCTCGCTGGACTTTTTATGAACTGGGCAGATGTGTCACGGACAGGACTGGTGGCAGCTATCATTTTCTTATATTTTTAACCCTTCCTTGCCATGTTAACCGTGCTTACCGCATTTGGCACGAATAGGTGGCCTGGCTCCAAAATGGCCATGCCACGAGTTTCTTTGTCCGGTCCTTCGGCCATCTTGCCCCTTCACCTTCCCCAGGTCGAGTCGACCCAGATCAGTCCTTATTTGGTCATGCACTTTCCCGCCAAACCCAATGCTTTTGCGGGCTTCTGCATGCCTCGTGTGTGTGCCTCCAGGATGTGGGCGGGGATGTCTGGTCCCAATACACATCCTGGGCGCCAGAGAGTCTGGAGTGTCCTGAATGCCTGGGACCACCGTGGTCCGTGATTGGTCCACGTATGGAGTGAGTGTTTGTGAGCAGATCTCCCATTGGGTCCTCTCCGTTTTGGTGAGAAGGGACCTTTGGATAAGAGGAGGCTGAAAGCACCACTACCATGTCGATCTCCTGAGTTCACACGAACAAAGGCTAAGGAGCCAAGTATCCTGCAAAAAGAAACCGAGTCGAGGAACCGCTGGTGACCCGCTGGAAGGTTTGGCACCCTGAGGCCGCTATTGTCCTGTGGGACCCCTCTGCATCTGATCGTCCTAGAAGGTCTGCGAAGACGCTTCGACCCATTGGAATAGTGGGACCAACTATTTTCAGCACCTTCATCAAACCCTGCAAGTAACCCTCTTCGGAAGTGTCCCAGGGCCAACCAGTGAGCTGACCAGCTTACACGGGACGTTTGCTCTGTTACCGCTGCTGTTTCAAGGAGGCTCTCGAAACTTGGTATACTGCTTGCTTCGTGTCCACGGCACCCTCACACCGAAGTTCGTACACTTGGCATTCCCAGGCCCGAAGTGAGACAAGTGCGCCCGGACCGGAGTAAACGCTGTTACCGTGTTGCCCTGCTGTGGCTACGACCTGTGCAAGTTTTGTGACCCCCTTGACCCTGAAGCCTGCTGCAGTGGAATTGGGCTGATTCCTCCACCCGGAGCGGAGAAATCACCACTGTCCCATTTGGGAATCCCCGCTGTACCACGGAAATTACACGGTGTTGAGACGTCCCGATTGTCGCATTCGAACCTGCCAGTGAAGTGGACTGTACTGGCGAAGTTTGGGTCTGCCTGCATCGGGGACAGGTGAGTAGTCCATACCCCAACCGGTGGCCCCTAGCGCAGGAGCTGTCATGATCTCTGCTTCCAAAAGGTCAGGGTTTTTCCAACTCCCTTGGAAGCAGATCCATAACCCAGGTTCCGAGTGCCAACAAGTCCCAATTGGGACCTTTTGGACCCAGTCCTGGCGCCAGTGGCACCAGGCTCATAAATATGCCCAGTCCCAGCGCTGGAAGCGCCGGGCTCATAATGCTTGGGTGGACTTACCTGCAGCAGACCATGCTGCTTACTTGCCTGCCAGTTGAGCCTCTGATCCTCTCCTGTTTGGAACTACTTTTCCTGTTGGGTGGGGCAGGAGCCACTCCCTAGGTTCAGAACACTGGAACTCTTCTGGAAAGCAGGAACTCTTTTCTTACCTAGGCGTGGCTGTGGAAGGAGACACCTAAGCACTACAGGAGGCTATTTAAACCACACCCGATGGATGAATCTTGCTTTGCGTTATTCTGCATCCTCTGCAGCAGAACGCTCATCGTGTCTTCTGCATCTGATCCTGGGCCTAAGGAAAAAGGCTTACCATCCTGAATCCAGTCTTCAGCAACACCTATAAAGACAAGAAAGAACAGGTTAGCATTACGGTCTTCAGTGACAGCTCTTCACTTACCTGGTCCATCGGCTGTCACCAACGCCTCGCGCTGCATTCCGACATCTGAAAGACAAAGGCTTACCTACTCTTCGTGCGCTCCGGAGGTCTTCACACTGCATTCCGGCATCTGAAAGACAAAAGCTTACCAACTCTTCGCACGCTCCGGAGGCCTTCGGCGCTGCATCCCGCATCTGAAAGACAAAACAAGGTGCGTTTAAAGACATTGGGGAACTTTAATACTCACGTGCCATTACTCCTTTCCACATCTAACCCAGTGGGTATTCCGGCACCCTGCAGCCGCTCCGAACTTGTACCTGCAAAATAAAAAGACAGTTAGAGCGCATCGTGAAGCAGGCAACAAGCGCTTACTTACGTGCTTCCAGGCGCTTCTATTCATCACACGGGCTCCATCTTCAACTCACTTCAGCCCGTCATCCACCATCGCCGGAACCCTGCAAAACAAGAGACATCATTACTAAAGACTTTAAAGACATTAGAATTACTCGAAACTTACCGTTCGTGCAGTAAACGACGGACAGCAGTCCTCTGAAGTCAAGAGGCCTGCTCCCCTTATCCAGTGAAGAAACTGGTTACAGCACCCTGCCCCGAGGCAGATGGAGAGCACGGCGTTCACTTACCTAAGGTGAGAGCGTTAACCTTCGGGGTTCTACAGGAGAAGAGAAAGGGAAGAAGAGAGAGACATTCAATAACCCAGTTCATTAATCACATATTTTCTATCTGCAGACATCTTACCCTTCGAATCAGACATACAGTGCACAGAGGTCCAGCCCAAAGAGCCAGCCATGTGTTACACATCACCTTTGAAGATACGGTATACGCCCAGTCAAGACCGGCGCCTCTACGGGAATCAGGTGAGCGTTACAGGAGCCCAGTTTTACGCACAAAGTGGCCCCCGAGGGCCTCTTTCCTTTCCACAGCTATTGCGAAATAGCAACTCCATCCTGCACTCTCAACCTGCCTCTGCCCCCAAGTGGAGGTCCTGCTTGAAGAGTGGGGACTTGTTCTTCATCACCTTATCCGCCTTCCTGAGCTGCTAGTGACCCTCGAAGAGACCCTATTTTGTCCATTGGCACAAGCGCATGCATGTACTACTGAGCATAAGGCTCCTCTCTTCGTAGGGCTTGGACTGCCTCTTAGTTAGGTGTATTATTGATGATTGAACTGGGTCTAAAGATTACTCGCACTGCCTGTTTTCCTCCCCATCTAGGTGGTTTACATATTTCGTGCTTTTAACCCCTTACACCCCCCTGGTCTTGTATATATATTGTGTTGATTGTGATGTATTGGTTTACTTTAGTATTATTGTGATTCTTTGCTATGGTCGATGTTACAAAGGCCTTGCAATAAATGTGTCTATATTTTTAATATAACACCTGTCTGGAGTAATTTGTAAGTGTCCTTGCTTTGCGTGCTCATTGAGTTCTTTCAGTCCCCCTCACCCCTCTTGAGACTTAATCTTGCCCGCCTGCTATAGCTACCCTGATTGGTCTGGCTTGTCCAGAGGTTACCCTGTTCCAAGAAACTAGGTTGGCCTTCTGAACCTCTGCCCATCCAGGTCAGAGTTCAGAAATCCTTCTTAACAACAAGCTTGAAAGTAGAGCCCAGGCTGTCTTGAGAGACTCGAGGGCCAATCGATTCCGCATCTGCAGCCTGCACTTTACCCCGGATATGTACGACCAATCGCACTACACAAAAAAGCATCGACTCAGAACATCTCCTAAATTGCTTCCAAATGCAATTCCAACTCTCTTCATGCACACGCTGCCTAAGGTGAGTCCCGGATGATGAAGTACATATTTACCAGACTGTATTCTTTTTTAACTGTACCACATTTTACTACACATCTGTCCCTGGTTTATGGAGCATCATAGAAAGTAATTATGACCATAGAAAACAATGCCACAGTGCCCTTCAAAAGAAGCATAATCTTTTCGTAATCGCATGCTTAACATGTCAATTTTCTTAGAGCATACTGACGGGAGCACAGACCCTCACAAGTGACGACATGTCCAGTATACCAATGGTGAACCCTACAAACCTGCAGAATTTCATATTATCAAGAGTTGGCTCTTCCCACATATCTAATGCAAATCTAATTTTCCCTTTTACCAGTTTGTTTGTACTAATGTACTGAAAATGAAGGAACAAGATTCTGCATACATTTCTTTTCCGGAGTCAACAACAACTTTGAGCGCCTATCAGGTAGTTTTATTTCACTTTTCAATTACGAGAATGTATTATGCTTGGAATTTCAAATAACATGAAATTTCTTATGTATCCTGTCGGTTGTTTACACTATGTGTCATTTAAGGGTTTCTCTTTATATGTACCATTGTCTGCATCCCATTGTCTCTGTTCCATTTCGCTGTTTTCATCCATACTAAAACAAGTACTGTGTTACACGGGGATGCTGGTACTTCGACTACAATTACATCATCCTTTTGAGCTGGTCCAGGGTATGAGGTATGCATACTGACAGTCCCCTTGAACGAAAGAAAGTAAATCCTACATAGGATACTATTGGACAGTGACATTCTTATAAACGTGCAGGGTTTCAAACTTTTATCATTTCAGTTCTAACGTTACAATTTCTCCCTAATGCAGAATACATTGCAAAATGTTTGAGGGCAACATTACAATCAGTATGTTTTGCACGATGATCTCTGATCGAGTACACTTGCCATCAATCAGGTGAAATTTCAAATGTATATTTTGACTAAATGACACATACTGTTTCCGAGGGTATGTATGGAAGCGATGTGTGCGATGAGATTTTAATTTCAAAAACCTTTGACTTTTTTTAAATCAATATTCTATTCAAGGAATGTATACAAGGTTGGTAATTAGATGAGGAGGCACATGGATCAGAGGTGGTGGACCAGCTTGCTGGTTGCAGTTGTTACAGAGAAGACCACGGTTTCACAGAAAATCAAGAAAACAAGGGTAATAAAAATAAAAAATATTCATTTTTTAGAAGTGTTTTGGGCTGGTATTTTCTTCTTAACATTTTTTTTATTTAAAGTGCTATCTACTGTATGTGTGATTTACAGTGAACATGTTTTTACAACCCATCTCCTAGAGGCCAAGAAGGAAAAGAAGTATAAAGACACAGACAACAAATGAAACCAAAGATGCGGCTTGCCAAACAGATTTCACCATGGAGCAACTACTAGTTGAGGCGCAGCGTGGTCCAGACAACAAGCAGAATCGAGATGCTCATGTCCAATGGCCAGAAAATGAATTGAATGTGACTGGTGAAGCCAGCAAAGTGATGTTGGACCATTGCTACAATGTGAGAACTCGACAAGATGGAAGATGAAACTGAGTATAATGAAGTTGCTTTGAATTCCTCGCTGACCACTTGACACAATCTACACACACAAAAAAAGGTCCACCCAATAAACAATCGACGTTGATGGTTTCTCCAATTCGTGTGCAAATAACACAAGCTACACTAACAGGGACTGAAGTTTCTATGCAATTGACCAAGGAACTTGCCAAAGTTCTCGACTACAGTTTGTCTAGTTTGGCCAATTTGTCCATCAAAGTTGAGTCACAAACCACAATCATGCTGGACGATTAGCTAATAAAGGAGCAGAAATACATTATATTCGACAGCTGCCTGGTAGAGATTAAACCTGATGATGAAATCTGTGCATCCAGTGAGGGAGAAAATATGCGGGGAGCCATTAGTGATTGTCACTCGTGTATTACAAGGCACTAACCTAAAAATCCAAGCCACCTGTGCCCACCTCCATGATACATTTTCATGGTCCGCTCAACCGATGCTGGGCAAAGTGCCAGCTGGAAATCTGCTGTGTTCAGCAGCTCTAGTTTTAGTAAATTGTCCTGTTTGTCAATTTGTGGGACTTCAGTTCCTTGCTAAAAACGCAGTACTACAAATATCAAAGAGAATTTTTCTTCCCCGCTATTAGTCAAGCCTGGAAAATTGAACAAATGTCAAGTGAAAGGACATTCTCTGGCAAACGGTTCATGCTAGCTGGCGATGGACAGTGTGACAGCCCCGGATTTTCAGCAAAAGTACTGCACATACCACTTTCAGGACATGGAAACTAAAAAAAATGGTGAGTTCGGAGGTCGTGCAGGTGTCCGAATGTAAATCCTCAGTGGGCATGGTGAAAGATGGTTTCATAAAATCCCTCGAACATCTTCAATCAAGGGGAATGCAAATAGACCTCATAGCCACATACAGACATGTTTCAATAGCCAAGGCCATGCCACAGCAGTTTCCAAACATTTGCCATCAATTTGATGTATTGTACATTGCCAAATCAACCAATAAAAAAATCACAGCTGCAGGTAAAAAAAAAAAAAAAAAAGGGTTCTGAAAACATTTTACAATGGTCTCAGTCTTTCAGCAACCATCTTTGGTGGAGCTCCAAAACTTGATGGGTCTGTGGAAATTCTACTTACAAAATGGTGCTCATTGATGCACCACTGTTCCAACGTTCACTCATGGATAGAAAACCAACATTTTCACCAATATGCACATGGACCTTTATCGGAGGAACAGGAATGCAAGAAGAAGTGGTTGGTTCCATCTTCACCTCCACACAAAGCTCTTGAGAAGATCGTGTTTGATAAAACTCTTTCAAGAGACCTGAAGGGACTCACAGAATTCTGTCACACGGGAGATGTGGAGGTGTTCCACAATATGTGCCTAAAGTACAGGCCCAAGAGGTTGCATTTCAGCATAGACGGTATGCAATATCGAACATTACTAGCCATATTAGCGCATAACGAGAATCTAGGCAGAGAACAATGGAGAACTGCAGGAAACCTTGGAATGCTTCATTACACAATGGCCTTTGCAAAACAAAGCAAAAAATGGGTTGCCAAGGCGATATATCAGGAAATGGAATTCAATTTTGTAAAAGATCTCATTTTGTCTGCGTTGGCCTGACTGTGTTGGCCATGTATACAAATAGAATCAATCCTGATTTTGTTCCCATGACACATACATGGCCACAATACATTGCAAACGAGCCCTGTCTCCCAAAGAGACCCTCGTTGAACAGTTGACTTCCCGGTATAAATGATTAGCAGCGGTGTGTATGTTCCACAATGTATGTACATTGTACATGACCAAAGGAAATCTATTTAACTTGAATTTCAAAGCTATTAAAAGTATTAAGAAGTATTAAGCGTCCAAATTTTCTTTTCCAATGTATCTTCTTTGTCAATTTCTTTAGCAGGAAGTGCCTGTTGGAGGATGCCATACAGTGTAACTCTGTTTCCTCCTTCCCGCTTTTCGGCCAGGTCTTGTGGGTCCTTCACTGTTCAGGGCATGGGAGGTTCAGATGGTTATAAGCATTAAAGCAACTGCAGGGTCTGCAGTTGCCTTAGCATGCACATGTCCGAATAGACAGAATAAATACGCGTCCCACTAAGGAATGAGCCCCAAGCTAAATACCAAACTTGGCATGCAAGCGACTAATGACTGTAAGCAAAACACCAAATGAAAGGGGGCCGTTGGTGTGAAATAAGTGCATTCTGACCTATTTAAGGGGGCATGTGTTAGGGGTCTTCCTTTCGGATGCCTTATCAGAAGGGCTGATGTTTGATTTGCGGCCTTTGGAGTCTTACAATTTCAAACACAGTGGGGATAGGTGTTAGTGTTACCGAAATATATGACCACTCTAGATTAGGTAAATGGTAGGTGAATTGGGGGTGGTGCGGGGGTAGGGTCTGGTGACCAGATGCATTCAAAGTGAATAGGGGGCATGGGTTCAGGGGATTGCGGCCTGGCAGGGAGGGGTTGGAGATGGCATTAGTCGGTCAGCAGAGATGGATGGCGCACTAAGGTTGGAGCAGGCCTTGGGCTCACATTCTTGGATGAGCACATTTTGTCAGGGCTCGATACTCGCTACTTGCAAGAATGAATAGCTGCATTTCTGTGAGAACAGGAGACGCGCTGAGCTGACAGAGGTGGTGGGGGCTGGCCGTTTGTGGTGCTGGTAGAGTGAACATTTCGCCAGAGGGGCAGAGGGCCTAGAAAAAGATGGCGTTTGGAAGGACACACAGTGGAGTTCAAAGTATACACATTAGCACAGCGTTAATACACTTATATGAAACATGAGTGATGCAAATAGGTACAGGAGGGGTTTAGCTGTCTCCCACCTTAGCTTATACGTCATTTGCCCGGTACGAGAATGGTGCAGGGGGGCGGGATATACAGCCTCTCCTCCAACATTTGTTAGTGCACAGGAAGTTGAGTGGAGATGGAAGGGCATTTGGATTTATGACTTGTCAGTGTCCCACGTTATCCACAGAGCACATTCCTCTGCGAAAACAGGGCTCATGCAGACGTGATAATGGGGAGGACTAACTGGAACTGTTGCCCTAAAATAACTAAATCACTATCAATATAAATGAGTAAAAAAGTATTCACGATAATGTGGCATTGGTGGATGCCAGCAAACAATTTGTTTATTTTTCGAACATATTTTGAATGCCACATTGGACGGCCGGGCTATTCGCTCCCATGGAGTGAAGGTCACTGCGTTTGATGATGCTTGTGGACTGTTCACACCGACGCATCCTGTAGAGTATGTTTTTGATTTGTAGTTTTCCTTCACCAAAAGGATACTTAGCATACGCGCTCCTAAGAAGGTTCAATTGTCGTTCGTCCTTGGAAGAAAAGGAGGTTTCGCTATGGATTGAATGACGGGAGGTGTGTACTACCCGCAAAAATGATAAAGTTCACCATTTGAAAACTGGACCAAGGAACATGTAATTTCATTTTATGAAAACTGTTGATCTGAGCGGACACTGCGTTACGCCAACAGAATGGAAATACCAAATATAATGCACATTTTACTGTAGAAGAGTTTATAGACGAACGAGTCAAAGTTTCATTTTCTGACCGGTATTGCTGGTTTACATTGTAATGGGTTGTTGGTTGGGGGATGTTGTGACGACACGCAAACACAACCTGTATGTATTTGTCTTTGTCCCTGGTACATGGGCACCGAAATGCATGAAGTCCACGTATGGTTTCCCCCAGGTTCCACCAACGCCAAGTTTGTTGCTAATATTCGGTTATAATGCCGTCTATTTGTTGTTCGAATTCTTCCGTAAGCTTCTGCATTCGCATCCCACTGCGGGCTAAACATACATCACAACACTAAGCTCTCAAGCACATCGTAGACTCCAACTTTCCACGCTGTTTTCTCTGTGTTTCCATTGTTTGTGATTTGTGTTCATTATTAGGTTTCACCCGGTGCAGAATTAAAAGGTAAATGGATACATTTGAATAAAGAACTGCTACTGAGATATATTTCCGTTATGTTTTCTACACAGATACATCCTTCGTTTCTGCGAATGTCATCGTTTCCAGATACCCAGTGATGGGTTCTTCAACAGGCAGTAGAAGATACACCTAAATAGCTGGCTTACAATTACGCTGATGTGGGACGATCGCCCCGGACCGATATGCCTTTTGGAGGTACCAGCGACAAGGAGCAACCTGACATAGTTTACGGTGGTCTAGCAAGAAGCTGATGCCGAAGCCTTGCGATTCAAGGTGCGTCCAATGCGCGTCTTCTACCGAAAGGAACACTGTGTGCCTCATGATAAAGATTTGATGTTCAAAAACAAAATTACAAAATTGGTTGAATATGGAAATTATCGGATGTTCTCGGAGCGTTCATTGTGAAATAAAAACACATTATAAATTGCAGAGTATTGGTGTTTCCTTTAAAAATAGTGTTTTCTATTCCGATTTTGGACACGCTGTGCTGTGAGAGGATGTGTGTGTTGTTATTCCGGGGTCTGCGTTAACTAACGTTAAGACGTAGGTGATGACTGGGCGCGTTTGGCTACGCTGTACACTAACGTCATGAAAATAGGTGGAGAATATCGCTAGGAATAGTCATGTCAGCTTCAGGGGCCGGGGTATATGATTTAGTGCCACAAGGGCAGTCAATTTAGGGCGATGTGGCAACGGATAAGATAAGCACAAGATGGGCGCGTCCCGCTGCCTGATTTCACATGTGTAAAAGTGCAGAAAACTAAGGTAAGCTGCATAGGAAATGTTTTTACGATCGATCACAGTTTGCTTAAAACCACATGCCCGAACGCGCGGGACAAAATTTTTGAGCGCACTATTCCTTTAAGTCTGTCCTGTTTACACTGACTTTATTCTGAAAAGCTGCATTTTCATTGTTATGAAAAAGGAGGAATGTGATGTAGTCACATGGCACGACGGCAATGTTCTGCCATTGTGCATTGTAACAAATAAAGGGGGCGGTCCTACAACACACCAGTGCGCGCCAGGAGCCCGATACGTGAGGACATGCGTCTGTGTTCCTTCCAGGGACGGGTGGGACAAGGCCTACATGCGGGGGTGCTGGGGCAATTCAAATCACAACAACTATCACATCACATTACATTACATTAACTCAGTGTCACAATCCTGCTATCTACACCTACGCATACTCTGATGCATCTTCCCCCATCTGACCTTCCCACACAGAGTTGCTGCAGTCACGACCATCTCAACTTAACAAGCTCCAACGGATCCAAAAATCTGCTGCAAGGCTACTTCTTTCCCTAGGCCCCAGAGAACACATCACACCTGCTCTCTGTGTTCTTCACTGGCTACCGCTCGGACGTTGGTCCACCTTCACGGCTATAAAATTCGCCCACTGTGATCAACACAACACTGGCCCAGAAAATCTACAATACACACAAACTCACCCCCTACAGGCACAAGAGAAACTTGAGATCAGACACAGCTCTCCTCCTTGTCATCCCATTCGCAAAACTGACCAGAATAGAGGGATCCTACTTCTCTGTCCAATCACTCACAATGTGGAACTTTATCCCTTTTAGCATCCACTGCATTGAGGACCACCTCGCCTTCTGGAAGACTCAAGACCAGGGTCTTCCCTTCTGCATCTTGACAGATCTAGCCCACCTCATGTGTGAACTATCATCTCCAGACAGGCAGGTGGGGATTCGATGAATCAAGTAAGGAGACAACACTGTACTGAGTATGCACAGAAAGGATTCCAGTCGATACGCAGCATAGGATCTGCATTCACTAATCACAACTAGACACCAGCCATGACTTCCAGGGTACATATCGCACTCCGTCTCAATGGAAGATAGCTGTGTCTCTCCCGGGGCATGGCCACCCACCCGCATACATCTGCAAAAATCCATTACTCGTACTCACATCGCACATCACCTCTACCACTAGAATGCAGCCAAGTCCCACTAGAAAATTAGGTCTAGCTGGGCGCATAGTCTGTCTCCTTGGCTCGATACTCTCCAGACAGCCCATCTCAACACCCATCCAGTAGCCAGATATCCGTGGGACACTATCAGGGACTCAAGCGTCCCCATCTACCTTCATACTGGCTAATATGCACACACGCATTCTAAAATCCACTTATCAACTCTCATACCTCTGACCTCGGGCCTCCAAGGGCATTCACCCACAGCGCTTTGAGGACATACGAGTGGCATTAGGCTCAACAAAAATGCCATATAACATAACATATGAGACAGGAAGTCCTGTTCGCTCCTTGATGTGGGCGTTTTAAAAAGTTACATTCTAAATATCTGTAGGCACACCAAACAGTGGAGATTCATTTTGTCCCTAAACGTTGGTATGTCAACTATATCCAAATACAGGGCAGCTTGGGTGCATGCGCCAGGACACAAAGTGGCCATCATTTTGCTGATGTTTATTCAATATGATAGGAGTGTTCAAAGTTTAGAACACTCAAAACATATAGGTGCCAAAAGACCAAGCTATATTTTCTGGGCTGGTGCACCACTTCAAAACGCAAAACTCTGCTTGTGTGCATCTATATTCATTTCTGTGTGTATGACATGTATCTAGATTATGTTTCCCAATGTTCCTGAAACGACTGCAGGAAATCCCTAGAGGATTAGGGGTAAAAGTAACCCGGTTTATGATGCGATTCTCGACTCTCGGGACCCAACAGTTTCCGAACGAGGCAACCCCCATAGAAAAATGCATGGCGTATTAAGGGCTTAGCGAGGTTTATCAAAATGCAAACCAGCAAGGTTTGTTTTCTGGAGCACTCCTCTGTCCCGAGGGCCATAAGTTAGCACAGGAAACTCGCATATCTGCTGTGAAGCAGATTTCTCAAGCCTGCCGAGTCTTCTGGAGCAGTCTGCTCATTGAAGCGCGGGTTGCTCATCTCGTCCGTGCCATAACAAGGCTTCGGGACAGGACAGAACAGACCTGGCCCCAAGGGGCTAGCACAGGACATTCCCAGGAAGATTTATTGTGAAGCCGAGTTACAGCGTGCACGAGCAACCCACATTTCAACAAGCATGCGGCTTTCCGAAGACTCAGCACGTGCGCAGGAAACTGAATACAGACACAGGGCAAACGGCAAATACAGTGACCGCCACCTCCCCTGAGTGACAGGCGTGGGTATTTACACATATATATATTTATTTTGGAATTTGTGTTTTGAGGAAGGGAGGGTGTATCAGCTCCCAGCCCTAAGCGGGCCCCCTACATTTTAGGGGTGTGGGCTGCTTCGCATTCTTTTTGCTTTACGCTTGAAGGACAGGAACTGTACATCACGGTTAAAGGAAAGAGGAGTATTATTGCGTGGATAGGCTGGTCTACATTGAATGTAGGCCAGTCCATCCATGTAATAAAGACTTCTTTTTGCTTTACTCATGATGCACAGTTACTGTCCATCAAGGGTAAATCAAACATGATTTGGCTCCATTCAGGGCTGGCTTTAGGCTTGGGTGCCATAGCCTCCACCATGCCAGCATGGAGGAGCCTTTAAAAAAGCCTCTGTGCTGGCGTGGCAGCGGCCCTGGCACCTTATGTAAAATAAAAGGCTACCCCATGCCAGCACTCCAGTCGCTCCATATGTAGGTGAATGCCCCCCCCCCCACCACCATGGGAGGATCTTTTCACTTACCTTGGGTGCCACTGCCATGCCAGCACAGCCGGCCGCTTTTCTATTACAAAGGGCGCCGCTGCCACACGATCTCGTGGGAGCCTTTCAAGGGCTTCCCCGAGCTGGCGTGTTGGAGGCACCCTATTTAAAAGAAAAGTGCCATGCACTTGTGCTGGCGCTCCAACACAGGAGCAGGGAGCTTTTCGATTGAATAGGGCACCACTGCCATGCCAGCACAGGGCAGCCTTTAACGGCTCCCCGAGCTGGTGCCGCCCTATTTAAGTGAAAAACCCCCTGCTCCAGTGCTGTAGCAGGCACTTTTCACGTTAATAGGGGCCTGCTGCAACAGCAGGCCAGGGCAGCCTTTGAAAGGCTTCCCCGAGCTGGCGTGGTGGCCGATCCCTATTTAAGTGAACAGCTCACTGCTCCGGTGCTAGAGCAGACTATTTTCACTTTAAAAGGGGTCCACTGCCACATCAGCACGGGGCAGCCCTTGAAAGGCTTCCCTGAGCTGGAGGTGCCCTATTGAAGTGAAAAGCTCCCCACTCCTGTGTTGGAGAGGGGAGCTTTTCACATCAATAGGGCACCGCTGCCCAGAAATAAAATACTCTGGGCTCCCCCCTTCTCTTTGGGGGAGGGGGGTGGCAGGGTCGAGGGTTGTGGCCAAACCTGACATTTTGCGTAGAGGAAAATAGTATTTTGGAAACATAAGAATGCCTTATGTTCCAAAAAATGCTCTTTGCGTTTATGCAAAATGCATGTTTCAAATTTAAAATTGCCCACAATTTTAAGTTTGAAACATGTCCGATAGAGATTCAGCAGGAAATCCTATTGTGCAAGTGATGGAAGTTGGCGACTGCTGTTTTCATTGCTCACAATACTCACCCTAACAAAAAGAATCAGATTTCTGTAAACTGCTAGATATATATATACCAATATGGACATCTTTTGAACAGGATGTGAGGCTGGCTGTTAAGTCTCGTGCCAATTCTTCTGAAGTAGACCCGGGAGTTTCCTTGGTCAGCCCTGGTCCTCAGGAGAGAGAAGGTCCCTGTGCCAGGAGCTTTTCTTTTACATAGAACACCTCCCTGAGCTGGCACGGTGGTGGAGCCAGCCTCAATTTATTTTTTGAAGGGTGGCTAATTGACAGTTTTGAAAGCTTGTCATTGTAGGGATAGAGTATTGATATCACCTGTGCAGGCTTTTGCCCTCGGACACCATGTTTTCTGATGCTGCCATGTTAATGAATGTTTAAATGTAAATAGTCTGCGCACCCGGGTACGAAATCTCACAGGCTCTTGGCAGCACCCCATTCCCATCAGAGCCCAGGGCGTAGGACTCAGACATCAAGGCAGAGTGCTGCCTTCTTCCTGCACTACCACAATGTGGGAGGCTTAAGCCCTCCCAAGGCAGGGGCTGGTGCCACCCTATTTAAGTGGAAAGACCCCGAACTCCTGTGCTGGCACAAGCAGCGCCACATTTTGTTTCGCCTGAGGTGCTGCCAGGGGTAAGGCCTTCCCTGCCTACATTGTATGCATTCCAGTCTTTCCACGTGATAGCACTTGTCTTTATTTTACACTTAATGCACAGTTACTGTGCATCAAGTGTAAAACAAACATGGCACGTGTTACTACCCAGAGATGCCAACTTTTCACACATGGCTCGCACTCCAAATATTTGCATAATATGTAGATCTCTACCCACCCCACTAAAAGGACAAAATGCACTGTGAACCCACAACATTGAGGACAATTTCATTCGAATTAGAAACAAGCAGTTCGCTTCATTTACGTTTTTGTAATAGTTTTTAATGGCATAGATGTGTATTTTCCCCAACAGAGCGGACAATTATATATGATTTGTGATTAGTTTGAAAGACAAGCAGGTCATTTTATTTGCATCACTCAGCTAAAGTGTGTACTGCATTGCACTTTTAATAATGTGTTACAGGTAATTAGAAGTGACGGAATTGCACTGGAGTGCCTTGTGATCTTGGGTAAAACTTTTTTGAGAATGTGTGTTCACCAGCAGTGATTTTCTTGACAAATTGAAAATTCAGTAATTCATAGATGTAGTGACAATTATCTGGACTTACATTTTTCCGGGTCAAACCCACAAATGGCGAGTGAGTTGACAGCTCTGGTGGTTACTTGACTAAGCTGCTCTACATTCAATCTACCCACATAATAACACTTGACTTTGCTTTACCCTTGATGCTCACGCCTATTAGGCAAATACATTAACAACCCACCAGTTCAAAAATTCACCAGCCGCCATGACTCACACATCGTGGTGTAGGTGTTCAAACTGGTCCTACAATTTACCAACTTTTTTGGTTAGGGTGGGTATTGTAACCAATGAAAAAAGCAGAGTGCAACTTCCAGTGTTCCCTCAAAACCGTTAATTGCTGAATCACTATAAGACATGTTTCAAATGTAAAATTGTGGCCATTCTTATGTTCCCATAATGCTCTTTGCTTTTATGCAAATCACCAGGATTGGGTTTTGTAAAGCAATACTGTTTTGCGGGACTTGACCTGGCGTGTGACCACACCCCCAACCCCCCACACACCTTCAACGGCCCTGGGCCTCAAAGGAGGAGCGGGTTCCTCCAGTACATTTATTCCATTTAAAACACTGGTCATGCAAAGCACTATCTTACTAATCATGGTTTATTTTTAGCAAACATACAAAAGAAGCCTTTCTATATCTTCTATGTGCTCTCCTTCATCTGAAGCCAGAAACCTTAGAATCATCTCTGACTCCTCTCTATCCTTCCTCCCAGGGACGTCATTTCACCAAAATGCCAGGGGTAGCGGAAGTGACATCACACGACCCTTGACCCCCTGGTGACATCAGAGGACGTGATGTCATTTGATCCCACCCCAAAGTGATATCGCAGGATGGGATGGAACGCGACCTTTCACCCGTTGACCAAACAGGAAGTGCTATCGCATAGCATTGTACACTACAAAAAATATGGTTACGCTATCACTATAATGTGATGTACATTTCATACAAGAATGGATCGCCATATGTATCGTTAAGATCAGTGTGTATAGGTCCATATTACCAAATTACTGTGAATGCAAGCACCATGACCAAATGATGATGTGTTGTTATATAGCACTTACGCTTAAGCGCTTTATATAGAAAAAATATACACCCAATATCACCCAACCTGTGTTGGTACTCATGTATCGACCTCAGAAGGATGAAAGGCTGATTTGAGGCATTTAAGAACAGACTAAATCAGTGACTCACCCCCTGAAGTGTGCCTGAAATAAACCTTTAATGAGTATCAATTATTGTATAGAATTCCAGAAAGACACTTTATTTGGTATTCCTAATCTTTCTTATTTAGGGTCAGTGCTGAAAGTGTTAGACTTGTGTCACTCCTTTTCTTCTTTTCCTTCTTTTTTTAAGGGGCTTTAACAAGAAAGCCACCCACTCCAGAAGTACAGTGCCACATGGTGCTGGCCACAGCCCATGAGCTTGCATTACAACAAAAAAAAATTCAAAAAAAAAAATTCAAAAAAATCTTTTTTTTTCCATTTTTTTTCTAGAGGTCGCAAGGGTGACTACAGAGGTCGCAAGGGAGACCTCAGAGGTCGCAGTTGCGACCTCTGGCGACCCCCAAATGACGTCCCTGCTTCCTCCCTCTCATCCTGGACCTTGCCAATTCTTCCTTTCCTCACTTTCCCCCAGAAGCTCAATGTCTCCAGAGCTCTGGTTCTCTCTAGGCTACACTACTGCAATAGCCTTTTCCTTAATCTACCCTCTTCTTCTCTATGACCCCCTCCAGCTAGTCCAGAATAGGGCTGCAAGACTTATCCTCAAGCCCAGGGACCGCACCTCTCCAGCCCTAAATGCTCTCCACTGGCTCCTGGTGGCTGCAAGGATCAAATTCGAATCCCTCTGCATCATAGACAAGGCTGTCTGGGGTCAGGCACAACTTGCTCTCACCAAATAGTCTCCCTTCAGATCTTTACGTTCCTCGGCACCAACACTCTGTGTCAAGTGCTTCGCTAAACAGCAAGTTGATGTACAATCTCTGCACTTGCACGTTCTGAATGCTCACAAGCCCTAGTAGGTCCGTCTATACCTTTTATTATTATATCGATTTGCAATCCCATGTTCCCTCCCTGTTGCCCTGTGCGCTTTGAAACACAATTTACTTGATGTATAAAAAAAAAAACCCAATAAATAAATATGGGCAGGGGGATTCGTTTTGATGGGGATACCCTGTGTTTTTCTTGTATTACATTGAAAATAATCAGTCTGCTATTTTGTGATAACTAAAAATGAAAAGTGGAGTCTTTACTTTGACTATCTGATGTCGTGGCTTGGATTGTGAAAATCCAGGTGGGACAGCGACAGGACTGAGGACCAGTCTTCTTTAACCTCCAGGCACGAACCGCCAGAGGGGGGGCTTATGTGTCAAGCATATTTGCCGAAGCAACAGAGAGCAGAAAAGGCTGGGCATGGGGAAGATGTTGCACCTCAAATCAGTAAAACGGGCGAGGTCGGAATAATACATTTGCACAACATCAGTAACAATAATTAGTCTAATGTAATCTGGAAAAGGAGAACCACGATGATTCGAAGCACAGAAATATAATTCTTAAATTGAGTAGTACGAGTCGATAGGGATGAAAAGAGCAATTGATGCAGGAGCTGCTGACCAGGTCTGGTGCTAGCCACACCAGTGCTCTTCGATGCGAGTGGGTTCTGGAAGCAAGGGGTGACTAGTGGACCCAGCAGATTGATTCCGTTTCCTACCTCAGTCCGCATCTGGCAGGCATTTGAATGTCTGAAAATCTTTTCCTTTCTCAGGCCATGAAATAAGCAGAGGCTTCCTTTTATATGAATGCAAAATAGTGGCAGACCGGTCAAGGGAAGAGTCGATTTCATCAAAGGTCACACTCACTAGCACTCTTTAGGTACACTAATCATGATAAAGAAACTTGCAAGTTCTTACAGAAACAGAGTTCTTTTTACATAGGATAGTGGAATTAAAGAGTTCCTGATGGAACATACCTTAGATGTTATTGCTTTAAAGAGTGCTTGCATCTACGGAGGGTACAGTTTGTGCATAACTGTGTACGTGTCATATTGAATGATTTGGGGAAGCCACAAAATTAATTGATGTGTCCAAGTTGAGAAGTTTATAGATTACAATGAAAAATTGAAAGTCAAGTTCAACGTTTAAAATCGAAGTGTAGGAATTTACCCATCCTCACAAAGTCCTACCCGGACTATAGTCACACTTTATCCCCAAATAATCCAAAAGAAAAAAAAATAGGAGGAAACAGCAAGTCTTTCTGTAATACTCTGGTACCTGTTCAGTGAAATGGCCCATCCAAACATTTTGTTTAACACCATCAAATCATTTAACATTGCTTGTTGTCCCACCACAAGTTTGACTACAACAATGTCAATGAGCAGCATATTTTCCAGGCAGTGGAGAAGGGGCTACTGCGTCTGGAGCAACAACGTACTAGCTTTCTACGATCAGAAGCAGAGCAGAGTATGGCTCTTCAAAGTCCAACATCGCACCCCTAGAAGACATTTTTTTTTAATGAACTTTTATTTATTTATTTATTTTTTTATTTTTGTTGGCATAAAATGCCTTTAAAAAGAGAAAGGAGATGAATGTTTCACTACAATTAGTTCATTCTTCTCTCCTTGAGTGTTCGGATATCTCTCGTCTGATGGCACCTTAGCATCATGAGTTTGTAAGTCGCTTTCGATACTTCGCCTTTGCTTCACTCTCACAATTTTGTCCTTGTTTTAGGTGTTATATCAATAGTTTTTTCAACAGGCTCAAAAAGCGAATTAACGCATAATGCAGGTGTTTTTCCTGGCTGTCGAACAGAGCTTGCCACCAATCGTCCGCACTTGGCGTTTGAAATTTCATTAATTGGGGCCCTAATGTCAATGATCTCTCCCGGTGTAGGCTTTTGCATTCGAGTGTTAAATGTTTTAGAGTTTCTTCCTTCTTGTTGCAGAATCTGCAGGCTGCATTGGGTTCTTCTATTTTGCGTTGCTCTCTAGTCCACTCTCTTGTTTTAAATGCATTTAATCTGAAGTGTAGAAACAAAGCTCTGCTGCCGTTGTCTGGGGACAGTTCGATATAAGGCTGTAGGGTGTTTAGATTTCTTGCTTCGCTCGGCACCTCCTTCATTAAGTTGTTGGCTGATCTTAAGTTCCCAGTCACGATCCAATCTAATCGCCAGACCTTAGTTTTTGCAGCATTCGGATTGTCGTGTAGGATTTTTAGGTTGATGTCATAAAAAGCCATAATTTCCTCGCAGCGTTTATACCACATTGATAGCAGACAGTTGGGATTTCCTTTGCTGGGATTTTGTAGTATTTCGAATTGTAGGGCCACTTTCTTCATGGTTATCTTTCTAAAGAGGCTCAGCAGATTCCAACTGACTCGTGCATTAATTGATGTTAGGTTTAGCTCGTATCTGATGCAAGCAGTTGATGTACCCTTTGGTAGTTGCAGAACTCTTACCCAGAAGATGTTTTCTAAGGTAGGCCAGACATCCGCGGAGCATCCGAGGGCATTTTTAGCACCAAAAATCAGGGCCGGCACTACCTTTTGGGAGTAAAAGTTCCTTACCGGTTTTATTGAAAATTTACCGTATTTCTTATGTAAGACGCTAGCTTGGCATGCAAATTGCCGACATTTGGATTTGGCTATCTGTTCCCATTGACTGTCGTTCAGGCTCGAGTTAATTTGCATGCCTAGGTATCTTGAGTTTGTTGTGTTGTTTAGCCACTCTTTTCCCAAATGCCATTTAGGTTTTTTATGCTTTGTTGTTTTCAAGTTTTGCAATGTTAACACCTCACACTTTTTTTTATTGATTTGTAAGCCATTAGCTCTCACGTAGAGGTCTACTGCGTCAATCTTTCGCTGTAGGCCTATGGGTGTTACGTCTAGCAATATTAGGTCGTCGGCGTAAAGCATCCAGCTTAACGGGGCTCCATGTATTTTTGGAGAGAAGGAGCGCACGCTGTCAATTGCATCTCCAATGTCCGATAAGAATAGGTTGAATATTATAGCAGCCAGTGGGCAACCCTGTTTAACCCCGCTATAGGTGTTTATCGCTTTGGACAGGGTGCCCTTTTGGTCCAGACGGATTTTGATGCTTGTGCCAGTGTGTAGCTCTTTGATGGCCGCTATCAGATCTTTTGGACATTCCCACTTCTTCATTTTCTCCCATAGTAGTTCTCTATCTATACTGTCGAAGGCATGTGAGAAGTCTATCAGTGCAAGATGCACTTGGGTTCTTGTTCTTATTGCTTCCATTTTAAGAAGGTTGATTAAGAGAAGATTCAGGGAGCAGCCTACACCCTTGACAAAGCCAGTCTGACGTGGGTCCAGATGTTTTGAGTCAGCTGCCCATTTTACAAGTTGTTGTTGTAAGAGAGTCGCGTACACTTTGCCTAACACATCTAGCAGCGCAATGGGTCGATAATTTGTTGGATCAGATCGATTCCCTTTCATGAAGATAGGAATGATTATTGCGCATTTCCATGAGTCCGGACTCTTGCAGTTAGCTGCTATTCTTTTGAACATCATGTGACATAGCTCTGCCCACAGCTCTGGATTTTCTTTGATTGTGTGGTTTGTTAGACCATCCGGGCCTGGGGCTCTGGAGGAGCTAGCTCTTTTTATTATCTCCTCAATGTCGTTTTTGTCAAATTCCAGCTTCCATTTTTCTAAAGTAGGTGGTGGTGTCTCTGCTACAGTTGTTCTTTTGCTATATAGCTTCGAGAAGTGTTGTATCCATTCAGCTTCAGGAATTGCGTTTGTAAGTAATGCCATTTGTGGGGCTCCTGCGTTGTTTATTATTTTCCAGAAAGCAGAGGAGTTTTTTTTTGCAGTTTTTGCATTATTAGTTCTGAATCGTTCTGCATCATAACTGCTTTGTGTGATCGTAACCAATTTTTGTACTTTTGTTTACAGTTTCTTTTTGCAGTTAAGTAGCTTTTGAAGTTCGTTTTTGATAGATTTCTTATTTGCGCTCTTAGTTCTCTCTTTCTTTTTCTCAACTCTAGATCAAATTTGTGTCTAGCAACAAAGCCGCGGGCTTTGGATCCTTGATGTTTTTCTTTGTAGTCGTCTAAGAGATGGATGTATTCAGTCTCCTTTTGATCGTCTACGTATGTGGTTAGTATGTTTTTGACCTCTGTTTTCTTTAGTTTCAGTCTCACCCTGTTGGATTCGATCATTACCGGGAATGTCCAAGTTGTGGGTTTGAGTCCGTAGTCTGTGGTACATGTCAGGATGACTAAGTCATGATCACTATTGGTCATAGGGAGCACCGTGAGGGATGTTGCATGTTGATGTATTTTCTCGCTGACGTAGAAGTAGTCAAGCGTCGATCGTTGGGTGCCTCTGGACCAGGTAGGTTGGGCTGGTATGTCTCCTGCTAAGTTTCCGTTCATCAGCATGAGATTTCTTAACTCCATCTCTGTCGCCCATTGACTGGCGGAGTTGTGTTTTGTTGGGATTTTTTGGATTCGATTCGTTGTTAGCTGTTAGGCAGTTCATATTCAAGTCTCCACAGATCACAATATCAGCACCAACGTCTGTTTCGAGCCAATCATCTATTATAGTTGTAACTTGGTCTATATATCCATTACCATTTTTAGTCTTGTGGTTCCAGTATAGGTTCAGGATGTGGATTTTCTTATTTTCTTCGTAATTATGAGCAATTGTCGTTGCCTGAATATATCGAGTCACGTTTTCAGTGTTGAGGATTTGATATCCAGATCTCTTTTTGATCATAGTGATAAGGCCGGCCATGGGCCTACCCATCAGATGTTTGATGGCTGGATTAAAAGCGATCTCGTATTCTCCAGCAATGGGGCGGTTATCCAGCCACGTTTCTTGGAGGCACACGACATCCAGCTCTGGGAAGCAACTCTCTTGGAATAGGTGCACAAAACCTCTGGTGTTCCAGGATCCAAACTTAGTTGTTAGGGGCGAGTTTTCTAGTTGGCGTTAGCTTTGAGTTGTTTTATTCAGGGCCTTTGCGAGCCACCCCCAGTTGTCCGTTGAGTCATGTTCGTTGTTTTCTAGTTCCCCTGTGCCATTTTTCTTGTTGAGAGCTTTGGTGCCAGCGACTGTGATTTGGATTTGTTCCACCGAGTCGTTTTGGACGTGTTCCACTTTTCTCAGGCCGCAGACATTATTGGAGCACTGATTTCTGTTATGTTGGCCAGCCTCTTGCATTTTCTCAGGACTCTTCACTTCGTTACTTTTCTTCCAGAAGGATGAGACTGGCTGTAGTTCTATAATTTTATTGAAATGACTTTTGTGGGTGCCTTCGTCGATTAGTTCCAGAGTGTCAAATCCGAGCGACAACAGCTCAGGTGTAGCATCCAAGATACTGTTGGTTATAATTTTTGATTTCAGATGTAGTATAACGAGGTCATTTTGACCTTCTCGTGGAAATTCCACTGTTTTGATGTCATACGATTGTATCGTTCTCAGACGCGGGACACAGTGGAGTAGTCGTAGAACATTGTTGCGATTCATGATCACGTCGTCTTGACTTTCTAGTCTTTCAATCTTTATTTTGTAGGTGGGTATGGGTGCTTTAATGCCTAATTGTTCAATTTGGTGGGGTATAATTCTTTTATAATCGCCAGGCACTTGTTTTGATGCGGGAGCTTTGGTTGCCGAAGGTTCTTTTCCATAGCACTTGTTTGGTGCAAATTTTCGAACGTCGTCATAAAGCTCCCGATTTTCGTTCTTGCGGTCTGATTCTATCAGGCTTTTGAGATTTTTTGTCTTCTGATAGTCTCTATCCTCGTTTTTCTTGAGCAGCCTTTCCCGTCTTTCTGTCAGAGTGAGGAAGATAGGACTGGCCTTCACCGGTGAGGCTTTTTCAATGTTTACATTCTTGGGGATCATTGTACAGATTCCTTGTAACGTAGAAACTTGTGAGGGCAACAATGTAGGTGTTGATTTTTGTTCAGTGATCCTATTTACTGTGTCTCGTAAAAGGTCGTTTGAACTGGAAGGTGACCCAATTGAAGTCTTAGGATCGATTGGCTCCAATTCGTCTGTGTCATCATACGTTGACATATTTATCAACTCGTTCAATAGGTCAGCTTCCTTGTCAGAATCCTCGCTTTTTTGATTTGCGTGCTCGCTTATTGCCTCCTTTTCTGTGATCTTTTTATTCGGGGTTAGATCTACAGATTTTGTGTTCTGGTTTACAATTACATTTACTGTTTTTATGTTGCGTAAGAACTTTCTGGAATTGTTTCCGCGTCGTGTGTTCTTGGTGCGTTGATTTTTTGTTTTTTTAATTTGAGGTTCCTTTCTAGTTTGGTTTGGATGTGTCCTCGTGGTCTGATTAGTATTTTGCTTAAAGATCGCGAATATTCCTTTATTTCTTTCAGTTTCAGTGTCGAGGTGCCCAGAGGGGCAATCTTGTAGTCTGGCACATTTCTCAATGTTAGTTGAGGTAGTCGGTGTTTGTGGATCAAGGGAGGCTGGATTAAGTATCGATCTTGTTTTATCTAGGATTGTTTGAAATCAAGGCTTGTTTAGTTGAGCCTGTGGGTGCGTGTTAGATGGAATAGTTTTTGATGCGTTATCATATACTTCAGGGTTACTTGTCTCCACCGATCTAGTATTGTCGTGTAAACAAGTCTGCTGTGTGGTGTCATCTTTGGTTAGATCTATTGGTGGAGGCAGGGGGCTAATCGCCCCTTGGTTTTCGATTATTGTGCTCTCGGATTGTTGCAGTGGAGAAGTTTGTTTATTCAAGTTGGGCTCCAGGTTGGTGCACGCCTGTAGACCTGTTTTGTTGTTCGTACATGTCAGCTCTTGAGAATCCGGACGGATGCTAAAGTGTTCATCGTTGGCAGACTGCGTTGGAGTTTTCCTTGTTTTTAAGAGGTTGAGTGCTTCTTTAGCGATTTCTGCCAGTACCTTTTTTTCCGATCCGTTGGATTTCCTTTGGTCCAGGAGAGTATTCAATTGAGCCTCAATTCTTTTGTTGGAGTCTCGCTGCGCTTGATTTGTTAATGTGGTTTCCATGTCCAGACCTACCAGTTTTGAGTTGATCATTGCAACTAGTGTGGACAGGTCTCTGAGGTTCCCATCTACTTGCTCATACAGTTTTAAAAAAGGAGCTATTTATATTGCAAGAGAGGACATTACAAGCGGTTGTATTTCTTTCATAATGCAGCTGACTATATCAGAAGAAGGCTCCGCATGTTTTTTTAGTGGGAGTTGAGGTATTCGAGGACTATGGCAACTTGGTTTGTTGAGCTGAGACTCTGAGTAAGAAGAGTCAGACGAAGATGACAGGAGAGGGGTAGGTGATTGTGCCATTTCTGAGAGGCCTCCGTGTCTAGATGGTGGAGTTGATGGTCTCATTAAGTTTTGTGTAGAGATCTTGGTACCTTTTCTCTGTGAACATGGAAGGGTCGGAGATAGGCTGTGATCAATGCGCCTGCGTTTCCCATAGGCGTTTTCCAATGTGTTACGGGCGGGGCTCCCAAGGTCTCCTTCATTACATCTACAATGTCCTCGGAGACGCTGGGCTCTTTGTTCAAGGTGACCAGTTTGTCTTTTGCTATGGCGCTTCGTGCTTTATTTATTAGAGTGATGTCGTTTAGTATCTTGTTAACGACCTCCAGTGAGTTCCTCCTGTTGGATCCCATAGCGATTGGCTCGTTGATGCGAAGGGTCTCGATTATATCATGATGTGCTTGGTGGAAGACCTCATCGTCTTTTGAGGCACCGACCCAGTCGTCCGTATGTCCCGTTTTTTGTGTTGGGTACAGATGTTCTTCTCCGTTTGTTAGTGAGCTCCTCGGGGTGGGTGTGGAGGAATAATGGCTATTGATATATGAGCTTTCCTTTGACGTTCCCATCTCAGTAGCCTGTGATAGAATGCTACATTAATCGTGGGTCGTGCCCTGGCTCCTGTCGCTTTGTAGAGTTGAATTGCAAGGAGAACCATTCTTGCCTGGCTCGGCGTCACAGATATCGTTGGTCGATGGGACGCTTGAGAGGTCATTTTCTGGGACTCCTTTTGTGTTAGAGGGAGTGAGACCTATCACAGCTGGGCAACTTGCTATCCGATTGTGGCCCGCGTTCTGCAAACTTGTGGTGTGTCGCTGTTTATTGATCCCAACATTAGGAGTTTTTGGTAGTTCTTCTCTTGTTTGTGTATGATCTAGGTCTTTATCTAGATCTTGTCTATTTTCAGGCTCAGATGCTGATGATAGACGGCTTGTCTCCCCCGTGTAATCACCGTCGCAGTCTGTCTTGCGTTCAGGTTTATGATAGATCGGCTGCGGCCGTAGGGATTTACTTGAGGTGGCCAGCGAGTTCCATCTTCGTAACTGTGATCTTGTGTGTGGGTGTGTCAGGTTTTCCACATGTGGGCGACCAGCAGACGACATTTTGGATGATGCTGCTGAGTCCTCGTTAAGTTTTCCAATATGGCCTTGAGTATCAGCCATTCTCTTTTGGTAAGAGTACCCTAGACTTTGCAGATGTATAGTTAGGTCAGCTCAGTTTGGAAGTGTTCTCTGAGCTGTGGGGGATTAGGGATCTAAGGTGTCTGGCCTCCTGCAACTCTCAGCAACACCCCACCCAGATGGTGAAATGTTTAAATCCAACGTTGTACGCTATTGCTTGGCGTTCGTTATAAAATAGAGTAGAGTGTTTGCTAAGGGTGCGGGGTTTGCTCACCTGGTTTGTCCGATGTACGGTGTACAGCCGATCTCCGAGCTCAACTCTGGATACAGTTACCCAGATGTTGTTTATCCGTCAATCTAGCATTTGACCTGTGCACCTCCAGCGCCAAACAGCCGCACAACAGCCAGCGGCCTTTTCTCCTTCGGGCTTAACGCCGCAAGGGTATGCTGGGCTCTGTTTTCTGTGCCTGGGTAGGTCAGGTGATCAGTCACGTGACGGCACAGCGCTCCGCCTCCTCCTGGAAGCGAGCGAGCAGGCGAGTTGGAAATACGAAATGCGCGAGTTCTTAGAACTCCCAGCGCACGTTGAAAGAAGACACCAGCAGCAAGAAAGAAAGTGTCCTCTCCTCACGGGAATTGCACACGCCGCTCGGCTGTGCTGGGCTCTGTTTTCTGTGCCTGGGTAGGTCAGGTGATCAGTCACGTGACGGCACAGCGCTCCGCCTCCTCCTGGAAGCGAGCGAGCAGGCGAGTTGGAAATACGAAATGCGCGAGTTCTTAGAACTCCCAGCGCACGTTGAAAGAAGACACCAGCAGCAAGAAAGAAAGTGTCCTCTCCTCACGGGAATTGCACACGCCGCTCGGCTGTGCTGGGCTCTGTTTTCTGTGCCTGGGTAGGTCAGGTGATCAGTCACGTGACGGCACAGCGCTCCGCCTCCTCCTGGAAGCGAGCGAGCAGGCGAGTTGGAAATACGAAATGCGCGAGTTCTTAGAACTCCCAGCGCACGTTGAAAGAAGACACCAGCAGCAAGAAAGAAAGTGTCCTCTCCTCACGGGAATTGCACACGCCGCTCGGCTGTGCTGGGCTCTGTTTTCTGTGCCTGGGTAGGTCAGGTGATCAGTCACGTGACGGCACAGCGCTCCGCCTCCTCCTGGAAGCGAGCGAGCAGGCGAGTTGGAAATACGAAATGCGCGAGTTCTTAGAACTCCCAGCGCACGTTGAAAGAAGACACCAGCAGCAAGAAAGAAAGTGTCCTCTCCTCACGGGAATTGCACACGCCGCTCGGCTGTGCTGGGCTCTGTTTTCTGTGCCTGGGTAGGTCAGGTGATCAGTCACGTGACGGCACAGCGCTCCGCCTCCTCCTGGAAGCGAGCGAGCAGGCGAGTTGGAAATACGAAATGCGCGAGTTCTTAGAACTCCCAGCGCACGTTGAAAGAAGACAGCAGCAGCAGCAAGAAAGAAAGTGTCCTCTCCTCACGGGAATTGCACACGCCGCTCGGCTGTGCTGGGCTCGGTTTTCTGTGCCTGGGTAGGTCAGGTGATCAGTCATGTGACGGCACAGCGCTCCGCCTCCTCCTGGAAGCGAGCGAGCAGGCGAGTTGGAAATACGAAATGCGCGAGTTCTTAGAACTCCCAGCGCACGTTGAAAAAAGACAGCAGCAGCAAGGAAGAAAGTGTCCTCTCCTCACGGGAATTTAAGGTACATCCCCATTTACAACTATAATGACGCATGGCGCTTTGTCGGGTACATTAGCTATGCTCAATCAGGAAACACAAAGTAAGCCAGCGCTTGCCAGACAACACAAACATCCCTGTATAAACCTAACTTCCGCAATCCAGCCTTCCCCACCTATTCAACAACCAGAGCATAATGGAAATCATGGATCCAGATGAAAACTTCATCTCTATCCTTCTCCAGAGCACAAACAGGAAGACACATTCTTCATCCCCATACCAATCAATCAAATTAAGTCAGGACGGTCTCAGTTAGACTGGTTATGCAGTAAAGTCCACACCTCATGCCATAAGCTATAGTAGCCAACCTCAGAACTGCATCTGGCTGTTCTGTTAGCAATACCGACATCCGTGCAGGTCTTGCCAACTCAGGTTCGAATCCTCATGCTTCCGAGATAGATAAATGAGCAGCGCTCAGATACCGGACGTAGCGCTATATAAATGCGAAATTATTATTATCATCAGCCCAGAAACAGTCCACCCAGGGATTTCCATGGCATTGCAATGCCACCTTTAGCTAGAATCGGTCCCGGGCAGATCACCCTAATAAGCATCTTGTGCCTTTTGCCTTTCCCCTGTTGAAGTAACCCAAACAAGCACACGCTTATCAAGAACTGGATCCGTGTCCCACTGAGCGCAATCAGCACATGAACCACTCTATTATAGAATGCTCCAAATGCATCACAACTCCACCACATATGCAAATACGTCCCCGTTTCTTTCATATATGCAGCAGCAGGATTCAGCTTCTGGCACCATTTTTGGAACCACCAGAGGGATAGGCTCTCATTATACATGTGTACTGTATCCATTGAAAGCAGGCCTTCCCAGACACCTTTTTCACATGAAGCAGGACCCTGGTCCATTCACCATCAGTGATCAATTCCCCCATTGATTCAGCTCCTTAACCCCCCCCCTCTATGGGTCTACGCTCCAGCTCAGCAGTCTAACTCTCTGGTATCCGTTTACCGCTCTCCATCAGCCCTTTTAATTCCATGCATCATAGGCCTCCCGGGCAATCCTTCCCTCACCTCTAACATCAATTTCACATATTTCAAGAAGTTAAGTCGAATACTAGAGCGTTGAGCCGGAAGCTCCCTGTACGAAACAGCTCTCTTCTCTATACAAATCCTCAACGCTACCTCCTGGACCCATCCAATAAACTTCTATACCTCTTATTTCTGAGGGCTTAACCCACCCAACTGTTCGATAAATTCATCTCTGCAAGAAAGGGCACTTTCTGACGCGCAGGTTTTGTCACCATACACGTATAAATGTGACCACTGGGGAGAGGATTGATCTCGGCTCCCCCACCTGGGATCCCAAGAGATCAAATAGCTTAAGCAGACTACACACATGTTGGTCATGGTGAGTGCAGAAACAAATCCACTTTATGGTGCAACTGAGCAGCCCAGTAGTATGCTTAATCCGGGGCGCATTTCCCCTCCATCCCTGTAGGTAACTGCAACTTTGACAAAGCACTTCTTAAACCCCCACCTTTCCATATCAATTTCCCTAATATCATATGTACCTTCTGGAAGTATTAATTGCATATCAGCAATCATTTTAGCAAGTACCACATGCCCCCAGTACTGATATTGGGAAATTCGGCCAAAATTCCACCAACCTGCTAAACACGATTATACCATGTTCAACTTTCCGTTAATATACCCAGTCCCAGTTCAGGCCCATCGGAGTGAAGTGGAAACCTCCTCCTCACAGCACCTGGGGCAGGCTCCCACTGCCCAGCAACATGAGCAACCCTGTGTCCAATCCTGGATTCCCCCCCCCCCCCCAACTGGCCCGCGAGACAAAACCAATACAGCTGCAGTTACTCCCGCCATTCACCATGGCGCCCCAAGCCACCAAGGGGCCGAGATGGACCACCTGGATGGAAGAATTTCAACACTATGTGAGGAGATCTGGTGATGGCGACGACTCCCCCAACATCAGGGACATCTTCCTCAATTTGGTTGGGGGAGGGAGGTAAAGACAGTTGTGAAAACGATTCCCGCAGCTCAACAAAACACGTTTGCAAACCTGATCGGGGCTTTAGACAAACTCCTCATCATCGAAGTCAACCGTGACTACGAGCAGTATTTATTTAACAAATGCACCCAATTGCCACAAGAGACAGTCGACAAATTCATAACCCGTTTAAGAGTGAAGGGAGCAAACTGCCAGTTCGACGCATTTTCTCTAGAAGAAGCAATAAGGTTGAGGGTCATAGAAGGGTGCCTTTCCCCCACACTCAAGAAACAGCTACTGAAAAAACCCCTCACCAACCCAGAAGTCAGCGAGCTTGCTCGCATACATGAGAGGGTTGATGCCCAAGCCTCATCCATGGGCAACACTGTCATGATCACTGCTTCCAAGGAGCCAGGACCAGCCCAACGTCCTTGGAAGCAGGCCCCTAATCCTAAGCACCAGCCGGTCCCCACTGGGACCTTTTGGACCTTGTCCTGGCGCCGGTGGCACCAGGCTCATCAAAACCATTGGTCCCGGCACTGGAAGCGCCGGGCTCATAATAGGTGTGAAGATGCTTGGGTGGATTTACCTGCAGCAGACCATGCTGCTTACTTACCAGCCACTTAGAAGCCATCTGAGAACAGGAACTACTTTCTTACCTGGGTGGGGCAGCTCCACTCCCTGGATACAGCACTGGAACTCTTCTGGAAACTGGAACTCTTTTCTTACCTAGGCAGGGCCGTGGAAGAAGACGCCTCATCACTCCAAGGCTATTTAAACCACACCCGATAGATGAAGCGTGCTTCGCGTTATTCTGCATCTGCAGCAGAACGCTCACCGAGTCTGCTCCAGCGTTTTTTCTTCCGATCCTGGACCTGCAAGAATCCTACTTACCATTTCAGTATCCAGACATCATCAGCACCTGCAAAGAACAGAAACAACAGGTTAGCAAGGCGAACTTTACACGCAGTGCTTACTTACCTGATCCATCGGCTGCTGCCGTTTCTTCACGCCGCATCTCCACCTGCAAGAACAAAAGCATTGCCATACTTACTGGCACGCTGTGAATTCCGAATTTCTTCGTTCTGCATCGTCGCCTGTGAAGACAAAGTATCTTTAACAACTTACTGGCATTCCGTGGACTCCGGCCCTGCAATCCAACATCTGAAAGGCAAAAGAAAAGACAGTAAGCAGGTATTTACTTACGTCCATCACGCTCGTCGCAATAAAACGCATGCGAATACTCCGGCGTCTCTTTAACACAAACTAAGCTGCAAGGAAAGAGACAGTTAGAGCGTTTGCCATAGTTACGAACTTCCAGGCGCTTCACTTCATCTTTCATCTCAAGAGCCCTGCAATACATAAGGGAAAGGCATTATACAGAGTCTGCATATAAACGTGCCACGCACGTAAAGACTATAAAGACAAAAGGTGTCCAGAAACTCACCGCTCATGCAGATAACGACGGTAACCATCCTCTGAATTCAAGAGGCCTGTGTTTCACCAGTGAAGGAACTGGCAACGGCACCCTGCACCAGACGCAGATGGAGAGCCCAGCATTCACCTATATAAGGTGAGCACGTTGACCTGGGGGCTCTACGAAAAAGCTGGGAAGAGAGAGAGAGAGGGACATTCAACAACCCAGACCATTAACCCCCATATTCTTTCACCTGCAGAAACCTCACTCTTCGAGTCCGACACACCGTGCGAAGAGGTTCGACCCCAGAAGCCAATCGAGTCCTGCACATCACGTTTCGAATCACAGACAGCTTCCTGCCAAGACCCGCGCCTCCGTGGGAATCAGGTGAGCGTTACAGAACGCGAAGCCCACCACAAAACTCCTACCCAGGCGCAATGGAAACCTCAGACACTGATCAACTAGCCCAGTTGCTCGGGGAATTAAGAGCAGAAGTACATGCAGCTCGTCAGGAAACGAACTCTCTAAGAAGAGAACTGATACTTTCCAAGGAGAGAACAGAGGACCTTGCTAGGCAGTTGTTACAAACGCAGGCAGGACAGACACCTTTGCCTGTTCCAGGAGGAAGTTATCCTTCTGCATCATCTTCAAATCCGGTGCAAATTAATCTGCCCGGTAATGTTCCCTTGGCTCCGCCCGAACGCTTTTCTGGTGATCCAAAGAAATTCGCAGTGTTCATCAATCAGTGCCGCCTACACTTCTTATGTCGACCAGCTGCATTCCCAACAGACCAGACCAAGGTGGCTTTTGTGCTTTCTTATCTCAGTGGCAGCGCTGCAGATTGGTCGATCCCTTTAGTCACCCAGGATGATCCGGTTTTACATGATTTTCAGGCCTTCCAGTCCAGCATGGAGAAACTGTTCGCAAGACATGCACAAGGGCAGGCCTTGGACAATGAACTTCTCTCATTTCGACAGGGTAATCAAGACCTCTTGACTTATATAGCCTCCTTCAATAGACTCATAGTGGAAACACAATGGCCCGAGGACAAGAGAATAACGCTTTTCTACAGAGGCCTGCGTGGAGAGCTCAAAGATGTGTTAGCGCAAGTTGTGAATCCTCCACAAGAATGTTCTGACTATATTGACTTAGTTGTCCAATTGGACCATAGACTACAGAACAGGAAGGCAGATCGTTCCAGATTTGATACCCGAGTGTTTTCTAAACCACAGACCTCGAATAAGGGAGCTGACACGGTGGAACCCATGCAAATAGGGGGCATGAAAGGACCTTTAACCCAGAAAGAGTTGGAAAGAAGAAGGCAGCTGCAATTATGCCTCTATTGCGGAAACTCAGGACACTTTCTTCGGGACTGTCCAGTGAAACCAGCTAAGAAGACTGTAGGAGCCGCGGATACCTGTACCACAAATTCTGAGCAGGGAAACGACCTCGCCCGACAAGAGTAGAGGTCCTCTTGCCGAGCGTTAAGATCTGTCCCGTGACCTCGCATTTCGTGATACCCATGGTCCTCATTAGTCTTGAACGTCCGGATCGTTTGCATGCAATTGAAGCTTACATTGACAGCGGAGCAATCGGTAACTATGTGGACCGTGAAAGGGTATCAAGGATGAATCTACCCCTTGTCCCTATGGCAGTGAAAGACGTCATCACTACTGTGGATGGCACGGAGATAGCCTCCGGACCAGTAACGCATGCCACCCAAGAAGTGACGCTAGTGAGTCAAGATGGACACCGGGAGAGAATCGTGTTCGATGTAATCAAGGCCCCTCAGTTCCAGATCATTCTGGGAATCCCTTGGTTAGAGAAGCACAATCCTCAGATTGATTGACGAGCAAAGACGGTTCAGTTTCCAGAGTGTTTTACCACTTGTTATCCTCGGCCTGATGTTTCACTGGCAGCAATTTCTTCTGAGGAGGTGCCCAAATTACCTCCCGAATACCAGGAATTCCAAGACGTCTTCCGGAAGGATCAAGCCAACACCCTGCCTCCTCATAGGTCTTACGACTGTCAAATAGATCTGATACCTGGAGCAACTCCTCCTTGCAGCAGGATTTATGCCCTCACCGAGCCAGAGAACCTCCACCTCAGACAATACCTTGACCAATACCTAGCTAACGGGTTTATCCGTCCTTCAAAATCTCCAGCTTCATCGGCTTTGTTCTTCGTTCCGAAAAAGGAAGGAGACCTTAAGACTTGCATAGATTACCGTGCCCTGAATCAGATCACCGTTAAAAACAGATACCCGTTACCTTTGATTCCTGAACTCCTGGATCAAGTCAAAGATGCATGTATATACACAAAGTTGGATCTCAGAGGAGCCTACCACTTGGTACGGATAAAAGAGGGTGATGAATGGAAAACGGCCTTCCGCACCAAGTACGGGCTATTCGAATATCAAGTGATGCCCTTTGGACTGTGTAATGCTCCTGCTGCTTTCCAGTATTTTATGAACGATGTCCTTAGAGAACTCATAGACGTGTGTGTTGTTGTCTACATTGATGGCATCCTCGTCTGTTCATCATCTGAAGAGGAACATCAGACACACGTTAAAAAGGTTCGAGAGATTGCGTCAACATAATCTTTTTGCTAAGCTTGAGAAATGCGTTTTCAACGTAACGGAAGTCGAGTTCCTGGGATTCATATTGTCACCTAACGGAGTACATATGGATTCAAAGAAAGTTGATGCAATCATCAAGTGGCCATCACCAACCTCTGTAAAAGGAGTTCAAAGCATGTTAGGGTTCGCTAACTTTTACCGCAGATTCATTCTTGAATTTTCTCGGATAGTCCAGCCCATCACCGCTCTGTTGAAAAAGAACAAACGTTTTGAGTGGTCTTCTGAAGCAGAACAAGCTTTTCAGGACTTAAAAGCTAAATTCATTTCTGCACCTGTTTTAAAACATCCTCGCCCAGAACTCCCCTACATCGTGGAAACGGATGCTTCTAGTCTTGCTATGGGGGCAGTTTTATCAAAGAGAGATCCGGTCACACACCAACTACATCCTGTTGCCTTTTGGTCCCGCAAGTTTTCGCCTCCTGAGATCAACTATTCAATTACAGACAAGGAACTTTTGGCCATCAGATCGGCCTTTAAAGCCTGGCGGCATTATCTTCTAGGAGCCAGACACACAGTCACCGTAATGACTGATCACCGCAATTTACAATATCTAAAGACAGCCAAAGCTCAGTCTTCCAGACAACTTCGCTGGGCTCTGTTTCTAGCAGAATTTGACTTTATAATTACTTATCGACCAGGCAGTAAGAACGGAAAAGCAGATGCTCTCTCCCGGATGGGAGTAGATGAACATTTGACCAATCCAGAACCAATAGCCATAATCCCAGAACAAAGAATTTTGGGTTTGGTCAGCGCTCAATCTTTTGAAGACATCAAGACCATGGTTAAATCACTCCTAACTCCGGGCGATTTGCAAGATTGGCAATTAAAGGGGAAAGAATTCTCAGTGTATCAAGACCTACCATATTTCGAGGACGATTGCATTTACCCTGTGAGAAAATACAAAAACAAGTAATCTCCTGTTATCACGACTCTCTAATGGAGGGTCACCCTGGCATTACCAAAACCATGGAAAAGATTAAAAGACATTTCTGGTGGCCGTCATGGAAAAAGGATATTAGAGACTTTGTAATCTCCTGTGGTGTGTGTGCCCAGAATAAAAGTCAGAAGGAAAAACCTGCCGGCCTACTACAGCCACTAGACATCCCTCCCTGTCCATGGCATACCCTGTCCATGGATTTCATCACAGACTTACCTCCATGCTCGGGGTATACTACCATTTTAGTAGTCGTGGATCTATTCTCCAAGATGGCTCACTTCATTCCCCTAAAGGGTCTACCATCAGCCTCAGTATTGGCCCGAGAATTCTTAGAAAACATCGTTCGGCTACACGGTTTTCCCTCGGTTTTAGTCTCCGATAGGGGAAGTCAATTCATCTCTCACTTCTGGCACAGTTGCTGTCGTCTAGCCCAAATTGATGTAAGACTTTCAACTAGTCACCATCCCCAAACTGACGGACAAACCGAAAGGACAAATCAAACTCTAGAGCAATATCTACGTTGCATGCTCCAACAAACCGAAAACCCCTGGAAGGATATTCTTTGGATCGCTGAATACGCTTACAATAATTCGATTCATTCTGGAACAGGGAAGACTCCCTTCTTCCTACTATACGGACGCCATCCTAGAACCTCTAACCTGGATCCTCCCCAAGAATTCGAAGCACCTGCTGTGGATCACTTGTACTCGGAGATCACCCGTGCTTTTAAGGAAGCCTCGGCCCATCTGCAAAGAGCTAAAGCTCAATTCAAAAGAGGAGCAGATCGACACCGTAAAGAGGCTCCTCACTACGCTGTAGGAGATCAGGTCTGGCTATCCACTAAGCACCTGCCTCTAAAGGGACCCCGCACCGTCATCCCGAGATATCTTGGACCCTATCTCATATCTGCCATAATTAATCCGGTGGCTGTCAAATTGGAGTTACCTACGCATATGAAAATACACCCAGTATTCCATGTCTCCTTATTAAAACCAGTACAACCAGAAACCCGATTGACAATTCCCAGAACCGGTTTTAGTAGATGGAGAACTCGAATTCGAAGTTAAGAACATCCTAGACTCCAAGATCTCCAAATCTAAGTTATATTATCTGGTTGATTGGAAAGGTTACGGCCCCCAGGAAAGGTCTTGGGAACCTTCAGAATATGTCCACGCACCTCGTCTGGTCAAGAAATTCCATCTGAATCACCCAGACAAGCCAAAACCCCCGGAGAAGACACGCTTGAGAGGGGGTACTGTCATGATCACTGCTTCCAAGGAGCCAGGACCAGCCCAACGTCCTTGGAAGCAGGCCCCTAATCCTAAGCACCAGCCGGTCCCCACTGGGACCTTTTGGACCTTGTCCTGGCGCCGGTGGCACCAGGCTCATCAAAACCATTGGTCCCGGCACTGGAAGCGCCGGGCTCATAATAGGTGTGAAGATGCTTTCAGTGGACTTACCTGCAGCAGACCATGCTGCTTACTTACCAGCCACTTAGAAGCCATCTGAGAACAGGAACTACTTTCTTACCTGGGTGGGGCAGCTCCACTCCCTGGATACAGCACTGGAACTCTTCTGGAAACTGGAACTCTTTTCTTACCTAGGCGGGGCCGTGGAAGAAGACGCCTCATCACTCCAAGGCTATTTAAACCACACCCGATAGATGAAGCGTGCTTCGCGTTATTCTGCATCTGCAGCAGAACGCTCACCGAGTCTGCTCCGGCCTTTTTTCTTCCGATCCTGGACCTGCAAGAATCCTACTTACCATTTCAGTATCCAGACATCATCAGCACCTGCAAAGAACAGAAACAGGTTAGCAAGGCGAACTTTACACGCAGTGCTTACTTACCTGATCCATCGGCTGCAGCCGTTTCTTCACGCCGGATCTCCACCTGCAAGAACAAAAGCATTGCCATACTTACCGGCACGCTGTGAATTCCGGATTTCTTCGTTCTGCATCGTCGCCTGTGAAGACAAAGTATCGTTAACAACTTACTGGCATTCCGCGGACTCCGGCCCTGCAATCCAACATCTGAAAGGCAAAAGAAAAGACAGTAAGCAGGTATTTACTTATGTCCATCACGCTCGTCGCAATAAAACGCCTGCGAATACTCCGGCGTCTCTTTAACACGAACTAAGCTGCAAGGAAAGAGACAGTTAGAGCGTTTGCCATACTTACGAACTTCCAGGCGCTTCACTTCATCTTTCATCTCAAGAGCCCTGCAATACATAAGGGAAAGGCATTATACAGAGTCTGCATATAAACGTGCCACGCACGTAAAGACTATAAAGACAAAAGGTGTCCAGAAACTCACCGCTCATGCAGATAACGACGGTAACCATCCTCTGAATTCAAGAGGCCAGTGTTTCACCAGTGAAGGAACTAGCAACGGCACCCTGCACCAGACGCAGATGGAGAGCCCAGCATTCACCTATTTAAGGTGAGCACGTTGACCTGGGGGCTCTACAAAAAAGCTGGGGAGAGAGAGAGAGTGAGAGGGACATTCAACAACCCAGACCACTAACCCCCATATTCTTTCACCTGCAGAAACCTCACTCTTCGAGTCCGACACACCGTGCGAAGAGGTTCGACCCCAGAAGCCAATCGAGTCCTGCACATCACTTTTCGAATCACAGACAGCTTCCTGCCAAGACCCGCGCCTCCGTGGGAATCAGGTGAGCGTTACAAACACAGGCAACCCCAAACAAGACACCAATGAACTCGTCGCAGCCATACAGCCCCCTCGTCAAGGCGACAGAGGGTCGCAACCATACAGAGCACAAGCTATGCAGGTTCCATGCCAACAGAGATAATGCTACCACTGTGGGATGTCCTTTCCACACTCTGGGTCATGCCCAGCTTTATCCCAACGATGCACAAACTGCAGAAGAGAGGGACATTTTCACCCTGTATGCAGAGAAGGCATACCATTTCCTCCAATGCGCCCCCAAGCGCCCGCCAGGACGCCTCTCCGCTCGCCGTCCCCACAATATAATCAACCCAGATACTACCAACAAGGACAAGGACAGAGGCGATACGTCAGAGTCATTGATGAGTACCAAACACAGGGGTACCCGCTACAGCTAGACCAGGCAGACCAAACCAGATATTTCACGGATGAGTATAATTACCCACCGACAGACTATAGGCCTGAAACATTCTACCATGACGAGCAGGAAGCAGCATACAACACGCCATATGATCAGTACGACCAGGACGAGTACGTCAATCTCATACTTGACAATGAAGAGGCCAGGAAGGCCCCCAAAATCCCGATCAAAATGGGGAACTGCCAATTCCAATTCATGGTTGACTCAGGCACCACTGTTAATATCATGGGCGAGCAGGACTACGCTAAAATACCAAACCGCCGACGCTCGAACCATCACACTCGAAAATTTTCCAATGAGGAGCTGCCACCCCCCTGCAGACAGTGGGGCATTTCACACAACGTCTCCTACTGAATGGTCGGCAAGTGGACACAACCATATACATCATCCCTTCACTTGTCAGAAGCCGATGCCTACTCAGCTATCATACGGCATCCCACCTAGGGCTGATTGAGATACACGTGAAGGCGGGAGACACCATTACCGCAACCTCGAACAGATTGAATCCGAGAGACTCTGTCGGCACTATAGCGTGCTACCAATCACAGAACCTCATGACACAAGACGACATCACAAGAAAATTCCCCAACCTATGCATAGGCCTGGGTAAACTCAAGGCCCCTCCCATCAGACTCCACATCGACCCCTCAGTGAGACCGTTGCCACAACACCCCAGAAGAGTTGGGTTCCACATGCAAGCGGCAGTGTCAGAAGCACTCCAACAACTGCTTTCCGATGGTATCATCGAACCGGCAACGGGGTCGGCACCATGAGTATCCCCTCTCGTGGTCGTGCCCAAGGAAGGAGGCAAGATCCGGTTGTGTGTGGACATGAGGGTAGCAAACACCGCCATCCAACGGGAGAGGCATCCGGGTCCGAGCATTGAGGACATGATTGTGCAACTAAACAATGCCCGGATGTTCTCCAAGCTCGACCTAATCCAAGGCTACCATCAGCTGGAGCTACATCCTGACTCCAGGCCCATCACAACCTTTGCGACGCACGACGGACTCTTCAGATACCAGAGACTGAATTTTGGTATCTCGTCCACCGCAGAGATCTTCCAGGAAGCCATACGCCAGGTCATCAGACCCATAAGGGGCACTCTGAACTACAGTGACAACATCCTCGTTTTTGGGTCGTCAAAGGAGTCCCACGACAAAGCATTACACGCCACCTGTGCAGCCCTTCAGGAGGCGGGCCTCACACTCTACATCACCAAGTGCCGATTCAGCAAGACAAAACTAAAATTCTTTGGACACATCTTCTCCAGTGAAGGGATGATACCAGATCCCGACAAGGTCGACACTATCACCAACCTCGGCGAACCACAGCAGGTCGCGGATGTCCGTTCCTTCCTCGGCATGGTGGGATACTGTGCAAGGTACATACCCCATTATGCCTCTCTCACTGACCCACTGAGAAAGCCACTGCAGAAGGACTCAACTTTTGAGTGGACCCCCGCTTGCCGCCAGGCTTTTACCAACATCAAGCATGCCCTAACGGAAGCCCTCCGCCTTTCGTACTTCAACCCCTCGTGGCACACAGAAGTGGTGGTAGACGCGAGCCCAGTTGGCCTTGGCTCCATCTTAGCCCAAACCAGCGGCGCAGACATCAACCCCAGGCACGTGGTTGCTTATGCAAGCAGGGCATTGTCAACCCCAGAACTGGCCTATTCCCAGGCAGAGAAGGAGAGTTTGGCAGCGGTCTGGGCATGTGAGCACTTTCATAACTTCCTCATTGGGAATCGGTTCACCTTGATCACCGACCATCAGGCGCTGCTGTCGTTGTTCGGGAACCCGCACACCAAGATGCCCCCAAGGATTGAGCGGTGGGGCATCCGTCTGCAGGAATACAACTATGACCTTATACATCGTCTCGGGGGTGACCTCAACCCTGCTGACTATCTGTCGCGACATCCAGTCGGATCCCCACTGATCCGAAAGGTGATGTCGCCTATGTGCAGTACGTAGCATCCAACTCGTTACCACCGGCCTTATCAGTTGAGATGGTTGCCACCGCATCAGCTGCCGACCCTACGACAGCCCTCGCTATCAGCCTTATTGACCAATAAGTGGAAAGACCATCACAGAGCAATGCTGGCACACCCGGGAGTGAGCAGACAGGAGATCGAAAGACTGGCAATGGTGCACAAGGAACTGGCTGTCAAGGACAACAATATTCTTCTCAGAGGGTGCAGGATTGTCATCCCTGCCACATTAAGGAGCGAGGTTGTCCGAACGGCCCATGAGGGGCACAGAGGGGCCGAAAACACCAAAAAACAGTTGAGGTGCCATGTCTGGTTCCCTTTCTTAGATGCAGCAGCAGAGGAATGGGTGAAGAACTGTCATGCCTGCCAGTGCACGGCCCCGGCTGAAAACCCACCGCCACTACAGCAAACGCAGATACCCGATCGCCCGTGGGAACAAGTAGCCACCCACAGAAGCGGGTGCCTATCTCCTGCTTCTAATAGACGAACATTCAAGATTCCCGACTGTCAAACTGGTTACCACCACAGCACTTCCCCAAGTAGCAGCGGCACTGGAGGAAGTATTCAGCGAGTGGGGAATCCCCAAAACAGTCAAATCTGACAATGGACCACCGTTCTGTGGCCACGAGTTCGGGGCACTGGCGAAGCATCTGGGTTTCACACATATGAAGATAACCCCCCGCCACCAGCAAGCGAACGGAATGGCAGAACGCTTTATGGCGTCAATTAAAAAGACGATACAGAGGGCCAGAGTCAAAGCAGTCAATCCCCATCAGGCACTGTGGCGACTCCTACGAGACTATAGAGAAATACCCCAGGAGGCCACGAACAAGACACCCGCCGAGCTAATGCTCCGCTACGAAGTGCGAACCCGCATACCACGCAACCCATCAAGCGATGAACCACCGGACATGGGCATACTCCAAAAGGATGCAGAAGCCAAAGAGAGAGCAAGACTAGACACTGACACTCGCCGCCATGCAGTGACAAAAGATTTCCACATAGGAGATGAAGTTCTCGTCCAACAGCCAATGCCCAGAAAGACAGATCCGCGGTTTGCCCCAAGTCCCATGAGGGTAATCGCAGTGAAAGGTACGATGGTGACAGCCGAAGATCAAAACAGAGCTGTCACCAGGAACTGTCAGCAATTCAGACACTATGGCAGGCGAGAGGGAGCGGAGCTACCTCAGAGGCCGGTTTCCCCAGAACCGCGAGAGCCGCGAGACGACCTGTGGACCCCTCCGGTAGCAGACCCTGGAGGGACAAGCCATGAAGCAGGAACTCAGGAAATGTTAGGGCCAGTTGCCCAAGATGAGAGACCGCAGCGAGCCATCAAGAAACCTATGAGGCTTGTTGAAGAGTGTTGAGTTGATGTTTGGACATATTGTTCGGGGGTGGTGTTGCCGGCCACCAATGGGTTAACTTGTTTAGCCCCCACCGTTGGAGAGGCGGAGTTTATGACGGGAAGCTGGGGAACGAAGGGAGTTCTGGGTAAGGCGCGAGAAGCGCCAGTGATCGTTAGGGAAGTTGAAATAAAGACGTGTTGAGAAACCCCTCCGTGTGCATGTCCTCCTTTCAGGCCTGGTAGAAGGCAACAGATGTCTCTGAAGTCTCCGCCGAGAGGGCCTCTTAGTGAGTTGAGTCCCCCTCAAGAAGCCCCCACTAGAGCGGATTGTTCCCCCAGCATTACGTGGGAGATCAGGCAGCACCCCCAGGCACAACTCCCGGGACTGGGAGTGCACTAGAACCGAAGAAACAAACATTCCCATGGTCATGGTCCGGCAGGAGTGCCGCGGCCCGAGGCTTGGCTCCAGAAGCACAGAGGTAATAAGTGGGCGGTCTGCCTGAGGAAAGGGGTAATAAGCAGACAGTGCTCCCCCTGCCCCAGTTTCCCCTCCAGGGGCGGGGGAGAGAGGTGCAGGCCAGAACTGCGAGAGCTGCACCGGGAGAGTGGCACCCTGGGCTGAGGGGCACACACTATGCATAGGTGGAGACGGGGTCGGTCGCGGCCCTCCCTCACTCTGGGCACGGATTGCACCCTGGACTGGCGCCCCCCCACTCACTGCCCCTACCACGGGCAAGGGAGCAGGAGGCGTTTGTCGCACGCCGGGCCCCCATGGGTACATGCTGTGAGGAGTTGGAGACCTGCCCTAGTCCAGGAGACACGCTCAGGGAGGCAACAGGCCCACAGAGTAGCAGCAAAGCATGTGGGCCACCCCCGGCAAGTGGTGGGGGCTGTAAGAGAGGAACAGCCAAAACTGAAGGAGCTGGTGGCAGGAGGCAACTCCCCGTGTTGGCTTGCAGGAGGAGCAGGATGGTGAGTGTAGGACGGAGGTGTGGACCCCCCACCTCCATGGGATCCCACAGGGGCGTGTGCCTGCCCCCCCATCCCCGTCCATAGACAAATAGGACACCTGCAGCACCCCAGGGAATGACTCATGGGGAGAGTGGGGGCAACATCAGCAGGCACCCCCAACAGAACGCAGGCATCCCCCGCCATAAGGTGGATTGGAAGGGGTGAGGGCCCCCCGGAAAGAGTACGGGGGCATGTGCCCGGCCTGCCATAGCCACCCTGCTCGCTGAATGTTTTACCCAGAGGAGGTAAGAGGCCAGTCAGAGGGCCCCCCCACGAGCCAGAGACAAGAGCTCAGGGGGCCCAGAGTGGCATGCCCCAATTTTGATTGTCCCGAGATGGAGGACGCCGTCCAGGACCGTGGGGGCTCTCCACTCCATACGTACTGAAAGTATCAAAGCAGCCCCTAGTGAACTGACTTGGGGGCCCGGACCTGTTGCAACGGACATAGGTCAAACAGTGCATTCAGTGGATCCTGCAACATGCGTGTGGTGTGGGGTGGTGCTGTATAGACGTAAGGAAGAAGCTGAATACACCCCCACGAGCCTGAGAAAGGAAGGCACCGGACCAGGGCCAAGGGTCAATGATGGGTGAAGTCGCTAGTGCCACTAAAAAGGATGTGGTGGCCCTCCTGGTGGAGATTCAAAGTATGAGGGCGGACATTGGGGCGAGAGTGGACAAGATCACGCACAGAATCGATAAAATGGAGGAAAGACAGGAGGAGGTAGAACATAACCAGTCTTCCTTGGACAAGCTGGAGACCCAAGTCAATTTGCGACTCACAATAGTAGAGGGAAGAGAGGAGGAAATCCTTCTGAAGATGGACGATTTGGCAAATAGAGAGAAGCGCAATAACCTACGTCTATTTGGGGTGCTGGCAAAAGAGGGAAAGACTTGCATAGAGCCCTCTTTGCCAATGACACCATCAACAAGGTTAAGATAGAGAGGAAACACAGGGCCGGGTGAGCGGCAGGTGGCCCCAGATCCGTGCTGGTTCGCTCTCACAACTATAGCGAGAGACTCCAAATACTGGAATGGGCAAGAGAGAAGGGCACTGTGATGTACGGCACGGCAAAGGGGACAGTCTTCCAGGACTTATCTTCCCTCTCCCTCTTGAGGAGAATGATCTGCACTCCCCTCACCCAGTAGCTCAGTTAAAAGGGAATCAGATACAGGTGGGGATTCCCGTTTTCAATATCGTTTGAAGTAGAGGGGAGCAAATATAGACTTAGCATGTAGCAGGAGATCAGGAGGGCCATGAGCGAATTGTTGGGAGAAGGAGAGACCCTCCACCCCTCCAGGGAACGGAAGCCAGATGGAAGTCAGTGGCAAACACAAGGGACAAGGAGACATAGAATTGCAGGCGCAAGGAAGTTCAGGAAGCTGAACACTCCCCCAGCCGATGGGACCTGAGGAGGCAGGGGACGATGGGGCATCTCCGGGTAGCAGAGCCACCACGCCCATGTGACCCAAAGGACCCGGTCCGTGGGGCAGAGGTAACATTTTATGTCTGTGTCCCCAGGGAGGGGGCAACAGGTGTTAATGGCGGCCCACCCTGAGGTGGTGGAGCATTTGATGAGGTGTGTCCCACAAACCCAGACGTGGGGTCCCAGGTAACTTTTTCTGTCACTGCCTGGCGGTGGGGGCATTGTGTGTTACTGGTTATGTTCTTTAGGGGGCAGTTTGACCCAAGGTTCAGTTGGATAAGGGGTGTGGGGGGAATGTGACAGAACTTTTAGGGGGCAATTAATGTGAATTTGTAAAAGTAGGGGGGTCAAGAATACGAGGTATGGAAAGAAGGGGCCCTCCGCAGGAGGAGGATTCCACGGGTGGTTTGGATCTCGCCCAGTGATATCAACAGGGCAGAACTGAGCGCCGCGACAGGATGTGGGAGGGGATTGGGGCCATGGGGAGGCAGTATCTCAACTGGTACGGGGTGTTTCCGAAGCAGAAATAAGTATGTGCAAGGTTCAGGCTGATATACCAAAGTCCAAAAGGAGGAGGGCATGCCACCCCCGGACAGGAACAACATGAGCAGTGCAGCGGGAAATAAACCGGGAGACTGTGGCCTTCGGATCGGCACCCTGAATGTGAAAGGTTTGCATATCTATGGTGGCAAGGGAATTTCAGAGGTCCGGATGTCATGTTTCTCCAGGAAACCAAGTACTGTAAGGGGGAGGAAAGAAGGGTCCCAGGCAGGCATGCTGGCCGTGAAATCTGGGGCTCCGGCCCTCTGCGTAAGGCGGGGGTGGGGATTCTGGTATAGAAGGGATTGAGGATGGAGGTCTCCAAGGCATGGTCAGATGTAATTGAGAGCCTGACTGGTCTCAGGGGATATTAGAAAGACAAAGTTCACATTTCCACCATTTACGCACCCAACCAGGGACAGCTACAGTTTAAGGACACCATGTCCAAAATCCTGATAGAGAGTTCGGGGCATTTGATCACAGGGGGGGGGCTCAGTACATGGGCAGATCCGGCCATGGATAGACAGGGCCTCAGGGAAAGGGAACAGGGGAAAGGGGACAGGGGACAGAGGGCCCAGGGCCTTGCGAGTTCCATGACTCAATGGGAGAATGGGGGCTGAGGGACATATGGTGCCATTTCCACCCAGGGATAAGGGGCTACCCGTTCTACTCCCCCACCCCATGGGACCTACACCTGGATTGATTATCTGTACATCTCGCGACACATATGGGAGGAGGCTCACGGCTCGGAGATCGTCCCGATCTCATGGTTTGACCATTGCATGGTTACGGTGAATACACAGTGGCCAGGAATTTCTCCAAAAGGATCAAGGTGGAGATGCAATGACTCGCTTTAGAAGGACCCTGTGTTCTCCTCTGAGATGAACAAGGAAATAGTGGAATACTTTAAGGTCAATGATGATGGGCAGGTAGACATGAGGACCGTATGGGAGACCGGGAAGGCTACTTGGAGAGGGATCCTGATTCGGAAGGGGCCCGCAAAAAAAAAAGGGAAAAGGCAGTAATGGAGAAGAGACTGGGGAGTAGATAAGACATTGGGATGCAAGGGCCCATGACCCTTCTGGGAGCCGGGAGGAGAGTATACAGGAGGCAAGGGGCAAGAGGGAGGAACTGAGACTCTTAGAAGTAGGGAAAGTCACCTGTAGCTTGCTCTTCCTGAAACAAATGTTTTACGAAAAGGGGACAAAGCAGACTACTTATTGGCCACGCAACTGAGGTCAGTGTGCAGAGAGGAGGGTAGCGGAAATAGGTGGGAAAGACGAGACTGCAGCTCCAACAGGGGAGGGAATTCCAGAGGCATTCGCAGCCTTCTATGAGAAACTATATGCTTCGGAGTTTCCTCCCCGAGGTGCAGGATATTGGCACCTACTTAGAGGCCACTAGCCTGCCTAAACTCTGAGGAGGAATCCTCTGCGTTGGATGCCCATATAATGGAGGAGGAAGTTCAGAAGGCGGTGGCGAGGCTACCGTTAGGGAAGGCACAGGGGGAGGATGGTTTCACCTCTGGGTTGTATAAAGCATTCCTTCCAGAAGTCAAAGTGGGTGGGAGCGGTGCTCCCATACTTTTTATCTGTAAGTTTCATAGTTCCTATACTTTTATTTTAAAATAAAAGTGTAGGAAAAAGTTGAAGCTTGCACTTCAGTGCACTGCACTGCACATTCCCCTAAATAGCAGGTGTATTTGTCTGGGTGTTTGGATTGTGTGTGGGAGGGGGTGCAGAGATGGGGTTTGTGGGGAACAGGGCAAACCAGCAGGGAACATAGTTCCACTACTACTTTTAGTACACTTCGACCACTGATTCCTTCCCACCTTACTCCCTTTCTTGACTAAACTGTTTAACCACATACTCGATACATGCAGGGCACTTGAATCATTCTCTCACACTTTGATCACTATGATCCCCAAGGAAGGTAGAGATCACCGGAAGTGTGGTGCATATAGGCCAATCTCTCTCCTCAACACAGACACCAAGCTGTACAGCAGGGTGATGGCCACAAGACTCGAAGGGTGCATGCCGAACCTGGTCCATCCGGACCAGGTGGGGTTTATCATGGGGCGACAGGGAGCGGGTACAATGAGGAAGACATTACATCTCATACACATGTCCCGGGACATGGGGGGACCTGTCCCTTCTTTCAATAGACGCAGTATAGGCCTCCGATCGGGTGGAATGGGGCTTTCTCAGGGCCATCTTAGTTAAGTTTGGTATAGGGGAAAGGTTACTCAGGGGGGTCTTAGCGGTATATACATCCCCTATGGCATGGATGATGGTGAACAGGGAGTTCGAGGTGGTTCGCGCTCGGTAGGGGTACCAGGCAGGGGTAGCCCCGTCTCACTCCCACTGTACGCTCTGTCGATAGAAGCCCTTGCCCAGTGGATTAGGGATGACCCAGGGGTGCGGGGCATCATGATGGGAGGGGAGGAATATAAAGTGGCTCTACATGCAGATATGTTGTTACATTTGAGCGAACCCCTGAGTTCCATTCCGGCGGCGCTCCGGTTGATTGAGCATTATGGCCAGGCTGAAGATTAACAGGGAGAAGTCGGTACTCTTCCCCCTGTATAAAGGTAGAGATGGTGATATTGAAATGGTCACCCCACTCGGGTTGGAGATTAATGTGTCTATGATGAGGTATTTGGGTGTCAATCTCACGAGATTCTATATGACGCCAACTTCCCCCCGCTAAAGCGGAAAATACACGAGGATATAGAAAAATGGCAAAAGCCAACGATTTCCTAGTTGGGTCGCCTAAATGGTGGTCCTCCCGAGGGTGCTATATTTATTCCAAATGCTACCGTTAAGCATACCAGAGGAGTTCTTTCGGGAGGTGCAGGAAGCGCTCCACAGGGTGCTCTGGCAGGGGAAGAAAGCCAGAATCCCAAGGCCAACTCTAAAGTTACCAACAGAGAAAGGTAGGTTGGCCTTACAGATATGCAGCTTTACTACAAGGCAACTCAGCTTAGAATCTTGATCCCTCACTTGTGGTCTCAGACAAACCACCAATGGGTGGCAATGGATAACCTCCATCCGAGTCGGGCCACTTTAGGGGAATGGTTGTGGGTACCCAGGAATACATTGCCAAAGAGAATACGGGATCACCCCATCCCAGGAACTATGGGAAATTGGGAGACAGGGGGCAGACATTATGGGGTGTCACTACGTGGCCCTTGCTGCAGGATCATCTGTGGGTACCTGGAATCAGAGACACCATCCCCAACCCAGGGAGGTTTCAGGGGTGGTTTGAAGCGGGGTTGGAGAGGATAGGGCAGATCTATAAGTGGGGGGAACTTTCATCTTGATAGTGGATTTAGAAGAAGCCCTGGGCATAGGCAAACACTCTGTATTCCTATTCTTGCAGCTAAAAGGGGCTCTCAGAAGCAAGGGTATGGGACAAGACGGGTAGGGAGCTTCCCCAGTTCGAGAAGTTGCTGGATAGGGGCACAATGATGCAAGGGTTAATTTTCACCATGTACGGAGCTTTGGTTGGGGTGAGAGGTGGGACCACGGATAACTTGAGAGGGCGCTGGGAAAGGGGCATGGGGTGGAAATTGATGAGTCCCTCTGGGACAGGCTTTGAAGGGGCATTAACAAGACAACACTATTGTGCCAGTACAGACAGCACGCGATCAAGCTCCTCCATAGATGGCATTATGACCAGGCCAGACTGTCAAGGATGTTTCCCGAGGTTAGCCCACAGTGTTGGAGGGGCTGAGAGGGGAGGGCGGATTATTGGGACATGCGATGGGCCTGTCCTAGGATACAGGTCTTCTGGGATGAAGTCCTCATCTGGATCAGAGACCTGGAAAGGATGCCTAGTGATACAAATCCCCTCCTGGTTTTGTTTGGGATTGAGGAGGAGGGGGAATATTCCAGGCTTCCAAAAATGGCATCAGCACTTTTGCTGGCCGCCAGAGCATGTATCGCTACTAAATGGAAAAGCGAATATATACCTTGTAAGAGAGAATGGGCCAAATTGACCAAGAGCATTTATTTGATGGAAAGAATGACTGCAGGGCTCCATGGAAGGCCGGGCCGACAGAAATGGAGTGGGACCCTTTCATTGTCAGATATTTGATGCCGGGGAGAGAGGGAGGGAGGGCAGTGGTTCATGCAGGGATATTGGCAGGATTTTATTTAAGGGTTGATGTTTTATGTTATCTGTTATTTTTCACGACAAAGCTGCAACACTCTAACGTTATGTTCACCTGCAAAACAAATAAAAATAAATTTGCACAACAAAAAAAATCAGCCTGCTCCGAGTTCGGTGTATAGGTGCACATCAACAGAGTCACCCTTCCCAAAAGCCTACCAATTATTCCTACACATCTCCCAAGAGCAGGGTTACATTTACAATAGGTGAGATTACGCACCCTATTAATGATAGCAAGTTTGGCAAAGCTCTGGGCCGGGATAGTATCAGGCCCAACATCTTTAATGGTTCCCAGATTGGTGGGTACCAATCCTTTTGGAATCATTTAACACAATTGCATGCTACCTGGTAGTTCTATCCTCTTGGAATAAAAAACATTATATCAGTCTTTAAGAAGGGCTCACACGCTGACCCCACCATTGCTATCAGCCGATATCCTGATTCGATAGCACATCCACGATTTCTGCCAGGTGCCTAGCTGCTAGGCTTGCAGAGTGGGCAGCATGCAATGATATCCCGCCTACTTACCAAGAGGGATTCAGAGAAGGTTTCATGATAATGGACCATCCATTCTTTCCTAAAACTATTATAGAAAAATATGTTTCACTAAGAAGGGGCAAAGTTTACGCAGGTTTCTTAGATTGAGCGAAGGCCTTTGACTCCTTGGATCAGGGCTTGTTGTGGAACAAGCTCCATAAATTGGGCGTGCCCACCTCCCTCTTGCAATTGATTATTTGCCTTTATTCCGATACAAGAGCTGCAGTTGCTAGTAAGGCTTGTCAACCCATCAAGTTTTCCACCAATAAAGGTGTAGGACAGGGCTGTGCAATGGCTCCCTTGTAGTTTGTCATTTGCCTTTCACATTTGAAGCCTCATTCTAAAAAGGAAGGTACAATACCAGCAGTTTTAAATGGAGTTAGGTACTCAACTCTTTTATATGAGGACAATGCCATTTTACTTTATCTCATGCCGAAAGGCTTGGAACGTAGCCTGGGTTACGCAGCAAGCTACTTTGAGCGAAATAGTTTAAATTGAAATCATTTGAAGACGAAGATAGTAGTCTTCGGCAGCAATATTCCCAAATACACCTGGTCAATTCATAAAGTTAAGATCGAAGTAGTGAGCACCTATTGCTATTTAGGGGGTTGATTTGCAGGCAATTGTTCCTGGACCTCGCACATAGAGCAGGTGGAAAAAAGGCAATGGACAGGCTTGGGCAGCCTGACAAGCTTTTAGTGCAGGTTTGGTGGCCACCGGTTCTATAAAAGTATCCAGGTTATGGAGGCGAAGGTTTAATTTGCGGTCTTGTACAGCAATGAAATCTGGGGTAACCAGAACCGTTTAGTACTGTATCAAATCCAGCATGTATTTCTGAGAGAGCTATTGGGCTTGGTCCCAAGCACGCAAGGGGTGCCTCTATGCTTGGAAGCAGGTATTCTTAGTATTAGTCTGAAGGTTGAATTGAGATTCCATGAATTCTTCCAGAGATTATTCACAGCACCTCCAGAAAACCTAAATGTAAGGAATGTTATGAGGGAGATGGTGTCAAAGGGCCCTGATGTTAATAACCCCTGGTTTAGGAAGTGCACCATTTTGTGCAAGAAATGCGGTGTAAATATTACTCAGTTTAAGGCAGGCGCCATGAACAAACAGCAGCTAAAAACGAAAGCAAGGGAGGTGGAGCGTACATGGGCCATGGAGTTTATCATGAGCTGTGTTCATTCAGATATTTTGCGCCTACACGTAGCTTAACTTCAGTAAACACCCCAATAAGTACAATAAGATCACCTGCGCAAGGGCGCATTGTGGCAATGGTAGGCTTAATACTCTACCGTTAAAGGATCGAATGTGCTGGCTCTTAAAAAAAAAAAAAGGCCGTTTTTGTGGGGCTATCGAGGGTTTACTTCATTTTCGATTAGTCTGCAATAAATTACTGAACTTAAGGAGACAGTGGCTGCGTTGTCATTTTATACGTAATAATGTTAGATCAATATCTGAGGCAATGTTGTTTAACCTGTCTTGCGATGTTCTGTGTTTTATCTCGGACCTCTGAATATGTAAACGCCTCTTTTAAACAGTTACGAAGACAATTTTAACTCAGCAAGTTTTATGTATTCGAATTTGGTATTCAGTGTAATTAAATTTTTGTTCAGATTTGCACATATGTTAGTATATTTTGTATGCTTATTTTATTACTTTGCAAATGGTATAAGCCGAATAAAGTGTTTACTACTACCACCATCACGGTCAAAGTACTTTGCACAGAAAAAGCAATAGAATCTCTAATCAATGTAAGTACACCTCTAGTAAAAGAAGAAAACGAGGGACCAATAATTTGCGCCCACCAACTACCCCTTAGTTTATCCAGCTCAGGTGCGTTTCCTGTAGCACAGCCACTTCAACCTTATGTCTAACCATGTATGAATGTATCTTGCTTCTCTTAATCGCAGTCTTAATTCCTCGCACATTCCAACTCGATAGATTCAGTGCCACAGTGATCATTAATAAATCAACCTTGAAAAGGCCCCATTACCCCATTGTACAGACAAACCCCCAACAAAGAGAGCAAGCAGTGAAACCAACCCCACAAACCCAAAAAAGAAGGTGACCTGTTGCCCACCACTGCAGGGTTGTTAGCCTAGCCCTCGTCAGGGCGGGCGCCGTGACGTGGGGAAGAAGGGGTTGTTGGGAAAAGGCGCGGTTGACGCCAGTTACGAGCCGGCAGTGAATAAAGAGGTTTGTTGCAAGAACCCCTCTGCGTGTGTGTGTGTGTGTAATTATTGATTCCAACCCCAAGTCCTGGGGTAACACTGGCAACGAGGTCGGTCCCGAAAAACACACGAAGGAATCCTCTGTTTGCCGATCATCCGTCGGACTCCTTGGCCCCTGACGGCCGCTCCTCCTCCTTCCTCCCACGGCGATCCCGCCGCACCAACACAAAAGCTTTCCTGGCAGGCCGACGTCGGGCAGTCCACCCTTCCTCCAACTCCTTCCACGAGCGCCAGCGAGTACCGCTTGGCGCTCAGTTCAACACAGGCGGACCGCCCCATCTCCGCCGCATTCCTGCAGGCACCGGCGACCCGCTGCGGGCAGTCCGCCCAGCACCTCCTCAGCCTCCTGACAGAGCAGGCGAACCCGCTAAGAAAAAATAAAAAAAGACAATAATTAAATACCATGAAGCCTGCAACCCGGCAGAAGGGACGTCGCAGGCCCAGACACCGATGCAGAATTGTCACAACAGCCCCAGCGGACCAGCTAGCCACTTGTGCACAATTTCCAGGACAGGTGGCCTCCAGAGACATTTGTGCGCAATTTCCAGGACAGGTGGCCTCCACAGACACGTGCCCAAAACAATCGGTGAGTGGACCTATACACTTCACCAGCGCGTGCTCCCAACCCGCTCCACATTCAATAAACAGCAGGCCCAAACTAGGGTCCAGCAGGCCCATGTAATCTGGGCGACACACTCCCACACTGCCATCTTGGAGGCCCTTTACGCAGAGGAATACCGTCCTGCCACGAAGCACTTCCCACAACAGTACCCAAAAAGGAATACCCTCCCCACAAGATGAGTAATCCAACATCACCCCAGCCAACTCACTCGACAAAGTCCATCCAACTACGGATGCCACCACCGTTCAGCACATCACCACAAGCCACGAAAGGGCCGAGGTGGACTGAGTGGATGGAAGACTTCCACCATTTTGTGAGGGGGTCAGGAGACGGCAACTCCCGGCACATAATAGACATATTCCTCAACCTGGTGGGGGGGGGGGTGAAATAAAGACGATTGTCAAGACAATCCCAGCGGCTGACCAAAATGACTTTGCAGCGCTAGTCAAAGCCTTAGACAAACTACTATAATTGAGCCAAACCGTGATTATGAAAGATAACTCTTCAACCAGTGCTCTCAAAAACTGCAGGAAATGGTAGATTAATTCATAACCCGTCTAAGAGTGAAAGGAGCACACGGCCAATTTGATGCCTTCTCTCTGGAAGAAGCAATACGCCTGAGAGTCATTGAAGGTTGCATATCACCCGCACTCAAGAAGGAACCACTCACCATCCCCAAAGTCAGCAAGCTTGCTCGCATCTTCGAAAGAGTTGATGCACAAGCCGCGTCCATGTGCTGCACCAGAAACCTTAAACAAGATACAACGGAACTTATAGCCACCATCCAACCACCTCGCCAAAACGACAGAGGACCACATCCTTACAGGCCACAAACACAGCAAATACCACGTCAACAGAGGCAATGTTACTGATGCGGCATGGCATTTCCACACTCAGGATCCTGTCCAGCACACTCACAAAGGTGCACAAACTGCGGAAGAGAAGTACACTTTCAATCAGTATGCAGAGAAGGAAAACCTTTCCCCACGCTGCCACCCCAAGTACCGGTCAGAATGCCTCTTCGCCTGATGCCTCCCCAATACAGAACACAAAGATATTATCCACAGAACCAACGGCGCTATGTGAGAGCTGTTGATGAATATCAAGATCACGATTATGTCCATGCGCCCGACTACACAGACCAGCCGCAATACCTCACAGATGAATATGATAACCCCTCCAGAAGGATTTGGGGAATACAAGTACTACTATGACCCACCGGCAGCGGTGTACAATATGCAATACGACCCACATGACGAGGACGAATATGTCAACCTTGTGCTTGTTAATGAGGAGGCCAGAGAAGCCCTCAAGATACTGATTAAAATGGGGAACTGCCTTTTTCACTTTATGGTAGACTCGGGCGCTACCGTGAACATTATGGGCGAGCAAGACTACATGAGGATTCCACGTCCGCCCATACTCGAGCCCTCACACTCCAGAATTTTTCAATGGGGTGCAGCCACGCCACTACTGACAATTGGACATTTCACGCGCGGTTTTTGCCTAAACGGACGTCAGACACCACCATTCATGTTATTAGATCCCACACCAAAGGGAGGTGACTTCTGAGCTACCACACTGCCTCTCGCCTAGGGTGGAGATCCACGTGGGCGTCGGGGACACCATCACGTCCACTATGATATGCCAGAACTCTAAGGAACAGATCAGGACGATGGTCCATGAACAATCCCATAGCCTGATCTCAAAGGCTGACATTGAACAAAATTACCCAAACATTTGTTCTGGCCTCGGAAAACTCAAAGGTCCCCCAATCAAACTACATATAGACCCCAAAGTAAGACCAGTGCCACAGCACCCGAGGAGAGTCGGTTTTCACCTGCAAGAGGCAGTGTCACGAGAACTTCAACGACTACTCGCTGATGGCATCATCGAACCTGCCACAGGACCAACTCATGGGTTTCCCCCCTTGTCGTAGTGCCGAAAGAAGGGGGCAAGCTACGCCTGTGCGTTGACATGAGGGTGGCCAACACCGCCATCCAACGCGAAAGGCACCCGGGGCCATGCATCGAGGACATGATCATACAATTGAACAATGCTCGAATGTTCTCCAAACTCGACCTAAGACAGGGTTACCTCCAATTGGATCTACACCCGGAATCCAGGCCAATCACGACCTTTGCCACACATGAGGGCTTATTCAGATATCGCAGACTCGATTTTGGCATATCCTCAGCGGCCGAAATCTTTCAGGAAACAGTGCGTCAAATCATCAGGCCAATACGAGGAGCGTTGAACTATAGTGACGACATCCTCATTTTCGTCCAAAGAAGACCATAACGCCGCCTTATTTGCCACCTGTGAGGCAGTACAAGCCACTGGCCTCACACTTACATCAAAAAATGCAGTTTCAGCAAGGCAAAGCTCACATTTTTTGGACACATTTTTTCCAGTGAAGGGATGATGCCCGACCCTGAGAAAGTGGACACCATCTCAAAACTCAAAGCACCTCAACAGGCAGCCGATGTCCGCTCTTTTCTGGGGATGGCCGGTTACTGCGGCAGGTATATACCACACTATGCTTCCATCACAGAGCCGCTCAGGAAACTCCTACAGAAAGAAGCACCGTTTGAATAGACCCAAGGATGCCAACGTGCCTTCGAAGACATCAAGCAAGCCCTCACCGAAGCCCATCGACTAGCATATTTCGACCCGTCATGGCACACAGAAGTAATTGTTGACGCAAGCCCGGTGGGCCTGGGCGTGATTTTAGCACAGACGAGCGGAGCAGACATCTACCCCAGGCACATTGTAGCATACGCAGGCATGGCACTGTCTACCCCGGAAACTGCCTACACCCAGGCGGAGAAAGAAAGCCTAGCCGCAGTCTGGGCATGTGAACATTTTCAAAAACTTCCTGATAGGAAAAAAGTTTACCCTGATAACCGATCATCAAGCATTACTCTCACTGTTCGGCAATCCTCACACCAAGATGCCTCCGATGATAGAACGCTGGGGCATCCGCCTTCAAGAATATGATTACGACATTATCCATCGCCTCGGGGGTGAAATCAACTCAGCCGACTACTTGTCATGACATCCAGTGGGGGCCCCACTGACACAGAAAGGAGACGTCACATACGTCAACTATTTCGCTGAAAACGCTCTACCACCGCACTCTCTATAGACGCAGTCGCGGCAGCATCGGCTGCAGATCCCACCATATCATTGGCCATCAGTCTGACGTCAGCCAACAAGTGGAAGGACCACCGATGTGCAACGCTGGCCCACCCGGGGGTGTGCAAGGAAGAAATAGAGAGACTAGCGAAGGTGCACAACGAATTGGCGGTAAAAGACCACAATATCCTACTCAGGGGTTACCGCCTCATAATCCCAGCCGCGCTGAGAAAAGAAGTTGCCCGCACCGCACACGAAGGACACAGAGGCGCCGAAAACACAAAGAAACAACTGAGATGCCACGTCTGATTCCCATTCCTAGACCCTGCAGTGGACGAATGGGTAAAGAACTGCCACACCTGTCAGTGCACGTCCCCAGCCGAACCTCCAGCCCCCTTGCAACATACACAAATTTTAGAAACACCCTTGGGAAAGGGTAGCCATAGACTTTTATGGACCCACAGAGTCGGGCGAGTATCTCCTACTCCTGATAGACGAAACCTAGCGATTCCCCATAGTGAAAAAACTAGCCACCACAGCGTTTCCGCAAGTAGCGGCAGTGACAGAAGAAGTACTCAGCGAATGGGGAATCCCCAGAGTGATTAAGTCGGACAATGGTCCACCTTTCTGTGGATATGAGTTTGCAGCACTAGCAAACCACCTGGAGTTCAAACACATGAAGATTACACCTTGACACTCACAGGCAAATGGGATGGCGTAACGATTCATGGCATCAATTAAGAAGACAATCCAGAGAGCCCGAATCGAAGCAATCAACCCTCATCAAGCGCTATGCCGGCTCCTCGGAGACTACCGTGATACGCCACATGAAGCCACAAACAAAACACCTGCTAAGCTCATGATTCGGTATGAGGTACATACATGCATACCACAAAACCCTCTGCTACAGAGGACCACGACACAGAAATGCTACAGAGGGACGCAGAAGAGAAACTGTTAGCAAAACAAGATACCGACACAAGACGTAAGGCAATGCCAAAAGATTTCCAGATTGTAGATGAGGTGCTAGTACAGCAACACAGAGTACAAAAGACAGACTCTCTGTACGCTCCGAGCCCGATGAGTCACAGCAATAAAAGGGACAATGGTGACAGCACTAGACCATGACAAGGCAATCACAAGGAACTGCCAACAGTTCAAACATTATATCAATAGATAAGAGAGCGAGTCTCCCCCGAGACCTAGCTCCCCAGAGCCAAGGGCTCCTCGAGACGACCTATGGATCCCGCCAAGAGAGGACAGTAGTAAAATGGACCCAGGCGAAAGCGCCTGGAACGAAGGAGAAGCAGAGGTCCCACACGAGAGACCGTAGAGGGTCATCAAGAGATCAACACGACTAGTCGAAGAATGTTAAAGGGCACATTTGGACATTTATCCAGGGTGGTGTTGCCCACCACTGCAGGGTTAATGTTAGCCCAGCCCTCATCACGGCAGGCACCGTGACGTGGGGAAGAAGGGGTTGTTGGGAAAAGCCATGGTTGGCGCCAGTTATGAGCCGGCAGTGAATAAAGAGGTTTGTTGCAAGAACCCTTCTGCGTTTGTGTTTAATTATTGATTCCAACCCCAAGTCCTGGGGTAACACGACCGGCCCACCATAGTCCACACAAATCAGGTTTTCTACCAGGACCAAAGCAGCTCAGCAAACGAGCTGCCAAGAGTCCGGAGAAAAAAAACTCAGGGGTAGGCTCAAGTCCGAGGAGCCCAACCCACCATTAGGGCTAATCCTGTCTGCACGTCCCAGTGCACAAATCATCCCCTCCCCCTGCACAAAGGCACACACAACTACTTTACTACATCAATCGCTTAACAGCTTCAGATTAACAGTGGCAGCCCATATGTTCCAATATATACAGTTCCCCCTCAGCACCCCCAATACTGTCCTGAGTAAAAGAAATAAACCAGTAATAAACAGCACCCTCCTTGGTTATTCAGGCTCATCAACCGAACCAGTGTCCTGCAAACCATCCAGTCCCGGAACATGTGAGGCGTCATTCAACGCCAACGTGCCATCTGCGTTCACAGAAATCCGCTCAGGAGGGACCACCTTGGGCACATGCAGTCGAGGGGCACCACCACTACCACCACCCCTTGAATTGCCATCCCTCTGTCTGGATGCATAGCCATAATGCTCCAATTCCTCAATCCAGTCCAAGGCCTTCTTTGGGCTGTTAAAGAAGAAAGATCTATCCTGTGACAGCACCTTCAACAATATGGAGTAAAAAATCATGTATTTCAGGTTTGGATCTCGGAGCATCTTCACAGCATCATAGGACTTCCACTACCTCTGGACCTTCTGTGTAAAATGCAGGAACATTAAAATTCCCAAACTACTGACCATGTACATGGATTGCCTTCTGGCATACTAAAGCACAGCATCCCAGTCTCGAACAATTTAGGAATTTAGCAATTATCGCACATAGTGGGGCTCCCACCGGAGGCTTCTTACCAGGAACCCTGTACGCCCTCACTATGGTGAACCATTACAAAAGACCCATAATGCACAACATGCCCACCATAAGGTTTTCAAGGTACTTCAGTGCTTTGACCCTCCTCACCCTCAGCAATCCAGAGGATGTTTGCGTTACATCTCCTGGGTCGTCACTCAGCATCCTCTGCCCTGTCCTCCAGGGACCATGTGGCAAGAGCCTTTACTCATCTTCTGCCTCACTAACTCTGCTTAACATCCATAACTCCTCACATTCACCTTCTTCAGGTCTGCCCTCACCAGTGACACATCAATTCCCACTGACTATCTTGTTTTCCAGTGAAGAATCAGAATCCAGTATAGCCTCCAAGAGTTGCTTCGATGTTAATCGTACTTTCCTCAGGAGTGGTCTTCGCTGCATGCTTACCCAGTTGCTGGGACAATTTGGCTCGTCTCCCTCTAGAGCCCATAAGTGGGCCAGGTTCTGCTGCTATTGATGCCCCTTCAGCATTTTGAGTGTCTGTCACAGCAGTGTAGGCTTTCAACCCCTAACAATCCAAGCACTGTGGTCAATACCACCATACCTCGGTGTTGAAGCAAAGATAAGTGGTCCCAGGACTATAAAGTTTGCACACCCAACAGCCGATTCATCGAGAGCGCTCATCTTATGATGCCACCATACAGAGCACCACTGTCAAGAAGGATAGCAGTGCCCAACACCATCCCAATAGTGCACATGCAAGCACAGTCACTATGCCGGGTACCCAACCAAACAAAAAGTTGGGCCAGTGAGTGCGCCTCCCACCAGTACAATTTCTTCCTCCACCTGAGCAACACACCTCATGGGCCAGCTACCCCGCAGCAGATCTACCACCTAGTTCCCGTGCAGAAGCAGAATTCAACTCCATGTCAGATGACAGCTGAAGTCAAGTCCAAAAAAGCACAGAACCTCAAAAGGCTCCTCTGCTGTCCTCGTCACCTGAAAGGCAACCACAGGTGGGCCAGAGTGCACCCACCATAGAAATAAGCCCAACAGCATGTCCATCAGTGCTCGTCCTTCCTCTCTGCAATGACTCACCGGCAGCACTCTCCAATCTTCGGCAGCATAACGTGGGAAATTTGAGGCGCTGGGCACACCATTAATGGTAGGCAGCCACCTCAGCTGCCACTCCGGGGTGTATCGCCAGCTGGGCTGATCGCCTCACCATCAGGATCGGCTGCGCCACAACAAAGATTACAGCCGCGTGGACTCAGCGGTCGTCCTCCGGGAGCCTAAGCAGCGCAAGGCCCACACACCTCGATCAGTACCAGGAAAGTGCCAGGAGAAACAGGAAGGCTTTGCTCACCGTTAACGCCCATCAGTGCCATCAGCACCAGGATTGCTCAGGATGCATGGACGGAGCTCCAGGAGACCACATCTGCTGAGTTTGGTGCCAAACCACACACCCCAAACCCTAGAAGGCAGTTATCAAGGGTAGAAACTGGATGCTTTGCATAAGAGCTAAAAGATGTTATTAGAGTGTTAGAATCCATTCTAGGGAGATATATTAACTCATTAGGGTGATTTTGCTAGGTGAGGGACGACAATTACTACTTGAGCAAAGTAATTGGCCAACTGCAGACCCAGGTATAGGTGTACCCTTTAAGACTGCAGGCAACTAATGACAGAAATCCCTGAGGTGTCTCTCCAAAGAAAACCAAGTAGGCAAAAATGTACAATTGTAAACAGAATAAGGGGAATCACCCATCGACTGTTTCATTTGACTCAAAAGTGTTGCCTCAGCATACATAAACCCACAGTTCTTGCACACGTGACAATATAAGCGGCTTTCGTTCAGGGTTTACAACATAAAATACAGCAACTCAAGGATATGGGTGGGATGGCAAACTAAAGCACTGGATACATTTATGGCGGTGGTGAATCATGGTTTCAAGGCAAGAACAGAAAAAAAGAGCACAGAAGCAAAGCTTACAGCGGCAGATCATCCTGGAAACGAGGAGAGGCGCTGCCAGGCAAATATGCCATAGCACGGCCAGGGAGCTGAAAATACCCTTCAGGGTGCTGCACTCCATAGCGATATTGCATGCAATTATTGTAAACAGGAGGGACAGTAGAAGTTTGAATGTCCTAACAGACCACACCAAATTGATCTTCCCTGTTCCAATTCTGCAACCATTTCCCAATGCTGATGTGCCTTGTTTACCCCCACAAACCACTAAAATGACTACTGTAAGGGGGTGGAGTCCTAGAATGAAAACCTGGGAAAAAACATCCATGGCACAAATGCTTTAATTTCTCTTGATTAAGGTCTCTTTGGGCAGTGTGCAATACAATGACAATGTACCCTGCCCTAAAGGGGCCAGTCGATCAGCTCTACACTCTGAGGATGTTCCTACTGCTCTTTCTTAAGCCCCTGGTAAAGCGATTGCCATCCCTCTAGTCAACCTATTCTCCATCCTGTGACTAAATCGATAGCAGATAAGCACGCGTTTGTCGATTCACACTATACTCCATTTGTTAGGACAAAATATCCTATGTAAGCTAAAATGAACAATTCATACCACACCAGATGGAGCATTTTTGGATGTCCACCATGAAATCGCAGAGGTTGTACTTGTGAACTTGCAAGAGGGACCAATTAAACCACCAGCACCAAACAATGCAAACCTCAGTAAGGATTCTATTGATGCATTAAACCAAGTTCCTAATTACCTCTGGTCACAACATGACAATGATGTAGGTCATCTAAGAAACATGTAGTCCGGAAGAATCCGAAGAATCCCTAGAAGCCCTTTCCAGAGGTCACCCATTATCCAGTACACTCCAAGGTATGACTGACATCAATTCCTTATTGAAACAGAAAATGATTGCACCCACCATCAGCCCCATTTTACTGTGAAGAAACCCAGTAAGGATACGTATTGCTTTTAATAGGATCTGCATGTGTTAGTATTCTCCTCTTTTCAAGTGACGTAAAAACTTGAGCAAGCCTGCCATTCCGTGGAACTTGGTGATTGGGTGTATGGCCATGTCTACCAAGGGAAGGCTGCCCTGGCACCACACTGGAAATGTCCTTCTCAAGTTCTACTGGAACTGCTGTTTAAGGTTTGCCTTAGTGACTACATAATAGTGTAAAAAGGAGCAAGCCCCAACAATGTTGTGCATCCTATGGTTAGTGTTTTGTTTGCATTATTTATTATTGAGTGCAGCATTTCAAACAAATATTCTCAAATAATGGTACTGGATTTTGAAATTTATCTCAAAAGGTACCGGTGAACCAGATAGAATTACTATGAAAGAGTGAAAAAATTAGCCTTCGCGGCGTAGACGTTGTGTGGCATCGAGGGAACTGCAGTACTGGCTTATAGTTTTGTGGATTACATTATTATTTAAGTTTCCTTCTCAGGGCATCTGAAGGTAGTTAAGTTCCCATAGAATGTTATGCAGTTCTGAATTGAGTCTCTAATGAGGCTATCGCCTTTTTACTGAGCACACATATTTTTCTCCTTCACCCCAGCCATCTCAGAACAGAGGACGAACTGGCTCACTGCAATTTGTCACTGGATGTCTTTCTGCTGCCTCATGCTGAACTCACAAAAACAGATGGCAAGGAGAGAGGGGAGGGATGGCATTGGGAGTATTCCGACTGCCAGTGTCATCCCTCCCCCCTCTCCTTGCCATCTGCCCTTGCTCCCTCACACAAGGTTCGCAAACTTGGGGTCCTCTTTGGTAGCGAACTCAGACTACAGTGATTTACCACTACCACTAACTCTGCTGCTTTTATATCCTCAACATTCGGAAAATGTCTCCTTTTCTAAAAAAAACTCTATAAAAACTCTAATCTCTACCCTCATGCTAAGCAAACTTGACTAATCTTCATGACAACTCCTTGACCTTCCTCTTTACTCCTTCCTATATCTGGGGAAAGTCCGCAACTTTGCTACCCACACTCTACAGCTCGCCCATATTCTTCGCACTTCCACCTACCGGCATCACGCTGGTAGGTTCTCCATGCGCAACTGCTCCCCTTTAAAGTTTCTTCTCCTAGTCTACGAAGTTATCAATGGCCTTGCTCCTCAGTACCTGGGTGATTACGTCTTAGTTTACTCACCATCTCCTTCCCTCCAATCCTACTCTGAACTCAACCTCACAGTCATATCACCCTACCTGTGCACCACTCGCTTCCACTCTCCCTACTTGCCTCACTCCACTGGAACATATTGCCCACCTCAATCAAAACCAGCCCAGCTGTGGGTCTCTTCAAAGCTCAGCTTACATTTCACTTACTTGATAGCGAGAGAGCTCCCCCTGCCCTTTCCCTCCCATCCTCCCTACATGTCCCTACCACTTCCTCCAGTGAAACTTAAGGTCATTTTGTATATTTATATAGTACTCCACTTTAATTTGAAGCGCTTGCCCTCTTGGGTTAACGTTACCTTCGTAGTCCCTTGTATATTTATATATATATTTCTTTGTTTGTTTTGTGCCTGGTCGATGTCCCACTTTCCCCCTCATAAATTGGCTCACCACTTGTTCTCATCTTTGTGCTATTTTACAGACACCCTTCATGTGAATGCCTCTGGTTTGGGGTCTGGAAACCGAACACAGAAGGCGGATATTGCAGAAGGTACCCCGTGAATGCCGCCGTCTGCAAGGTTGGTCTTTTGTTTTCCCCCCTTTCTCATGGTCCTTTTTGAGGGGGTCCCCCGACCACACCCACCCCTCTGCTGCGCAGCCCTGCCTTTGTCCCACCTCCTCCACTTACGTGCTGCAGCCCCTGCTGTCCTCTCCGACAGTCTCCAGGGCACATACCTGGAAGCCCAATTTACTGCACGTTGCGCTTCGGTATGCAACCTTGTGTGTCGGGCTCTGGGTATGCACCCTAGGGACAGCAACTATACCTCTGCTATCTGCAAATGAGTTATTGTGCGTCAATTAGGATCGGAATTGAGAGCACTGCCCTTCAAACACAAATAAGGTATCCCAGAAAATGTTAGTTGCAACTACTCGTAGTCTACCTAACCCCGCCCCATATGCCGTCCTACGAGTGTCCCTCCTACAGCAGCAGGGTATACAGATGAAATTAAGTGATGCATGCACTCTCACATGTAATATTGCCCTAATGCTTTACATTTTACACGCTGAGGTAGGAGATGTCAATACATGACCAAGTGGTTTACGAAGGGCCAGGTATTAACAAGGGTTCACAACAATACTCATGAATCGGATGCTCAAACCGCTCGTTTTTGTATCCCTTTTTCTGAAGAACTAAATATAATAGCTGTTCCTGGGTATTGTGGATAGAAAAGGTTCTTCTTGCTTGAAAATAACGCTCAGATTATACAGTTGCCTCCGCTGGAAGGTTATATACTGTCATAGATTACCATTAACCTCATTACGAGTTCGGCGTTGCAGTAAAAAAGTGGTGCCAATTCCATTAGCATTGCTTTTTTAGGTAGTAATGCAATAACCACCATTTTTACCGAACCGCAGAATTCCTAGCTTTTTTGCTGGAGGTAACTCCTCGCACTTCCTCCAAAAATCGGCAGATTTACTGCAGTGGAATTACTGCTCGCAGTAAATCTGCCAACATCCTCATGGAGTCCTTTGGACTCCAGAAATGGGGAATTACTCCTTCCTACCACCACTCATAATCCTGTGACAAGAACACAGTACTGAGTGGCAGTATCAGTAAACTATTTTGATAGTAATTAGCTGAATTTACTACCAAATTACCACGAAATTCCCAATAAGGCAATATGTGTTGAAAGGCTCTCAGTTGCTGACGTGACTTTCTCTGTCTTGCAATTTTCTCCACCTGATAGTCTGAAAGCTACCTATTTACAGGGTCGTATTACTTTAGCAGACTAGCAGCTATGGTATGTGACATCAGTCAAAGGTGATGTTATGGGACCTATATGGACCATATTAAATACTTCTCTGGGAACAATCCAGTTCTCTCTACCTTTGTCAGCATTCCAGATGACTTCCCATCATGTTCCTGTTGGAAGGGTGCTGCTACTCGCCTATCTCAGCAGAGGGCATCCATTTTAGCAAGGGAAAGGATGTAAAAAGGCATCTTTGGGATGGTGCAAATTGCCTTGTTGCACCCTGAGACACATACAAAGGCCAAGTGCCTGGAGAGGAACTGGACCAACTTTAAAAGGCAGCAGGCCTTATTACTGGGGTACAATTGACAAGTAGGAAGCAAGTCTTGCAGAGTTTCTCATTATCTGTGATTTGCGCATGATTAACAAGAGCCTGTTAAGTTTAGACAGGCGGATTCACAATAAGGGAGATATCAATAGTGGCGTATTTCAATGAATCAAGGAGACGGCTGATGTGGATGCAGCTTCTTTAATTATCTAACGTGAACTTGCACAAAGGCCTTGGCCCCCGCCTTTAACATTACGTGGGGTGCAACCCACAACAGACGCAACAACAGAAAGGGGACAGGGGTCCTGCCCTTAACACACTACAGAGGACATTACATATCCCCCTTGCTTAATAAGCGACTTAAGGATCGCAGCCCGTTTCTTCAATCCATCTAGATGGTTTGCGAACTACCCTTATGGATGGGCTTTGCACGAGGGGAGAGTCTTCCACATTGTGGTCACCATCGCTATCATCAGTGTCCACATCACCTTCCAGGAACTCTGAATCCACATCAGACGAGTCGTCACCGACTGTTGATTCATGGTCTGCTTCGCCTTCAAAAGAACGAAAGAAAGAAGAGTTTCGGTTGACTGTGCCAGTGGGAGTTGCGGGTGTTATGCTCCATTGAACGGGAGTCACTTATCGATTCTGGCTTGAATGCAGGAACCTCGTTGGAGTCTTGCGCTTGATGTACCAGTACTTGGTCTCCTATCTGGTAGTTGCTGGGCTTTGTCTTTCGTCTGCGTTATGCATACTCCTTCATTTTATGCTTGGGTCCTTTGGAACTATGTGGCGTATTCCTGTAGTTCCAGAGTAAAGTGCAGATGGACTGCATGAAGGATACCTTGGTGATTGAGCAGACCTGCAGGGTGCATTTTAGATTTCCCATGAATCTTTCCACTGTTCCATTGGCTTGTGGCCACAGAGGTGTGATTTTACGATGCTGGAAGCCAAGGTGTTCTGCGAACATGGCGTAGTCATTCCCACTGAAAGGGGGTCCATGGTCTGACTTCACTATGGAGGGAATTCCATAGTCGTCAAAGGTTTTGTCTAGCGCTGGAATCACTGCATGGGCACTGGTGGAGTGGATCAAATGGACTTCCGGGAACCTGGATATCTCGTCAATGATTACCAGTATATATTTCCCATTAGCCAGCGGGCAACACATGCCGATGGCGACCTCGTCCCATACCTGTAGTGGCATTGTCGTCATCTTGAGAGGATCTCGTCCATTTGTGGGAACAATACTTTAGCCCAGAGTTGTCTTTTTGTGGACATGATCCCTCCGTGTCCCGTGTGTGATAGAGCAAGTATCTGGTCTTGTAGGCTTGCAGGGATGACGACCCTGTTTTCTTTTAACACGAATCCCTCCGGGGAGATAGACAGACAGTGTATGTTTTATGAGTCGGAATGTCTGAAAGGATTTCTAACTGCCGAAAGTGGTTGGTCGTGCTTGTTTTTGAGGTGCCACTGGCCCAATGTTATGCACTTCCGTATCTTCAGGAGCAGCTGGTCAGTCTTCATACCCTCTAGCAGTTGTGTTCTTGTGACATATTTGGGCAGTGTGTTGCTCACCGGATAGTTTATGTATTGATTGCCTTAATGGATCGTCTCTCATCTTGGGCTGGCAACGGATATCGAGATAGGAAGTCTGCAGGGTTGCTATACTTTCCAGGTCGTTGTATGATGTTAAAAGAGTACTCCTGCAAACAAAGTCTGAACCTTGCGATGCAGGGAGGCATCTAGGCCGTTGGTATTCCATAAATGGTAATCTGTATCTATTATCATCACGTGAGTCTGCAGTTTCCCAACTGCTCAATAATGATATTCTTATGTGTGTTAATTGTCCTTTAATTCAACAAGAGACACACAGGATCGAACCCGAAAATGAACAAATGAATGCATAAGTATTGGGGCCTACTTAATTACCTCAAGAGGATTAACTCCATTTGCTTAAATGGAAACTCAAGAAGCAGGATTTACAACCAGACTATCTGATGCAACTATGAATTAAAGGACAATTAATACAGATAAGATTATCATTGTTGAGCAATTGGGAAACTGCAGACTCACTTCATGACAAGAGATACAAATATGGGTTGAGGACCATAATGAATTATTGTGAAGCTCTTGCCTTTACTAGAAGATCACTTGGAAGACATTATCAGCAGGGAAACCAACTGATGGAACAAGTTGCCTTGAGGACGACCATAGGTCAAAACACGTGTCGGCTGTGTTAGATCTCGCTATTAAAAAATGTGAATGCACATTTGAAACTTTTATTTTGGAAGAATTGCCATTTAGAAAGAATCTAATCTAGCAATATATATGATTACTGCAACGTCTTCAGCATACACCTTTGTTCTCTTGTATATTTTGGAGGATTAGGGGTACCTCCTTATGCGGATACTCCTGCAAATGATCAATTGTTGCAATTTGGAGTCCCGCGCACTCAACCTAGGCTACACCCCACTCTCAACACAATTGTAAATATTCATGGCCTCCCTCCTCTCTGGACAGTGGGCACTGGATTGCAAGGGGTCGACTGTGACTGAGGGCTCTTTGAGCTGCTGCCCACCTCATTATCCGACATGGTTAGTTGGGCATCAGTGGGAGGTGTTGCAGTGCTCACCTTTGAGTGGAGAGGTGGGTCCCGTGTACTGCACGTGCTTGTGTGGCAATGCCTCGGCCCAGTTGACCCAGAGAAGCAGATAGGCCTTCCTGGGCATGTGCCCTCCGGTGCCTGGTATTAGAAGTGCCTGAGGAGTTCCTCCGTGGTGGTGCACACAGTTTTATATAACTGTGGAAATGCACGATGAGTTTCCTCTTGGCGGTGCTCCGGTAATGCGTGCTCCGAATGTAAATAAAGATACCTTTCCCCCGTGGCGATGTAGCTGAGCGCCTCGTTGTGCAAAGCAGTTGGGGGTGTATCCATGTCATATATGGCTGGCACGTCATCGCACAATGCAGGCAGGAGTGTATCCAAAGCGGAAATGTAGGCTGCCAGGTGCGGAGCGGGAGAGCGGCTTTCCTCGGCTCCGCGAGGATGCAGGAAGGCAGCATATGATGAAGCCGGCATGAGGACCCGAGCGGCACCGCGGTAGAGATCTTGTGCCGGCACGCTGTGGATAGCCTTGTCACCAATGTTAAGTTTAGACAGGCGGATTCGCAATAGGCGAGATAGCAGTAATGGAGTATTTCAATGAATCAAGGAGACGGCTGATGTGGATGCAGCTTTAATATAGATTACCCCTGCTATCTGCGCAGGGAGTATTAATTCTATTAAAGACTAGGAGGCGAGCATTATGCTTCATCTTCATTTATTACTACTCTTCAGCAGTTCAACAAAACACTATAAAAAATCGTGAAAAGCGTAAACTTTGCTTTCCTCTTTTCCTTTCCTTCTTTCTTTTTTTTTTTTTTTTTTAACTACAATGTCCATGAGTCTCTGTAGTCCATGCCCTTTCCACCAGTCATAACCCACTTCCTGTGCTCGGGCTCCTCCTCTGCTTTTACTCGCTCTGAAACTGCACAAGTCCATTAACTGATCCTCGCCAACAGAGCGAAGGTTCTTCTGAACTTTAAAACTCCACCGCCGGTGTCCTCCCGGTCTGCTACTCTCAGCTACGGCACGGCCATCAGTTATTCTTCTGATCTTCCCCTATGAAACAGAAATAGAAAGTCTTAGGGTGGTGCGTCTGTAGTGTACTTCACTCATATAATGCAACGACATTTAGTACAGTACATTACTTCGGGAGGGAATTTAATGCTCGCCTCCTAGTCTTTAATAGAATTAATACTCCCTGCGCAGATAGCAGGGGTAATCTATATTCTATGACAAGACTGGAGGCGAGCATTATGCTTGTTCAAAGCTGCCCAACACTGTACTAGCCAGACCCTCTGTTGGCTTAAAGTAAAATTCTTTAAAGGTACGGTCGTTTGACCAGTCCGCTGTTAGCATTATTACATTCAAGGGCACTCCCTCTCTCGCTGCTGACGATGCCATCGCACCCCTCACTGAATGCGCTCCATACATGTCCACATTCACACCCGCTGCATGCATGATCTCCTTTACCCATCTAGCTATAGTAGCTGATGTTACGGCGTGATAGGGTTTCCTGCGCGCTATTAGCAACTGGGTAACCTGCGCTGCTCTGTTCTCTGCTGTTCTACTCTCGTATTCTTTAATACACCGTGCAACGCACCACTTCGAATTGCCCGGAAAATACGGATAATGCACTGTGGAGGTACCTGTCTTGGTTCTCCTAGCAATAGAGAACGTGACTCCTTCCGGTCCGAAAGCTCGTCTGTTAATCTCCAGAGCTTTAACGTCTGACACTCGTTTGCATGAGATTAGACATAATAACATAGCTAGCTTACCGGATAGTTGTTTACGGGTAAGACATTTATCCGTCGGCCAATCCGATAATAGTCTTAATACTGTCGCCACATCCCATGTCGAATTATATCTGGGCACTGGTGGCACTCTGAACTTTGCTCCTCTAACGAGCCTGACTACCGCGGGGTGTTCTCCTGCTGGCCCTCCTTCTATTGGAATGTGTCCCGCTGATATAGCTGATCTGTACACCCCTATCGTACGAAAAGCTTTCCCGTCCTGCAGTAAGTTCGCTAAGAAATTTAGAATTACCACTACAGGTGCTGAAACGGGATGAACACCTCTGTCCTTGCACCAGCTTGTCCATTTTGCCCAAGCTGCGTCATAGCTCCTCCTAGTGGAGGGAGCCCAGGATTCTGCGATAAGCTGAGCTGCTTGCTCCGAAATTCCTGGCAGGGCCCAACGTCTCCTGATATCCTGCACGCGACTAAGGGGAGTGTCCCTCTCACTCTCAGAGGATGACACAACCCAGCTGGGTCCGTGATCAATCGCTCTCCTTCGGGAAGCACTCTGGGTAAGTCTGCTAGTAGCTCCATTAGCGTTGGAAACCACACTTGTGACTTCCACAACGGTGCGACCAACACCAGTTCCGCTCTCTCCCTCCGACACTTCGCTAGAACTCTGTTCAACATTGCGAAGGGGGGAAAAGCGTAATGCGGTCCTCCTGTCCACTCTTGCAGGAACGCATCCGTTCCCTGCGCTTCCGGATCTAGCCTCCAGCTGTAATATAGGCTCGTCTGTGCATTGAGCCGGGATGCGAACAGATCTACCTTCAGTGGACCCCATCTCCTGTCCAGTCTCTGAAACACGACTGGGTCCAGCTTCCAATCGCTGGAGTCTATCAGGTAACGCGAGTTCCAGTCCGCTACTATGTTCTGCTCGCCTGGCAGGTATTCCGCTATCACTGACGTCTCTGACTGTAGACAGAAATGCCAGAAGTCCTTTGCTAGTTCCGCTAGCATCTTGGACCTCGTACCGCCTAGGTGATTTATGTAACGTACTGCGGAGATGTTGTCCATCTTCAGCAGCACACAAGATTTCACTCTTCCTCTTGTGAATGCCTTGATCGCGAACGATCCTGCCAGTAGCTCCAGGCAGTTTATATGTAGCCGGAGCTCCTCTTCGCTCCATTTGCCCCCGGTCTGTAGGGTCCCACATCTGGCCCCCCAGCCCTTCCGGCTGGCGTCCGATTCTATTACCAGATCTGGTTTGTCCCCGAATATGGCTCGCCCATTCCAGGCGTCCATATTCTTCAACCACCACTCTAGTTCGGTAATGGAGTCCTGATCTAGGGGTACTTTCTGGTGATACTTCAGACCCTGTTGTAGGTGTCTTATCTTTAATCTCTGTAGCGCTCGGTAGTGCAGAGGCCCTGGAAATATGGCCTGAATGGATGCTGCTAGTAGCCCCACTACTCTCGCTAGCGTCCTGATAGATATCTGCTTCTTCTCCAGACATAATCTGATCTCCCTCTTTATGTCCTTCATTTTCCGAGCTGGCAGCTCCAGGGTCGCTTTCTTCGTGTCTAGTACGAACCCTAAGAAATCTAGCCTCTGAGCTGGTACGGTATCTGACTTCTCTGTATTCACTAGGAATCCTAGAGATAGTAGGAGGTCTTGTACCCATCCTGTTTGATATACTAGCACTTCTCGGTCTTCTGCTAGGAGCAAAAGGTCGTCCAGATAAATTATCAGTCTGACGCCTTTCTCCCTGATCGCTGCCGCTACTGGTTTCATCAGCTTCGTAAACGCCCAGGGCGCCGAGGCCAGCCCGAACGGCATCGTCTTGAAGTGCCAAAACTGTCCGTGCCATCGGAACGCTAGAAATGGTCTGTACTCTTCGAGCACGGGTACTGTGAGGTACGCGTCCTTTAGATCTAGGCGCGTCAGCCAGTCTGCCTCCCTTAGGGAGTCCCTGAGCTGATGTATGCCCTCCATCTTGAAGTGGCGATATATGATCCAACCGTTCAGCTCTTTGAGATTGATAACTGGGCGTACCTTCTCCTTCCTGTGTACTAGGAACATATTGCTGACAAACTTGGGTGGCGTTTCGCATCTCTCTATCGCTCGCTTGCGCAGTAGCTGCTCTATCTCGCTGTCTAAAAGCGCCTGTTCCGCTAGCGCTAGCCTCTGGCTCCGCGGCCTGTCCTTTTGCACTGGCCTCTCTATGAAATCTAACCTCATACCTCTGACGGTTTGCAGTATCCAGGAATCGCTGGAAAGCTTGCGCCAATTCTCTAAAAACATGCGCGTCCTCCCCCCTACCGGAGGATACTGAATCGCTCTCACCTGGTGTAAACCCTTGACCTCGTCCTGATCCTCTGGACCTGCGGCCTCTTGGGAATCTCCCTCTGGATGGGAAGAAAGTATCCTGACTCTTGTTCTCCCAGTATTGAGCTCTGGGGTTTTGAGGCCTTCTTCCGCCTTGGGTCCGACCGGCCGCCCGGCCTCTGTAGCGTCCGGTCCCTCCAAAAACTCTATTCGGGAATATCTTGCGAATCGATGCTTGGGCTTTCTCGAGCGAAGCGTATGTCCCTACGAATCGGCCCATCTCCTTACCGAAGGTCTCACCGAACAGGAGGCCCTGGGCCCCTTCTCCTGCCTCATACGATGAGAGGTCGCTGAGCTTAGAATCAATCTTGAGCAGGAGGCCTTTCCTTCTCTCCGAAGCGATGGCGCAGTTCGCGTTCCCCAGAAGGCAGACTGCTCTCTGCGCCCATCCTGCGAGAGCTTCGGGGTCAACTTCCTCTCCCGTGTCCCTTGCTCTCTCCGCCAGGTCCATGATTTTAGCGAGAGGGCCTGCTAAGTCCAGAACTTTCTCCTGGCAGCTTTTCCAGGACCTATCGATACCCTTGCGCGGGTCTTTATTTGTTTTTGATACGAATGTCAGCATCTTCGGGTCGAGCTCAGGGGCCTCCGCTACTTTTCCAGGGAGATCTGGGCGCGGGCATTCCGCTCGCAGGCGCTGCCTCACCTCCTTGTCGAGAGGCTTGCGCAACCTAGCTGCCATGTATTGTGCTACCCGGGGGGATGGTTGCCACTCCGAGGATTTCGGGTTCCGTATGCTATCGGGGTCAAACATATCCTCTTGTGGCTCGAGGAGGTGCTTCTCTTTACGAAGTCTTTTGCCCCCGCTGGGTTTGGCCCAGTCCTCCTGCTCTATCTCCTCGTCCTCTAGTGAGGCTTGGAATCCATCCCTCTCGTCTTCCGAGTCAGGGTCTTCCCCTGTATTGTCCTCCCCTGGAGTGGGGGTCATGAGGTGTGGCACTGTCTGGCGTTGCAGATAAGCTTCTTTCAGCTTCGCGAACGCGTCAGGCACCTCTGGGGCCTTATCATCTGCCCCTTCCAAAGAGCCCCGGGGGTCGTCAGAGGCTTTCCTCTTGAGGGCTAGCTTACTCCCCTTACGTCCCTCTATCGCGGGATCCGTGGGCGTGCGTCTCCAGTCTTCGGTGCTGCTGCTAGGCTGTGAAAGCATGGCCTCCAACGTCTCCAGCCTCTCCTGTAGGGGTCTGACGCCCTCTGCCACTGCATCAATGAGGGAGCTTCCTAGCACTTTTTTGAAGCTGGCCGCGAGGTCCTGGGACTGCTCCTCCTCGCTCCACTCAAATTCTGACATTCTCGTGCTTGTGCCTAAAATACCTGAGTCAGGTGTCTTAGCACGCCCACAGCTCCTCTTGATGATTTGGGGTTCGTAAAGTCGTCTTTACTCTTGCGCTCCCCCTTTTCTTTTTTTTTTTTTTTTTTTTCAGTGGCTGCACCTAGACGCGATCACTCGTGGCTCCGAGAAGCCTTCACTTCTGCTGCGCCAATCCTCTGCTACTTGGCAGTGTAAGAGCTCCGTCGGTTTCTACCTTCTGCAGCTCCCAATCCGTGACTTTATCGTCACTCAATGTGCTTCATAGGAAACACGGCGCTTGCGGTCGCTATAACCGCTAAATCAGAGAAACAAGTCGCACGACTGAAAATCATCAGAAATGATTGTACACGAGTGTACTGTAGTCGGTGAACTCTGTAGACAGTGGCGCCATGGAGCGACCTGTCGGCACGTGCGCTTATGCGCCTAACTCCTCCCACACAAGGGTGGGGGCTGCTTGCGGAGCATTTGGCCGCGCACCGAACTTCGCGGGAGCCGGCCCGCCTCCGCGGAGATGGGGCCTGCTCTCGGATGTCGGCGCGGCCTATGCTGCGTCGTTCGCGAGGCTGACTAACCCCAAGTGTGCCGAAATTGCGACACGGGGCCGCCCGCCTCGCGAATAAGCCCCTGCCTGAGATACCCCTTGGGCTACTCCCACGCAAACTCGCGCCGACGCGAGCGCTCGAAAATCTATGTCAACGCGCTTTTACGCAGAATACACTATGAAACCATTATAGTGACTAAAATACCAAGATATTCTTTTTTTTTTTTTTTTTTTAACACGCTCTCTCGGCGTTCCTCTCTTACACACTCATATCTAAAGAATTCATAAAGATTAATCTCCCACTCAACCCCCGTCAATACATTCATGCGGAGAGGGAAGAAATTGTACTTATCTGCTTGAAGAGCAGTAAAAGAAGAGGAGGAGCCCGAGCACAGGAAGTGGGTTATGACTGGTGGAAAGGGCATGGACTACAGAGACTCATGGACATTGTAGTTAAAAAAAAAAAAAAAAAAGAAAGAAGGAAAGGAAAAGAGGAAAGCAAAGTTTACGCTTTTCACGATTTTTTATAGTGTTTTGTTGAACTGCTGAAGAGTAGTAATAAATGAAGATGAAGCATAATGCTCGCCTCCAGTCTTGTCATAGAATTATCTAACGGGAACTGGCATAAAGCCGTTGGCTCCCACCTTTAACATTACGTGGGTTTCAACCCACAACAGAAAGGGGACAGTGGTCCTGCCCTTAACACATGTAATAACAATAGAGAGAGGACATTAGAGCCTACTAACAAACTTGATTTTGAATACCAATTCAAAACGGGAATAGATTGAGTGGGACATGCCATGTGCAGAGGTGCAAGACTTGCTAAATAATGAGCCGAGGACAATGCATGATAAGCACTGAGCGCAAAGCCTAGCCAAGGGCCCTCCCTAAGTGACTCGCAAATACCACCAGAACAGGGTCTATGGTGAACGCTGTGGAAATATACCAGCTGACAGTGTAAGCGCTCTCAATGCTCATTTTAAGCATATGGGCCACTTAAAGCAGTGTTTGCCGCCCATCTACTGGCTGCTCACTGGACCCTGGGCAGAATGCCTATGGGACTGGGTCATCCACAGTGATGTCTGGGAGAGAAGATATAATTATGGACCAAGTCACTACATCAGAAGTGCATTCAGAAGTTAAGCCCAGGGCAGATAGCAACATGTGCCCTTAAGGTCTGTTGGGAGTAAGTAAACGTTTCTCCTAAAACAGTAAAACTATTCAGTGTCAATGATCGTTGTGTAGAAGGTAAAAAGACAATTTCACACAACCTCCACTTCACAATAAACACCAGAATGAGGGAACATGTCTACTGGAGAGCAGAGAGAATTACAGAAGTCAATCCGTGTTATGACATTCCATTTAATTGAACCTCCCCGAGGCTTTCCGTAATTTAGTGTAGTTTCTGCCACAGATAGAGAACATCTGTTTTAGATAAACAGATACGCATATAATATTGCAGGTTACATTGAGAAACGTGCCATCCAGGCAGCATGTAGAACTGCCACTTTATGCAACCCAAGTGACAGTCTGGTGTTTTGCAGCTAAAACATGCAACCAACTGCAGCATTTTATATGGGTTATTTGGTGGCAGTGATACTGGCTTCAAACTTGATTCTGTAATTGCTGTTGTCGTAAATGCAGTTATGAATAGAGGTTGGTACAGGTTCCATGCCCAACCACAAATACAGAATGCGGATAGGAAAAGATTTTCTTAGAAACTTTCTGAATCTTGAAGATGAAATTAAGGTTTTATATTAGCAGACTATGTTTAGGTGGAGTCAGTAAAATTAAGAATCAGTCTGTATTGAACCTGTTGGGGTCAGAGAAAGTAGTGCTCTAAATTGATGTGAAAAAACACTTAATACCGAATGGCTGTGAATAAACCACAACCGGGGAGACTGTGGATACAAAAACACACAAGAACTGCCATGAGATGAGTTAGAAAGGAAACCATGCATCACTGTGTATTAAAGCGTTAGAAAGGCGGCCATGTTTGCTGGCATAATGAAGCATAAACGCCCATATGGCCTTGAGAACAGAAGAGCGGCAAGGCCCATAACGTACCGCAGAGACTAGACCGTAGATGGACTCTTAGCACATGATACATGGGAGCAAGGGCGTCTAGCTAAAAGTCTGAAGGACGGTATTGTAACACGTAAGGTAGTGGTGTGCAGGTGAGAAATAGCAAGGGACAGCACTACTACCAAATGTTTCTTTTTGTTCAATATCATAAGAAACGCCATCTTGCTACTCCCTATTCACGGTGAGGAAACATACAAAAGAGGCTTTGTTCTATATAATCAAGGGTTCAACCACTCAAAGCAATTGGAATGTGCTTCTAGCGATCTACGGAAGATAGCGCAAGAGCACAAGGAAACAATAAACAGGGTAGAAACAACGGCCTATCAATTGAAAAGCTCTGCCCTCGAGATGGAAGTTATGGAGGCAGTGATAGTACCTCATTTCCTGGATACCGCCCCTCCCGAAGTTTGCTCCAATGTGGAGTCCGACATGCATATGGAGCCGTGTGACCCTCCGCCCAGCACCCGGAGGTCTCCACGGTGGCAGAGCCGGGTAATGAATGAAGAAGAACGAAACCGCGAGGATATTAATAACAAAAAAAGGAAAACGCCAAGAGAAACAAATTCATAACGAATCAGTCCAAAACGAAGATCATGGCTTTTGGTAAGGCTAAGATGAAAAGGGCTTTCTCCTGGTACATTAAAAAAGAAAAGATCGAGTTTGCTCCTTGTTTTAAATACCTTGGGGTAGTGATTAGCGATGGCAAGGTCACTCCGCTATTTATACAAAAGAAATGCGGAAATTACATAGGTAAATCTGCGGACATTAAGCATTTCATCAAATCCCAAGGGGGTAATTCCACAGAGGGCTGATTAAACTATATCCGGAGAGTATAATACAGGGGCTCCTACATGGCCTTGAATCTTATCCCAACCTTAAGACGTCTTGGTTATATGTGCTGCAAGGGAAACTGTGGCGACCAGTACTGGGGCTTGAATAGGGGGTCCCGTACAGGCGATCCGATTAGAAGTGGGTAGTCCCTCTTTGAAAGTTTTATTACAATTTTTTTCCCAATGTTTTATTGGTTTGACAAGAAAGAAAAGAAATCAAATTACCTCACTCTTTACATAAACCTTTAACATTACTTTTACATACTTTCTCCATAATAAAAAAGGAGAGGCAGGACAAATTAAAAACTTACTTCACTTTCAATCATTCATTCATTCATTCCCTTCCTTATTCATCCACATCATTCAAATTCAGTCATTAACTTTCCTTATCTCAGCTCAATACTATTTGTCATAGCCTCTCCTTACTTTAAAACCAACATAATCTATACCTTTTCAGCCAATTCGCTCTTCATCTTTAAAACTATTTCAATAACCTTCAGAACAGCAATGATTAAACTGATCGTTTCCCCCATGATAGCCTGCCCAGGCCCACCACTCCTTCGGACTCAATATACTTTCATCCAACTTGAAATCCGCTAGATACAATTCTCTAATCTCTTTGAGGGACTCACATACCGTTACTCAATGACCTAGCGTCTCAACCATATTCTTCTTCTTACAGAAATACACATTAGGAAGAGTATTGAATTTGACAATGCGGTGTAGTGAATGTGACCCCATCATGAATATGTTCTACAAACTGGTCAAATCTAAACCATATAGTCATAACACATAGGGTATATTTGTAAAGAGGCGAGAACGTTTTCATGCAGCTATAGAATGGCAGCCAGAAACACATGGCATTTTAAGCAGTACGATTAGCGAGCTCAAGAAAAAAGCATATTTATAGGATTGGCGGTGTAACCGAGTACCTGGTAACCAAATATTTGTACCGTCAATATACCACCCAGGCATTTCCGTTACATCGCCCCCAAAGCTATTTATGCCTGGTACCATATTCATCCCTTTGTAGATTTACTATGTGCCTACGATTCAACCAACGTCCTGCCATAGCAATAATCGGTGTCAGATGTGGTATTCCACGAGAAAAGAGACAATGTAGGTTATGCCATCTTTCCACAGAAAAAGTTAGGCACTTGTTGACTTTGTGTCCGAGGCTCTTTGGATGTTCATACAGGGGCTATGAAAAATGTGTGTTGAATATGGTAAACATTGAGGACAACGCGCAGTGGCGCCTCCAGAAATTTTTCATAGGGGTTGCCTGATGAGGCCACAGGAAATCTTGGGGTGGCACACAGGGGGCCAAACAGGGGCGGATCCAGCCTCAACATTTTGGCGGGGCTGGATGGCAGTTTTGAAAACTGTTAGTGAGCCCTGACATTAAACCTATTGGGCTACTGAACCACCCTCGTCCTAACATCCGCTTTGCAAGCCCAGTAGGCTGAGTAGATATCACGCCTTCCTTTGGCCCATTAGATCCATCTTTCACCCCAACTCATCAGAGGCGTAGCCGTTATTCTGTAACAAGTGGGGCCTGGAGCTAATGTAGTAGGGCCCACATTAAGAAGAGCCTGCAGAAGGAAGGGCACTTGTTCTGCCCCCAGCCAAATACATAGGAGTGACAGAGTATTGAGGGAGGGCGAACCAATCAAAGGGGGTTTGTCCCCTTGAGAAAAGGTTTTAAATAATGTGCTAAAATATAGTGCATTTTACAGTACACACTGTGATAAATTAGGTAAAAACCACCCAGTTTACAATCGATTTTGTAGGGTAAGACATGAAAAGTATGTTAGATTCCAAGCCACCAACAATGCACCGGAGCATTTTCAAACACATTTTCATAATGCCTTTGTCCGCTATATGCCAGTACTCTGCAAGTGTAAAAAAGCATTTTCATATTGATTGTGCTCACACATGTCCTTTCTGGTGCACCTATATATGCCAATATTTCCATATATGACAATAATCATGTTTGCTTTGTCCATAATGCCAGTAACGATACTATAACAAAGCATGTGTATGCTAGCTCTCCCAATACGCGCCAGAATCCCCATGTAAGAACATACTCCTGTTGGCTTTGCCTTAATGCCAGTGAAAAAAGAGCCATGCCACATTAAGAAAATATATCCTTGCTGGCTACAAAAATCCCCCACTCCACATATAATAACACTCATGTTGTATTTGCTCCCTAACGGCAATAAAAAATGTCATGCCACAGTAAAAAAACAGCCTTGCAGGCAGCACGAATGCCCCCATCCCAATGTTAGAATACGTATGTTGCCTTTGGCCTTAACACCAGTAATACACTGCAATGCCACAGAAAGAAAACATGCTCTTGCTGGCAAGCCGGTAAAATAGCTCACCGGGCTGAGCGCATGCTTTTGTAATCAGAGTGTGATTCGCAGGTTCAAATCCAGGCAAGGCCAACTCTGTCTTTCATACTTCAATGTGATCTCTGTGATCTCTACCCTCCTATATGGACCTCGTACTATTATGTTGCTTTTGCAACTTGTTACCTCTCTTACTCTGTACTGTACTGTTTTCCCTGCTCACCAAGTTGTACCACCGCCGTGATACGTATGGGTTTGCGCAATGTCAATAAATGCAATAAATAATTAAAGCTCATTAAATGAGTGCAAACTTCGGCTGGGTGATACATTTGATGTAAATATGTTCTCTGAAAATCGCTTTGGTGAAAGCGCTGTATAAATAGCATATCACCACACAAACCCCCCCATATAAGAACATTTATGTTGCACACATCATGTTATATTCCCCCATGTAACAATATGTATGTTGCCTTTGACCTTAAACACCAGTAAAATAATAAAGACCCAAGTCAAGATAAGGAAGCATGTGCTCCCAATGTAAGAACACTCATGTTGCCTTTGACCTTAATGCGAGTACAACATTCCATGCCACAGTAAGACCCTGCCAGGCCAGCCCCACTGTAGTATTCTCCCCCACCCATCCCCACTCCAACCCCACCATCACATACAAACACTCAAGTAGGCTTTCCATTGCCCAAAAATGGCAGTAAAACATGCCATGCACTTAGAGTGTGAGTCTCCCGACTAGACCCTTCTGCAAAAGGTGCACCTGCAGCTTTTGTCATTTATGGCACTATTTATTTAGTGGCTATTACTTCAACTCACTGCTTAGGGAAATTGGGGGGCCCTTCTTTCCTCTGAGCCTCATCTGAAATGACTTCTACTCTGGGTTTGTTCGTAAGTAAATGCCCTTTCATATATCACTGAAGCATATTCTCCCTACTTTCAGTCTGTAAAACTGCCCTGATGGGCTGCCTCATATGTTTTACCTAGGGAGGGCCATCTATTTACACGGGGTTGCTCCTTTTCGCTCTGTTGGCACACTGTTAGTAGCTTTTGTTCCAGGGAAATGGAGCTGGAAACATGCAACTACTATCAAAGGCAGATGGGCAAAGCAAATGTTTGTGTTGGACTAAGGACACCAGAAAGTTCTGCTACTTAATGTGATCCAATTTCATTACTCGGGTGGCATTGCAGCTTTATGGGCAGAAAGGAGGTGTGTATCAGTGCCCAAAATCTGCAGGACCACAATGTAAGCATGTGTCCCTTAACATTCATTAAGCATTACACATTCCATGTTGTAGACTTTGTTGGACTTCATTTTAGCTCAGAAAGCATTGCTCATTAAGGATCTGGTCTTCAGCAAATGTGTTGCAGCATTTCCAGTGTGTGTGTTTAATGGTGCTTGCTATAGCCTCATATCTACAACTGGGGCGAGGAAGGTGCTATAGTGTCCACAGGGGATTCTCGTTACTCCAAATCCTACTCTTTCTTGTCACTCTCAATCCTCCTGCTACCCTGCCAAGTAATGCTGCCAGCCTGTGCACATGCTTAGGAGCTTTCTAGCCAAAGAGACCATTCTGGGAGTGGGAGGAGTGCTATTTGGAGTCCGCATTTGAATTAAACTAAAGTATTATTTGAAAGCTATTTGCTTACATAAGGTGACTCGAGAGGTGAAAGTGCCGCAAGTTGTAAGGACTATGTCAAGGAAGGGAAGGACTTGGTGTATTGAAGCATATTGGCAAGTAATATGGACACTGTCATCCTCTGAAGCATTAGAGAGGGGTGCTCGTTTCTATTTTAATGCAGCATTCTGAAGTGCACACAAGAATGAGGGGAGTCGCATCTGTTAGTGGGAAAGTTGATAGTTATTTAATTTAAATGTTTCTAGAAGTCCTATATAGAGGGACCAAATCTAGCTGTGCACAACAGGCCTAGGAGCTCATTTGTTCTGGGTGGTGACAGAATGGTCGGGATTGCGTAAGGAGGTGTAAGTATAAAGAAATTGCATGTGTGAGGAGAGCAGAATTGTGTAGGGAGATCAGGGCAGTGCAGTGCTGGCCTCGGTCAAGGGTGGGGTGAAGGTGGGCAGCAATCATGTGTCTTGTGTGGAGAGTAGGGCAGTGAAATGCCTCCCACCTGTCGAATGGGCAGGTAGAAGGGCAAAGGTATTTGGGGGTAGAAAGTAAAGGTCACCGAACATGGGCCTCTAGTCCAGGGGACGGCTGTGACAGGAGGGGCCCTGTTTTTGGATAGGCAGCAATGATGGCAGCACTGCTCTTTGCCGATTGGCAAATGACGACGTGGCAGGGTTCGCATAAGACATGGTCTGGCCACGTAGGCCAGATACAATTTAAAGAGCTGCTCTTTCAATTGGCAGGCACCGCAGCAACACGTTTTTGACAAAGGGTGTACTCTTCACGAGGGGTACAAGGAGAATGGCCTCACTGAAAGAGACACCGATTATCCTGCTAAGGTGGCCAGCATGCATCTCGCAGCCAGCAGGTACTCTCTTCTTCCAGGGGCGTCTCACCTCCACAATTGTTCTATTTAATAATAATGGGCTTGTTACATTTTAACGCCTCCTCCCTCCCCCACAATCAGTTTTGTGAGGAGAAAATAAAGCGGTGTGGAGAGCGCCGGCTTGAGGTCAAGCGAGCAGGCCTGTGCATGGCAAATAGGCAGCTGCAGAGGGGGGGGGGGACTTTAGCCCTCCCACGCCCATGCCTGGCACCACCCCTGGTGCCACATACCTCAACTCTGAAGTGCTTGCCTAGGACAACCACTCGATCCCTCAGCGCCGCAGCCCAGGTCTCCTTTTCAGTGCCTGGAAGTGAACAAAGCCTGCAAGTGCAAGCCAAAACAGAAATGCGTGCACTCAGGCTGTGTTTATTGTGCGATCAATGGGGGTAGGGCCACCATCATACGTGGCTTGATCCAGTCCATCGCGGGTGGTGAGCTGCGGCAACAAACAAAAAAATGTGTTCACACTGAACTGCACATGTGATTATTGTCCATGCACAGTTCAGAGGGGAAGAAAGAAAAATATTTTTTTGCTTTTTCATGGGGTGGCCGATGGGGGGGCCAGCATTTTTATAAGGGTGGCCATGGCCCCCCCTGGCCACCCCTTGAAGGCGCCCCTGCGGTACTGTATGACGGGTACCTCCCCGATCTCATCTGCAGCCTTTAGGGACGTCTGGTGCAAGGCTCAGGCTTTGATAAAGGGAGCTATAGGCTACCCTATACCTTTTGAAGGAAGGGTTCAATCTAATCAGGTAGTGGGCAGCTGTGGCTGTAAATGATTTGCAAAGATGAGTCATTGATTGTCAACTCTTACTAATCCTATTTACATGGATTTAAAAAATATATATATTTTTGAATTTGTAAAGCGCACTACGGCCCATGGGCATCGAGGCTATTTCATAACTGCGATTTGAAACATTCTAATGAACAGAGACATTATATTATATTCCCTCTCTTTACAAATGTACGAATGTTTTCTCATGGGCTAGTCAGTCAGATCACTTTCCATTTCCGGGTGTCTGGCACAAGAAGGGAAATACTGGCGAGCATCTTTGTCAAGAGGGATGGCAGGAGATAAGGGTACACATGCAAGCATTCTTGCACTTTTCAGTAGGAATGCTTTACTCTTCATGGGCAGTACCTATACTTAGCAGTACTTGACTATTGACTATGAAGTCCAAGTTCCCCTCTTAATCCCCAGAGAAGGCTTGATACGGACTGTTATAATGCCCACAAAAACCACACACAAACCCTCCCTCTCAAATGTCTAGTATTTGGTGGAGACTGCCCTAGTTCTGAAGGACTCTCGAAAAATACTGAAAGTTTCAGCAGATTGAGGTTTTATTTTTTCAACATCACATGAATAATTAAAAGAAAGTTTAAAAATGTAGGTCCCGTCAGGTACCTAGCTCTGCACACCAATAGCTGAGGCTATTAATATGTGGTACCTGTGCTGCAGTTGAGAACAAAATTAAAGATTGCATCTGTACAATTACACAAACATATGTTATGTTACATGGCATTTGTACAGCGCCTACTGGTATCGCCTCCAAGCGCTGTGGGGATGAACACATTTCGGGGACTGTGGTCCGAGACGTGCAATGTGAAGGAAGGATTCTAAAATAAGAGTGTGCATTTTTAGCCAACATGAAGGTAGGTAGGGAGTGGTTAGGTCCCTAATAGCAGCCCATAGAAATCAGAGAGGATGGATGCGGTGACAGTGTCAGGGGAGGAGAGTCGCAGATACCCATTATGTGCACAGCTGGACCACATTTTTTAAATGGGACTCAGTTGCATTCTGTTGAAAGTGGTGATGTGTGTTTGGATGGTGAAGTCGAGCAGAGTTTATTGTATATGTATGGGAGGTCGTGCTGCGGGAGGGATACAGCTATGTTCCATTGTGATGTAGGGCTAGACGTGCCAGTGAAGCAAGGTTGACACATAGTTAGATCAAGGACTTGCGTAGCTGATCTTAAGGCACGACTGAAATGTTTTCGGTGGGGGGCTAAGTTCCACTTTGTCTACTCATCGGGTGCCCCTGCACACGTTAGGTGGAAGAAGAGAGCTCCATAGAGGGAAGGGTTTGGTGTAGGAGAGGGTGTTGGGAAGGTAGCATGGGTGAGAGCGCGGGTAAGGTTTAAGGGTGATATCTAGGGGTATCTAGGCTAAATAGGGGTAGTTCATATCCTCTTGTGGGTGCTAGGTTGGGGTAGGGAAGGTGGCACGTATGGGTGGGTTTTGCATGTGTGAGCAGAGGTTCTGGTGCACCACAATGCACCTCTAACTTTGGAGGTGCTAGGCCCTAAAGTAGGAAAATGTACATATGTCAGAGCAGAATACCATCAGAGTTCAATTTTGAGACCCACACCCAGTCCGGTGATTCAAAGGAGTAATCCAGCTGGGAAGCCCAGTCCGACAATTCAAGTGTGGCACAGTGCCAGCAGTGTAAGGAAACAAAGTTGACAACAAACCCAACCTAGGAAATACTGAAATGAGATGCAGTTGACCACCACAGTAGCAAGATGGTTATTTCAGCCCGGCCCAGAAGGCACGTCAGAGGAGAAAATGCAGTGTGGTGACGCACGACACCATCAAGCTTAAAAATGCAAACGGACCCAGTCTAGGAAGCCCTGTGAGTAGTGAATGCAATGTGGTGTGATAAAACAGCAAGATTCAAAATGCAAACCCAACCCCGAGCACTGTGGGATGAAAAATGCAATGTGGTGGGACAAAACGGCAGCAAGATTGAAAACTGTCTGACAGTGGGGGGGATAGGACTGACTTCAACATTCGGTGCCCGATTCACAAGTGCCTGAATAATCTTGTGCCTTGCTATCTGGCAGAGAAACTGAGTTTACATCAACCAACTTACGTTCTAGGGGCAAACTGTTTGACAGATCCCCACCCACCCCGCCCTCTTTGGTTTCTAGGGGAGATCGAAGATTTGCCATGTATGGACCCCGAATACGGAATAGTGTTCCTTGGGCCATCAGGACATAATATCTTCCCCAGTTCTGCAAAGCTCTGAAAACGTGTTTATTTAAATAACTTATGTCTGCCAGGAGTAACCGCCTGGATCCTGGACTGAGGTCAGCACTATTTTTCCCCCCCTTTTTGTCAACATCAGCTCCGAGATACGATTAAGTTTTGTTTATGACTTGCTCTATACCAATATCTCAATCAAAAAATGCAAACCCGAGCACTGTGGAAAGAGAAACGCAATGTGGTGGGACAAAACATCGAGATTCAAAAAGCAAATCCAACCCAGAGCACCGTGGTAAGGGAAATGCAATTTGGTGAAATAAAACAAAGAAATGCAGCAGTACAGCAATGGCATAGTCTCCACCTGGTTGTTGCTGCAGACCGTGAGGGCTAGGGCGCCAGGGCGAACAGGGATAGAAGGCACCCAAGGAAGGTGCCCTTTGCCTGAGCCCTTAGCCGACTGCCTGGGGAAGGCTGCCCTGGGAGAGCACTTCAAGTATGGTGTTCTGGGTTTCATGACCTGGGACACCAATCCAAAGCAGCGAGGGCAGACTGTGGTAAGGTTGCATGTCTGACCAGGGGGAGCGAGTGGGAGTGCTGGAGGCGCTTGACAAATGGTCCCAAAATGCAGGGAATACCTGGCAAGGGCTGCTAGGGCCCAAGATGGTGCCTGGGGGACACAGGATCAGGAAATGGTTGGGTTTTGCTTACCATAGCAGAGTCCTTTTGGTGCTCCGGGTCTCGTGACCTGGAGCACCAATCAGAAGCGGGGAGGGCGGGCTGTGGGAGAGGGGAAGGGGGGAAGGGGGGCTGGGTCTCTGGACCAGGAGAGCATGTGGGATCATTGGATGATTGGATGTGCTTGAAAAAAGAAAACATTTCTCAAAATGCAGGGAATGCCCAGCATGGACCGATAGGCTCCGAGATTGGTCCTGAAGGCCCCAGGATCAAGAAATGGCTGGGTTTTGCTTACCGTAGCAGAGTCTTTTTGGTGTTCCAGGTCCTGGAACATCAATCAGAAGCGGCGAGGGTGGGCTGTAGGAGGGGACGAGGGGAGGCTATGTCTCCCGATCAGGGGAGCGCGTGGGAGCGCTGGAGGCGCTTGAAAAGTGAAAAAGGTCCCAAAATGCAGGGAATACCTGGCAAGGGTGCTAGGCCGTGAGATAGATTAGTTGGGCTAGCTCAATGTTCTGGTACATTAATGTTTAGCCAAATGTGAATTCAGAACCGAATATCTTTGGATTTTATGCTTTTAATTAACAAACCATATATTTTTTTTAATTACAAGCGTGGGTTCAAAAACTTGCTGTATTTTTTAATAGTAAATAAATTGTCATCACAAATCCCTTCTCCGACTTTCTGTATATACAATTATGATTTCATGTGCTTAGAAACTGAAGGATACTTATAATCCCAGCATTACATTGAATACTGCTAATCTAAGCAAATAGAAATTTCTGTTCTGCACATGTTTGACACTGATAGCCTTAATGGATGCCCAATGTGCATGCTTCTTCAGCACCTAGAGTGAATTTGAAAATACAAAACCAAATGTTAAGGTTAAAGTTTGTGGTGGTATGTCACATAACATAATGTAACCTAATATTTACTAATAATTGTGTTTGGAAAGTGTTTAACACATACATGATCCAATAAAGTAATCAAGGATTTCCCTTAGAAATGAACTTCCTATTTTATAGTAGATTATACATTCTTTATCTGTAACAAACATATAAAATATGGAAGTTCCCATAAATACTATGCCAGTAGAATTCTCAAAAGGCATTATTTTTCTCTGGTTAGGAAGAATGTATAACTTCATTAAATTGAATGACTGGTAAAGACCAAGGTAAAGAGAATAATTTCTGGAGAAGCTGAAAGCTTCTCTGGTTTGTCCTAGCTTTTCACAACATTCCTATACTTAAAAAGGGATAGATCTTGCCTAAGACTTTGGAACCTGTAAAACTATAGGCTCTGTTCACATATTAAACTACATTAGTAACAATAAGTACCTATTACATTTCAAGTTTATACCTGGAAATAAATTCCATATAATGTTTTTTTTCTTTTTATTAATCCTTGTTAAAAGACATGAAAACAAAAAACATGATTTGATTAATCATATTGTGACAATCCATGAGGCAACAAGCAGAAACTGCATCTAGGCACAAATGTTAAATCCATCACAGGAAGGTGTAAGGAAAACATTTGATGAGGAGGTAGCTATTGAAAAAAGGTAGGTTTTCAATTTGCTCTTAAAGAGAATGGCAAGGAGTTTAATTTTCCAAGGTTGGCAGGTAATGAATTACAGGCTCCAGGACTGGGGATTGAGAAACTTCTATCCCTGTGGTTCACAAAACGAGACGTCAGAAGGCATTGACCTTAATATCGAAGTGAGCGGGGTGGACAATGAAGAGAAACTTGAGATAAAATAAGTGGGGGGAGTGCCGTGAATGCACGTGGAAATCAAGCAGAGGAGTTTAAAAATAAGTCTCTGCTGAACTGGTAATCAATGGAGACTCCTATGAAACCGTATCGAGAAAGCCTGTAAAGTAGTCTAACCAAGGTATTCTGTCAGAATACCTAATAAAAGAGTGCTACAATAATCTAATCTGGAATTTTGCAGGGTACCGACTACAGCTGGACAATCTGATTCTTTTTATTTTTTTTAGCACCGGAAAGCACTTGATGAATTGCTTCAAGCTGGGATTTAAGCCCAACAGAAGAACAAGTTACATACCAACTGGTAACGTTCTTTCGACTGGATGTTCCTCCAACGTATTCCTCATCTGACATGTAGTGTCCGCAGCCGAGCTGTGGACAAACATGTCAAAGATGAGTAATATGATGGAGGACACAATCCATTCAAAATGTGGGTATCGTCCGTGTAGGAATGGTAGCTTAGGTTACATTCAGAAAAAATATCCAACATTTAACAATACTGGGCACAGGGTACACCCTTGTGGGACTCTGCAAAGAACAGGAAGAGAATCTGAGTAATAGGGTCCTATTTTAACTTGTTGAGTCCGATCAGTTGAGGTGGATGAGAACCATTTAAAGGATTCCTTAGATACCAAGGCTACTTTGGACAGCCTGGAAGTAAGAATGCCAAAATCCACTGTATCAAATGCTGCTGATAAATCGAGTTTGACCATCATGCCCATGTCCCAGTCATCGCCAGCCCTAACGACATCGTCAAAGACAGCCACAAGGGCAGTTTCAATCCCATGGCCAGATCTGAAACCGGATTGGTAGTTGTCAAGGACGCTCTGTTCTTCCCAAAAATTCTGAAGTTGCACTGTGACAATTTTTCTAGGATCTTCGAAGGCCAGACCAGGCCTGCAATAGGTCAGTAGTTGGAAAGAACATTGTGAAGGTTTTTTGAGTAGGGGAGTCAAATAAGATTGTTTTAAATCGAGGAGCACACAACCTTGAGCAAGAGAGACATTGAAAAGGTAGTAATTACATCTCTTAAAAAAGGGGCATGCTGTTAGGTGAGTCAGGCAGGAATGGGGTCATATTGATGGTTGGTGAGTTTTAGTTATAAGATCAGTGCCTGAATTTCCTCAGGGGAAACCAGGTTGAACTTTAAAAAAATAGGTGACGTTGGTAAGGAAGATATGGCTGCATCAGTATTTAGCATGGATGTTTGAAGATGAATAAACTGAGTCAATAGTCTGTCAAATGGAATTGACTTTGTACATAACATTTTTTTATTAAATTAGTCAGTTTAGGCAAAGGAGACTACATGAGGCGCAAGCAGGGGTGACTAAACCCTTTATTACTGTAAAAAAGTTCTTTGTTCTTGCTAACAGCAAACCTAATCTGATTTTGAAGAAAGTGAGATTTAGCTGAGAACATTTCTCTTGTATATGCAGTCAGCACGGCTGTACCAGCCTGATGGTCAATAGGATCTCTAGACCTGAGCCAACACTTTTCCTTCTTGCGGTACTTTTTCTTCAGATTCCATAGTGATTCAGAGTACCATAGGTTGTTTTTGTTTTTAGATTATTTAAATGATTTTTAGAGGTGCAATCGAGTGGCAGGTTTTCTGTAGGGTTAACATGTTAAACTGATGGTCCACACAGTTAAAAGGCAGGGAAGAGAGCGGTCAATCCAAGAGTTAGCAATGGGCCTGTAATGATGTCAAGGGCTTTTTTGCTACATGATAGCTATATATATGTATTCAGTACTTACCATTAAACCGAATGGCTCTAGAAAGAAGCAAACTCATCATGTTTACCCACAATTTGCATAGAGGACGTTGTGCAGTATTCAGAGTGTTTGTGTCTATAAACGCATGTTGCCATCACTTGCTTTATTTATTTGGTATTTATAATGCACCTATACACAATGTGTTTCAAGGCACAACAAGACAAGAGAGGGGGTGGGGGGCGGGGATGACAAAACAAAAACCGTCATACTAGACCTTGTGACATTCGGATCGTGCAGTGGTTCAAGTTTATATACTTGCATGTTAGCCTCCATTTTGTTAGCCAATCACAGGGTTATCTTATTGGTGACATCCATTTTCATGGAGTTAGACTAGGTCAGCATCTTTTTTGGGAAAATGAAAGCCAATCATAACATCTCTTACTGGAGGCATCTGATGCCATAGAACTAATGCAGGTTCCCGCATTTGTCCATGACCAGTTTGATGTAACGATCATATTTCTAGGTTTGATGTAAACAGTCAAAGGCCATTTTAAGCCTGTTTTCCACAAAAACTTTCCATATCTTGATCTTGTAGGAAAAATTAAAGGATTTATAAGGCGGCAGTTTTTTAATGGATGCCATATTAGTATGATTAATATAGTCTTTATTGGTATGGTTAATATAGTTTATGGTTAATATAGTCTTTCTACTACAGGAGCTTTCTGTTGTGAAACGCCATTTTGCTAATATTTCAGTCAGTCTAACCGATTCCTCATTGTTAGATGTAAACAAAGAGGCAATTTTGAGACAGTAGATTACCAATAAAGCATCCATATCCTACGAGTTGAAACAACCCAAGGACTTCTAAGACAATATTTATACAACAAGAGTCACACAGCGACAATTGTGAAGCATAGACTTGTGCTTTTGATGGATAAGTTAAATGTATTATCTTCGAGCTAATCAGTACAGCCTAACACGTGTTTCGAGCTTAGACTCTGAACTCAGAACCTTAATTTGAATCGCAGAGTAATTAACCGCAACTGCAAAGCATCAGAGTTGGTTGACTATCCTACGGGACATCAGCTGGCATCTCTACCAGACTGGACCCATTTCACAAACTGGGAACTTACATAGCTGTAACAAGCCTCTGAGGAAGAGCAAGTCTAAGCTCGAAACATGCGTTAGGCTGTACGGATTAGCTCGATGACAATAAATTTAACGTATCCATCAAAAGCACAAGTCTATGCTTCACAATTGGCGCTGTGTGACTGTTTTTTAGAAATATCCTCCCTTCAATGGTTTATTCTGGCTAAGTACCCAGACCTTACAGTCGCTTGCAGCCTCAGTGACCCCCAATTTAATTTGCAAGCGCAGTGGACTTCAAGTGACTTTGACCACCAGTTCTCTTTGGACTTCTAAGACAACGTTACACTAATAGCTGTCATTTTGATATGGTTAATACTATCCTTTTTATTGATTTTAAATGTAAACAAAGTGTAGAGGAGGAGCCAAATGCCTCTACCGCAAGTCCCGCCCTATTCTGCCCATATGTTGGAAACCGGAAATTGCGACATGCACAACGCCAGTATTGATACATACCCCGCAAAGAATCCTCGAAACAAGGTATCCGTTAAGAATACCCTATGTAATGTACCCACGAAGGAATGACAGCCTCTTGAGGGAGTTCCTTGAAGATGTGTGAAGCGGTGAAGGCAAGAGCCTGGTGACGTCACGTGAAGTAAAGATGACGCACCAAGTTCGATGCTGAAGTATATAAACCCCATAGATCCTGATGTCGAAGTAAGGAATTGAGTGACATATCATGCGCGGAATTAAGATTGCACATACGAAAACCACTGAAGAAAATGCAAGCCGTTTTGTAAAGGTACAGATGCTGAAACGCAAGCAGACTAAGTAATCATAAAGGCTGGCCATAAGTAGTGTATTTGTATTGGTTTATTATTTGTATCACACTCCAAACCCAGAGGTAACTGGGCGCTGGAAAACTTGTGTTTTACAGGCATAAATAACGTTAACAGATATGAAGACAAGTGGTTACAGTTAGGTCAAATGACGATCGGTTACAAGTGAGAGCGCCACGATAAATGGTGGACGGGAGAAGCCTCATCGGAGAGGCTTGTCGCTAAACCAGCTTTTTACTCCATTTTTGAAGGTCAAGAAGGAAGGTTAGAGTCTGAGGGAGAGGTAGAACATTCCAGCATTTGGCTGCTTTGACTGGGAAACTGGCACCTCCTGCAGTTTTTAGGTTGAACCTTAGTACTACGAGGCGATTGGATAGATCTAGTGGGCAGGGAAGGTTGGTGCATGCTGACTTTATCTGACATATTTAGGCGCGGAGTTTGACAGACATTTGTGTGTAATTGCCAGAGTGCGGAGAGTGATTCTATCACGAACAGCCAGCCAGTTGGCTTCCCGTCTGATATTTGAGATGTGGCTAGATCTGGGAAGGTTAAGTGCTGCTCTCAGTGAATTATTTTGTAGGACTTGTAGCCTATTTAAGTTCTGTTCAGAGGATCCTAGGAAAAGTGTATTGCAATAGTTAATCTTTGTCAAGGCCAAGGCTCTGGCAACCGTTATGCAGCTGCTAGTGGACAAGTAGGATTTAACTATAGATTAGCTTGTTTGTGTAGCCAGTAGAGGATGCCACGGAATTTACTTGTTTCTTTAGGGACAGGGTGGAATCAAGATAGACTCCCAAGGTTTTTATTTCCTTGGCGACTTTGATCAAATTCCTGTCTATATTGAAGGATATGTACCTGTGGTCCAGTTTATTTAGGTGTGTCCGAGGGTCGACAATCAGAAGCTCAGTCTATTCATCATTAAGGCAGACTATTGGTGGCCATCCAAGCCTGGATTGCAAAGTAAATTTCATAAATTAACTGAGAAACCTCTTGGTAGTGGTCAGTGGGCGGGATGAGGACCTGGGTGTCATCTGCGTAGTTAGTGTAGATGACACCAATGTTATCCAAGCGATCGAAGAGGAGCTTCGTGAACATATTGTAAAGCGTTGGATACGCAGGAGCCTTGAGGGACTCCACAGTGTATAGGGATCGGGTCAGCATAATCTAAGGGTGAGAAGACACTGGTGGTTCGATTGGATAGAAAGGATTTGATCCAATTGGAGAAGGCTGCTGCTGAGGTGAGGTGTCCAGTGAGGATTTCATGATCAACTAAGTCGAAAGCCGCAGACAGGTCTAACAGCAGAAGGATCGCTAATTTGCCTTTGTCTCATCCATCTGGATTTTCAAAACGAGGAGTGCAGTCGCCGTACCATGTCTTGGCCTAAAACCGGATTGTCTAAAGCCTAATAAGTTAACCTCCAAGTGATTCTGTATTTGTAAGTATGCAACTTTATCCAGGATTTTCAATAGGAAGGGAACTGTGGTAATCTGCCTGTAATTCATTGGAATTTTCGGGTCTAAGTTAGGTTCTTTTAAGAGCGGCCTGAACCAGGCCTCCTTAAGATAGTTAGGTACTTGGCTTGTCTTGAATGACTAGTTCATCAATGTAGCAATGAAAGGGGACAGTTCTCTGGCTCCTTCCATAATGGAGGCTGGGCAAGTGTCTCCTTGACAGCAAGAAGGTTTCAAACTCTTGATAATGTCTTTCACTTCTTTAGGTGTCACTTGGGAGAAGGCAAAAGGTGGGCATTGAGGCAGTGACTGCTCAGGAGCTGGATCAATGTGATGGTTGCTCGAGAGGGTGCTCTTTTTAGCTCATCTTATTTTGTAGAAACGCTATTTTGTCAGATAGGGCTTGTTGAATTTTGGTGCACCAGGCCGCATCCTTGATGCAGTCCTCGGTAGGAGGTGATGGTGATTCTAGTTCCTTTAAGATGCTAAAGAGCTCCTTAGAGGTTGATTTGGCATTAAGGATTCTAGTGTTATAGACTTCTTTTTTTGTGGATAGGATGACAGATTTATAGGATGCTGCAGCTGTGGCAAACAAGGCTTTGTTATGGGCGGTAGGTGAATTTCGCGAAGTGGATTCAACCATCCTTTTGGTGCTCCTTAGGGTTTTTAGTTCAGGAGTGAACCACTTATTGAGGCAGGCAGTTGGTTTGGCTTTTTTTTTTTGCTCGAGTGGTGCTGCAGCATTTAAGGTTGATTCAAGAGTGTCATTGTATAGATCCACTAACTCGATTGAGTCTAGGTTCTTATAGTTGGATACGTTGAGGATATTGTTGATGAGAGGCTAGAGACTCGAGATTGTGACGTTTCGACAGTTTATAGCGAAGGTGGGGGGGTGCCATGGTAGGGCAAAGGGGTGTTATCCCTTGGATAGTGAACGATATGAAGTGGTGGTCCGACCAGGTGACAGGTTCATTCTGAAGTATTGTTATGGAACAATTGAGGTCTGACACCCAATACAAGATTCGGCCCTTGATATGTGTAGGTTATGTGACTATGTTTGAAGTTGGGAGATGGAGTTTTCTGAGGCTAAGGCCTGAGTATCATCAGGATCCTGAAGTCCTAGATTAAGGTCCCCCTAGAGGATGGTTTGGGAACTAAGCTTAGTGTTGGCGGACAGGTCAGTGATGTCTTCCTCAAAGGAGATCGGATCAGGCGGGCGGTAGATGAGAAGCATAAGAATCGTTTGGGTGGGTGAGTGCGACTGACCGATAGAAATGCTGCAGAAGGAAAGCTGGTATGGGAGGTGGCTCTGGGGCCCAAGTGAGTTTTAGTTATAAAGGTTACTCCTCCACCTTTACCGGATTTTCTGCCAACCCTAATGATAGTGTATCCTTCAGAGAGGGATAGTGAGATTGCTGGGCCTGGTGAAGCCAGGTTTCGGTAATAGTCAGGAATTCCAGACAATTGGCCGTGGTAAGGTCAACAATGTTTAGGGCGGGGGCAACTAGTGATCGAGCATTAATGAGTGCTCCTTTGATGGTGGGCACTCGCGGTTTAGCTGGCGGACCTCCTGGGCTCAGATTTCCTGAAGAGGATGGTGCCGAGGTCAGAGTGGGAGCGGACATGGTGGTAATAGGGGTCGGTGAGGTCAGAGGCTGTGAGGCTGCTGCTAGGCAGGGGCTTGGCGGGTGCCTTTTGGGCTTGGGCGGTGTATATCGATTGTGCATCCTTAAGGTTACTTTGTGGTTGGGGAAGTGAGAACCTAATCTCTGGTTTCTGATGTCTACCAGACAAGGGATAAATGTGGTAGGAGGTGTGGCGAAGCACAATCCATTCAGTTGGGCTGAGAAATGTACTGGCTGAGTTCCTAGTGAGGGTGTTGTCCAAGGAGATGTGTTTTGTAACGCGTTGGACAGGAGGAAGTTCGTTGGGGTGATCGTATGGAACAATGGGAGGAAGGAGGTCATGGCGAGGGGGACTTTGTGGAACGCAGCCATGATAATGGGAGTCAGGTGTAGGTTACAAAGCAGAAGTGGGACTACTAATTAAGAACAAGAGGTACAAAGTGCTTGGAGAGCTAGGTGGGAGGGGAGTGCTCAACGCGAGTCGCCAGAGGCTAAATGCTGGTAGATCCCAAGATCAGGTTGTGAGCTAGGGTTATGCTAGAGACTGTGGGTTGTGATCACGGGTACAGGCAATTGGAGGGTTAGCGCAGTTTGGGTACAGTGCGCAAGGGAATTTTAGTCTGCCTAGGCTAGTACAGGATTATCCACGAACATCAAAGCAATGAGCTTGCATTAGGCAGGCACATAAAGCTCAGAACTTCAAATCACTAAACTAAGACTGGGCTGGCACCCGTCTTAAGTTAAAGACACAAGGTGGCAAAGGGCAGAAGACTAGTCTGGCTGGTAGTTAGTGAATAGACTGCAGACGGTGCCGCCAATATGTATAAATGTATATAGAATCTGGATATTACACGTTGTGTTTAATCAAACTAGGACCCCATGAGCAGAAGGGCTGAAAGTGTGGTGCAGTAGAAGAAAACAGCTGACAATGACATGAGAAGGCTGGTCTGGCCCAGTGTCAAGGGTTGGGGCAGCCAAGAAGGAACAAGTTACTTACCTGTAACTGTTGTTCTCCAGCATGGGTCTGGCATGGATTCACATGCTCATGAATATTCCCCGTCGTCAGGCTGGGAATCCTCGGTAAAGAAAAACCCAGTATCAGTTTCGTTTCTGATCTGTCTTTCGTAGTAATAACCAATCACTGGTCTCTGCGTCATACGGACCACAGCCAATGACTGCCCTCTACCTAAGCACCGCCTCTGGCAGCCATCTTCAGATTTGGAAGCACGTGAAGTGGCAGTATGACCAAGTGAAGAGCCGCAGAGGGGTAGGCGGGAGGGTTCGCATGTGAATCCATGCCAGACCCATGCTGGAGAACAACAGTTACAGGTAAGTAACTTGTTCCTTCTCCAGCATGGGGTCTGGCATGGATTCACATGCTCATGAATAAAGAATACATAGCAGTACACACATGCACAACCACGGGAGGTGGCAAAGGCTCAACATTAAGCAGTACATCAAACTCAACATTAAGCATCTTACCTCCTCACCAGGCTCACCTCAGGCGAACAGGTTGCGCAGCAATGCTTGGCCGACCCTGGACGCCTCCCTGGAATCCCGATCGACGCAGTAGAATTTCGTGAAGGTGTGCGTCGACCTCCACGTAGCAGCCCTGCATATGTCCAGCAGGGGCACACCAGAAAGGAACGCCGTGGTAGCTGCGATCGCTCTGGTGGAATGGGCTCTCGGACGGCCAGGCAGCGGTCGGTTTGCCAACCGATGACAGTACATGATACAGCCGGAGAGCCATCTGGAAATGGAAGCCTTCGAGAGAGCCTTCCCCTGATTGACAGGTCCAAAGTTCACAAAGAGTTGTGACGTCTTCCGAAAACACTTTGTGCGGTCCACGTAGAACTTCAGCGCTCTAGCCACATCCAGCGAGTGCAAAGTCCTCTCAGCCGGCGACGAAGGCGACGGGAAGAACACAGGCAACACCAAGGGTTCGTTGAGATGGAAGTCCGACGGTACCTTGGGCATGAAGGAGGGGTGCGTCCTGAGCACTACCCTCGTGTCGTGAAAAGTCAAGTACGGGGCCTTGCAGGAAAGGGCCTGGATCTCTCCCACCCGTCGTGCGGAGGTGATGGCCACAAGAAACGCTGTTTTCCACGACAGAAACCTCAACGGGGCCGAGTGCAGAGGCTCGAACGGAGGTCCCATGAGCTTGGTCAGCACCACGTTGAGCTCCCACGGCGGGGCCGGAGCCTTCACCGGCGGGAACGATCTGAACAGTCCCTTCATGAACTCTTTCACCAGACGAGACCACAAGGACGTCCGGCCCGTGGTTCTGGTGTATCGGGAGATCGCAGCAAGATGAATCTTGATGGATGCGTGTGCCAGTCCAGCTTTGGCCAGCATCAGCAGGTACGGCAGTACCTGGGGAGCCGTAATCCGTAGAGGGTTAATCTTCTGTGCGTGGCACCAGACAGAGAACCTCTTCCATTTGTGTCCGTAGCATTTAAGAGTCGAGGACGCCCTGGCCTTTGCAAGAACCTCTCTGCAGTCGGCCGGTATGTCGTATCCTCCAAACTCTAGCGCTGCAGGAGCCAGGCCTGCAAGTTCAGCGATTTCGGGTCGTGGTGGAGGATGGCGCCTCCTTCCCTGGAGAGTAGATCCGCGTCCACCGGCAGCTTGATTGGCGGGGACGCTGACAAGTCCAGAAGGTCCGGGAACCATATCTGCCTCGGCCACGCAGGTGCGACGAGGATCATCCTGCACCGTGACCTCTTGAGCTGGTTGACGAGCCGGATTAGCAGTGGCAAAGGAGGGAACGCGTAGAGGAACAGGCCCTCCCAGGGGAACGAGAAAGCATCGCCCATGCTCCTCGCCTGGGGAAACCTGCTGGCGAACCTCCGGCACTTGGAATTCGTCGCCGTCGCGAACAGGTCGATCTGGGGTGTGCCCCACCGTCGGAAGAGGCGATCCACTAGATCCTGCCGTAGTTCCCACTCGTGGCACAAGCGCAGCTCCCTGCTGAGTGAGTCGGCGATGGTGTTTTTTATCCCTGCCAGATGAAACGGCACCAGAAACATCCTTTGGGCGACGGCCCAATGCCACAGGTCCTGCGCCTCCTTGGACAGTGCTGGGGACCTGGTTCCGCCCGGTTTCCTGATGTAAAACATGGTGGTGGTGTTGTCGGTGAAGATCCTCACCACCTTGCCCTTGAGGGACGGAAGGAAGGACCTGAGGGCCCAGAACACTGCACGGAGCTCCAGGACGTTGATATGGAGGGACTTCTCCGTCGGGAGCCAAAGGCCTCTCGCGTGCAGATTTTCGGTGTGCGCTCCCCACCCTTCCAGGGAGGCATCCGTGGTCACTGTCTCCTGGTGGTCTGGGGTCTGGAAGTCCATGCCCGCCGTCAGATGCGCGCAGTTGCCCCACCACCGGACCGCTCGGCGGAAACTCTCGAGTGTGATCCTCTCCTTGAAGCCGCCCGTCGTTTGGATCCAGCGCGCGTCCAGGAACTCCTGCAACGGGCGCATCCGGAGCCTGCACATGGGAATGAGGTAGATGCAAGAAGACATCATTCCGAGGAGGGACTTGATGGACCTCACCTTGGCCGCGTCGGAAACCAACATCCGCTGTACCTTGCCCAGGATGGACCTGGTCCTTTCCTCCGACGGGGAGGCCAGAAGGGACACTGTGTCGAGCTTCGCTCCCAGAAACAGTGCGTTTTGCGCGGGTACCAGGTGGGACTTGGCGTAGTTCACGGAGAATCCCAGGTCCGTGAGAAGTTGGACGGTCCTTGCCGTGTGCTCCACGGCGAGCTCCCTCGTCTTGGCTCGGATGAGCCAGTCGTCCAGGTAGGGGTAGACGTGGATCCCCTCGCGGCGCAGCTGCGCCGCCACCGGTGCAAGGCACTTGGTGAATACCCTGGGTGCCGACCGTAGTCCGAAGGGGAGGGCTCTGAACTGGTAGTGACGCCCTTGGACCACAAACCTGAGGAATTTTCGGTGCCCCTTTAGGATGGGAATATGGAAGTAGGCATCCTCCAAATCCAACGACGACAGGAAGTCTCCTTCCTCCAGCTGACCCAGGACGTGCTGGAGGGTGACCATCCGGAACTTCTGCGCCTTGATGAACTTGTTCAGACGTCGCAGGTCTAGGATGGGGCGCCATCCTCCAGTCTTCTTCACGAGGAAGTATCTCGAGTAAACTCCGGAGCCCTGAAGCCTCTTTGGGACGAGTTTGATGGCGCCCTTCCTGAGCATCGCCTTTACCTCCAGGAGAAGCTGAGGGACGTGAAGCCCTTTCCTGGCCACGGGGGGGACGCGCGGGCACCTTCTTTGAAACTCGAGCGCGTGGCCCCGGGCTAAGGCGTCCAGCACCCAACGGTCGGTGGAGATGGACTCCCACACGCTGACGAAGCTCGCCAGCCGGCCTCCCACCGGGGTGCTTCGGTGGGGGCCCGACCCCACGGCCGGTTCAATCCTGCTTCGACGAGGCTTTGCCGCCTTGACCTCCTTGGCGACGACGGCGGGGTCCGCCAGACTTGCCTCGTCCTCTATAGGCCTCCTGAGACGACGAGCGGGCCGCTTGACGGTAGGTGGAGAAACCGCCGCCGGAACCTTTGGAGGCGCCCTTGCCTCCGCTGCTCCGAAAGGGCGTCCGTCGTTTCTGCAGAACCCCAAGGGCCCGGGCCGTCTCAGTGTCCGCTTTAATGGCCTGAAGGGAAACGTCCACTGTTTTCCCAAACAGGTTGTTCCCATCGAACGGCATGTCCAGGACTCTGGTCTGTACGTCTTGACGGAAGTCCGTAGCCTTGAGCCATCCACGCCGCCTAAGGCACACGCCGTTGCCCAACTGGCGAAACCCAGTGTCGGCGATGTCCGTCGCAATAGTGATGGCGTGGTCCGACGCCACCTCACCTTCCTGTAGGATCTCCAAGGCATCCGCCCTCTTGTCGTCCGGTAGGAAGTCCAGCAGGGGAGCCAGTTTGTACCATAGCTCCCTGTCGTAGCGGGCCACGATAGCCAAGGCGTTGGCCGCTTTAATCGTCGTCGCTGCAGACGAGATTACCCTGCGTCCCATAGCGTCCAATTTCTTTCCCTCGCCGTCCGGTGGGGAAGTCGATGTGGAGGCCACACCCCCCCCTGCTTTCTTCCTGGCCGCCGCGGAGACGACGGAGTCCGGGGTAGGCTGCGCCCGGAGGCACAGGGGGGCCGCGTCCGGGACCCGGTACTTCTTCTCGTACCGGTCTCTTCTAGCTGGCGTCGTGGAAGGGTTCTTGAGGAGGGCGAGGCCCTCATCCCCAAATGTCGTCCAGTAGAGGCACCGCGAGGACCGTCTTCCTCTTGGCCTCGCGCCGTTGATAAAGGAATCCTTCCTTTTTCTTCTCCTCAGGGCAGAGTTGGAAAAGCTCAGATGCCCTGGCGATCATGGAGTGGAACGATCCAATCTCGTCGGGCGGAGAAGCCCTGGTGGGAGGTGACGACGGTAGATCCTCGTCGTATACCTCGTCGTCCGTACCCGTCGCTGCCGTGTCAGTCCCCGTATGATCCCCTCGGGTGGACGGGGAGGAGGGTTGGACGGGGCGCGACGGCTGAAAAGGAGGTGGAGGGTGAATCCTTCTTTTCTTGGGCGGGGGAACACCAGAAGGTCCCGGTTCAGGATCCCCAGACGGGAGAGGTTCCTCCGTCGGCAACGGTAGTCTCGTCCTGATCTCTGAGCATAAGGACTGTATAGCCAACAAAATGGCCGCCGAGTTGTCTTGCGGCGCTGGCAGAGGGGAATCCGACGGGCGATCAGGGGCCCCGTCGGCACCCTCGACGATGTCGTCGTCACCTGCGTCGGGATCCATCCCGACGTGCCGGTCTTCTTCCACGCCAAGGCCGTGGCTTAAGACCTCGATCAGCTCTTCCTCCGAGGTTGAGGCCGAATCTACGACAACGCCCTGCCCCCCCTTTTTCTTCCCCGCCGGGGATTTCACGGGGGTCCTATCGATGGGCACAAAAGAGGACTCCCTCCGAGGTGGCATGGAGACTCTGAGCCCCGAGGTCGCCACCACTGGTGTAGCCTCCACAGGCTGAGCCAGGGCCGCCGCGACAGTATCGATAGAGGGCTTGGCCGGATGGATTAAGGCCTTCACCACCTTAGGTGCGCTCACCGCCTTATCCTTGAGGGGGGGACACTGCCTCGCTCCCCCTCCGATGGGGCCTTCGAGCTCGACCGGGGCCTCTCCAGGAGCTTCGCCGGGTGCTCGCCCTTCCTCTTACCCGACCCAGAGCGTTTGCTCGTGGCTGATGGTGCCGGGGAGGGTGCGCCCTGCCTGGCGCCCGTAGAGCCCGACCGTTCGGCGCTCCCGGTGCCAGCGGACTCGCGGTGCTTGGCCTTGTGTTGGACCCCCGTCGCCGGGGCGTCCTCAAAGGTCTTAGAAGACCGCTCGGATTTCTTCCTCTTCTTCTCGCCTGACGGGCTCTTCCCTTCCAGCCAGTTGGCGAGACGTTGATGGCGGTCCTTCATGGTCCGCTCCGACATATTGCCGCAAAACGCACAGTCCTTCTCCACGTGCGTCTTGTCCTCATGTAAGCAGTAGAGACAAAAGGAGTGTTCGTCCTCCTTAAAGACGTTCTGCAGCTGGCATCCAGGGCAGATCCTGAACAGCTTTCCGGGCGTCGAGCTTCCCTTCTCCTGGGCCATGTCCTGGCCTGAGAAGCTTCTGGAGTCCTCCAAAAGCGTAGCTCGACGAAATCTTCACCCTTGAGGGGCGCAGACGAATCCGACACGGGTCCCCGTTGATCGGATGGAGAGTCGGTGGAGCTTGAGGCTCTTTTGACCGAAAAAACGAAGTTTTTGAGAAAAAACGTGAAAAAATATCACTAACGCTCGAGAGCAATAGCACGAGGATCCCAACACATGAACGTGCGGTAAAAATCTGAAGATGGCTGCCAGAGGCGGTGCTTAGGTAGAGGGCAGTCATTGGCTGTGGTCAGTATGACGCAGAGACCAGTGATTGGTTATTACTACGAAAGACAGATCAGAAACGAAACTGATACTGGTTTTTTCTTTACCGAGGATTCCCAGCCTGACGACGGGGAATATTCATGAGCATGTGAATCCATGCCAGATCCCATGCTGGAGAAACTGGTTATCTATTTGAGAATATACAATGAACGTGAGAACAGAGATGAGCTCCTGTTAAGGTGCAGTGGAAAAACACTGGGTGCCAGGTTTTATTCACTTAATAGTATTAAATATGAAAGAGAAAGCTCAAACACGGTCTCCCGTCACATGGTCTAGATGGAAATAGACTTTGGGTGATCCACACGAGACTTGAAGATAAGGCTGTGCTCACACTCCCTTCTATTCTCAGGAGCAGTGATACTTTGCAAAGCCGAGTTCAAAGACAATTCGAATGGCAGAAGTAGGAGTGATGATGGATGATGAGCTAATTGGGTGGGGGGCATGATCAAGCCAACCCCCCAAGCACCTGGGGTACCAGCTTGCGTGCTGCTAGCGAGTGGAATATCCCAGAAGGGTACAAGGGTGCCAACCAATTGTAGAGGGCCACATAGCAAGGAGCCCTATAGTTTGTAAGCCAATGAAACGTGTATTTTTTGACCATGAAGATGACTTGCACTAGGGGTGGGCATAGTTGTCCAACCGACTAGAGACCCAATCACAATCCTATTCCTTATAGAGAGTATATGTAGATGTTCCCCTTCGACCAATCACAGTTTGTTAGGTTTTTCCACGTAGTATGACGTCACCTATGACGAACATTTAGTATAAAGTCTGTTTTTTATTAAATGTATTGAGTGAGTTGAATAGATTTCAGCGAACGTCTGTTGAACTCCCTGTTTTAGATAATTGCAAATAAAACAGTTACGTTTTGCCAATTTCCTGAGTCGGTCTTATTATTGGTGAGAGTAAATTCTGCATCCCAGATAGCACTACCTCGCTTAAAGGCTATAGATCTAACCAATTCATAGGCTATTCAAATAGGTTTGCCTATTTTCGGTTTACTAGATGAATTCATCCTTGTGGTACAAAAGATTGACAGATGCAAATGTACGTTGGCAGTTGAAGCGTAATTTAAAAAGTCTTCACCTATAACCCTGTAATGTAGAAAATGCATGCACTCAAACACTTTTCTAATTATGCGGTTTGTGTCCATGATAGCTCTTAAATTCAAAAAAAATATTGATTTTACTAATATTTTAATGGAAAAAAGTGATGGCCTGTTGTGTAATGATACTGTTGTCAGATGTTGCAGGAACCTGTTGAATGTATATTGCAAACACGAACTATGAGAAATTCTCACGCATAAGAGAAAACCACACATTCAGATCAATGATCAATAACCCTACATTAGGTACCACAAAAATATAGTTGGCACATACGTGAGCTCTAGCCGGAGCTTCCATATACAGAACAACCTAACTGGCAGTTGCCAAGGTGAAGTAGGGCTTAAAAAAATAAAACACCAATGAGATAGGACATAAAAATGACTTACTGCCCGTTTTGCTCCTGTTCGGGGAGCAAGGGGCAACAGCTTGGTGTAGCCAAAATAAAAGTACACAGCTGCCACTTGCACTGGAACAGTTGGCGCACTTAACACTACCCCTCTACATTTAGCCCTATGGGTTACTGAGGGCAGCAAGCCAAAATGTAGTAGCAGTCTTCATGGGGACTTTGGACAAAGTCTGTTACCAAAAAAGTCAGGACATTAAAGGTTAGCATAATGGTATAGGTATAAAACACAGGCAATACAAGGAGTTTCAAAAATTGATTTCTGACTCAACAGTACTGAACCACACCATGCCAGCAGGGACAGCACTAAGTGTTCTTAGAAGGCTGAGAGGCCTAACTGAACTACTGAGAAACCTATGAATCTGCATAGCCGGAATGAACTACAAGCCCTGGAACGGCTATAGAGTCAGCTGGGCACCATATCTGTGGGATCAGAATTAAGTAGGCCAGGCACTGTCACTATGGGCAGATTACATACAAGAAGCTGGGCACTATATTCCTGAGACGAGGACTCTGGCAAAGAAACATGCTGAGTGCTAGAACCCTGAAAAACAAATCTTGATACCATTTAGCATACCCTAACCGGACACATTTTCCTGAGTTTGTTCCCAGATAGGAACACCCTTTATAGTGAACGTTTATCCCAAGCCCCCCCATGCTGTAAAACCTTTACAAAGTTGAATAATTGTTATATTCCTGGGACTGAAGGTAGAATCCAAATCCAGAGGGAGATCAGTAAACCTAGACCAAATATGCTAACATGCTATACTTTACCCCATGCCGACACCTTTTATGTAGACCGTTCCAAGTTGGGATTTTTTTTTTAGCTGTAGATAAACCCCTAGTTCTATAGACGTTTATCCCACCCTGATCCCGACAATACGACATTGAAACTGTATTGTGTGCCACGTGTTCTATTGGTCAGCCACACCATTAACACTTATTTTTACCAAGCGTTCATTATGTTTGACCACATTCTTGACGTACATGATATTTTCATTAAAAAAACTATCGCTGTCACCCCATTAAACAGGTGGTTATGACCTTTTCATATTATATTACACAAGAACAGATGTAGAGCAAGTATGAGTTTTTCGTAGCAACAATGAATGAGTCTGCTAACACTATCCCTTAGTCAGAAGCACACCCTGTCCCTATGGTCAATGCTGATGCGCCGCCTATCTAATAGAAAAGAGGGTGAGAGGGACTATCGCTATCTCTACAAGGGGTTCATCACAGAATATTTAAAGTAAGTTGAACCATATCCCAACCTTTTGACAGTCTGGACATTTCACAGAGGAATGCGCCATTCTTTATTCACCCCCAACGAAGTGTGTGCACGGAGCGCAAGGGGCGATATTTGAAAAGAACAAGGTGCGATTAAAGTTTCAAAGCAATACAATGAGTTAGCTACTTCAATGGCTGTTCATTATTTCAGCTCCAATCTAATTTCCATATGAGTGACTCAATCACATCAGTACTGTGTCGGCAAAGCAGTCGACATGAGTGGTTAGTTCAAATATACGGTATCCCAATAGTTCTTTTAAGGATATCGTCATAACAAAACGGGGTCGACTGGTTTCGATGACACTTTCAGGGATGATCTACCTCCCCATGCATTTATGTATATGCCTTGCAGTTGGACATGCTCATCCAGTTTGTCTAAGAACACTTAATTTGCTGTGCATGTGTATTTGACCCCCATGCACCCCATAATCTCCACTCTTCTGTCAATGATTAATTTCTGCCCTTGGACTGTCCTAATCTGCATCACCCAGCACAGAGAGGGCTAAACTTGGGAGTATAGCTCAGTGGCAACGTGCTCGCCTTGGAAGCAAGACTACATGAAGCAACACAGGTTCGAGACCCAGGTCCGCGCTTAGAAACCTCAGTATTTAAGCGCATTATAAATATGCAACTAAGACAACAAAAATTCGGCAACAGCGCCTCGATGCCACCGGGCTGTTTAATGGAGAACCCCAACTCCATCAGCAGATGTATGGTCTTGGATATTTGTTCTCCCGCCAGTGGCGCCTGAGCGGGAATGCACCAGCTAGTCGTCCAGTTAGGGGTATGCCCTGTAGATGCAGATGTGCTGCCACCAGGGCCAGGCACTTCGTAAATACCCTTGTGGCCGACTTCAGGCCGAAAGGTAGAGCCCTGAAGTGGTAATGGTGACCTTGAACCCCAAACCGTAGGAACTTGGTGTTTCTTGTGAATGGGGATGTGGAAGTAGGTGTCCTCTAGATCCAACAACATCAGAAAATCCCCTTGCTCCAGCTGGCCGTGCAAGTGTTACAACATGACCACCCAGAACCTTTGGGACTTCAAGTACTTGAGATGAAGATCTAGGATCAGCCTCCACCACCACCCCCTTTCGAACCAGAAAGTATCTGGAGTACAATCCGGAGCCCCCGAGACACTGGGGGACTGGTTCTATTGCCTCTTTCTGTAACATGGCCCGCACCTCCTGCAGAAGCTGTGGTCCATGTTCTTGTCGCTGAAGCGGTGGGATATGAGGACACCTGTGTTGGAACTCCAAGGTGTGACCCTGTCTGAGAGAATCCAGCACCCATCTGTCCGTGGTGATCTTTTCCCACTTGCTGACGAACTTCTCCAGCCAGCCTACCAAAGGGCTGCCTAGATGGGGGCACGAGGCCACGGCCTGTTCAGGACTGCTCGAGGGTCGGAGCTCTGCCCTGCGGGAGGCACTGCAGCAGTCCTCTGCTGCTTTGAGAGCAATCCAGGTATGCTTCTTGGGAGGAGCGTGGAGGCTGTCGGTACGGCATCTTATATCCCATGGAGGATCTTCCTGGTTTACCTGTGGAAGAACGAAAGGACGACGGCCGTCGCTGCTGCAAAATTCCCAAGTAGAGTGCCGTCTGTCAGTCTTTATCGCTTGAAAAGACTCGTTGACCGCCGTTCCGGAGAGGTTCTCCCCGTCAAACGGCATATCCATTACCTTAGTCTGAAGGTTCGGGCGAAAGTTAGTTGCCTTCAACCAACCTTGATGACGCAGGGACACCCTGTTCCCCATCTGGCGTAAACCCGTGTCCACCGCCACTGTGATGGCATGATCCGAGGCCACCTCCCCCCTCCTGGAAGAGCTCCTGTGCCTCGACCTTCTTGTCTTTGGGCAGAAAGTCCAGAATACGACCCAACCTGAACCATAGTTCCCAGTCGTAACGGGACAAGATAGCTAGGGCGTTCACTGCCTTGATGGTAGAGGCTGACGTGTAAATGATTCTCTTGCCCATTGCATCCAGCTCTTCCCCTCCTGGTCCGGTGGTACAATGGCTGCCAACGACGGGTTCGCTGAGTGCTACATGGCTGCTGCCAAGATCACGAGTCGGGCTATGGCTGAGACCTTAAGCACCCGAGGGCTGAATCTGGGACCCTTACTTCTTCTCCAGCCTGTCCCGCTTGGTCGGGGCCATACACAGGTTTTTTTTTTATCAGCACCAAGCCCTCCTCCCAGATGTCGTCCAGGAAGGGAACAGACATGATAGTCTTTCTTCTTGACTTGCGTTGTTTGTATAGGAAGCCTGCCTTCTTGGTCTCCTCGGGGGTTAACTGAAACAGCTCAGAAGCCCTTCATATGACGGAATGAAAGGATCCAACTTTAGCGGGTAGGGAGGCCGTATGGAGCTCATCCGCACACAGCGTCTCCCAGTCTGTCACGATTAAGTCCCGTGGGTGGCTGTGTCCGTATGTGAGTCCAGGGCTCTGGGTGGGGTCTTTTCGTGACGAGGTGGTGGAGGAGTCGGAGTCGGATGATGTCTAGGACCAGTGCCCCCCCTTTGGCCTTCTTTCGTGGGGGCGAGCTTAGCCACGTGGGCTCCTGCATGTCCCTTAAAGGCGTAGGTCCTGGAAGCATCCTCTGATGGATTTTGGTGACCAGTGTGTGCAGGATCATTCGAATATCCAGCGACATCCCTTTGTCTAAGGGTGAACGGAGCCAGCAGAGTCTGGTTTAGCCTGACAGGCCACCTCTTGCGAGCAGGTGACACCTTGTGATCCGTGTAGCAATTGTCCTGCAGATCATTGTCCTCATTGTTCCTAAAGTAGATATGGTCAGGTCTGTCTGGGACAGCCACCTGATCCACGTACCGGGGAAGCTCCACTGGAGGGACCATCTCTCTCCCCTTCACAGGTGGCTGGGTCCATGTGGTTGCCGGGTCCATCCCTGACCCCGGAGTCGCCATCACCTTCATCCCTGCTTCTGCAGCTGTATCTCACCTCAGGGATAAGGACAACCCTGGGGTGGCCCCCAACTCCTTCACTGACCCACTCTACGATATCGCTATTGTAGTAGTCATCGTGGACTTAGACAATGAGCTTGTCGCCGCTTTTGTCGACAGTGCCGTCTACTCTGTTGACCTGGCATGCTGCGAGGTCTTGGCCAGTTTTGACAAATCCTCCCTCGGATTTATCCTTCATCGGCTTATGAGCAGACACCGAGTTTTGCTGGGTTTGGGGACTACCTCTTTGAAAAGGTTTTTTTTATGTTGGCCTCACCGCAAAGGTGGCTGGTGATGGTGATCGCCTTCAGCCCGACTCGGGAGCCACATCAGCGGCGAACCCTGTGGCACAGAGCTTGGCCTTCTCTTGGACCCCCGCGGTCGGGGCATCCTCAAAGGATCTCAACCTACTCTTGGTTTGCTCCTTGGACCAGCCAGTCCTAGAGGCTTTTATCACAAATTAAGGCTCAAAATCGAATGCACTGACCCGATATGATGCAACAGCGTGTGGCAGGAGAAGCCCCACAAGAAACCTCGATTCCCCCGTAGTCCCTAGAGTGGAACAACCAGTGGGAAAACAAAGATTACAGGGAACCCCTGTGGGGGGAAAAAACCCTGGCGTGCAGGTCGCTGAGCTAGTCTATTAGGTTGGGGTGTTCAGAAGAACGCCCACACCGAAACAAGCAGAAGAATCAGTTGCTGTGCTAGTGGAAAGTAAGAAGGATAGGTAAGAATGTGTTCTACAGTGTGATTGTGGGTATTTGGCGAAGGGAAAGAAAATTAACGTACCAGGAAGAGACCGATGACCGGGAGGCACGGGCTGAAATACGGGACTTTCCGGAAGAGCTGAGTTTGCGTTGTAATGCTGGAGGAAAATGTGGAGTGCGTGTGAAAGGAATGCGATTTGAACGGCTCTGGGAAATGTAGGAATGGGGAAAAACTACGTACCAGGGTGAACAGCAGTCTGTCAAAACGTACGGGTTGATCGCGCTGAGGAAACCAGTGAATCGCATCTTCCTTTTGATGCGAGGTAATGAATAATGTGTCAGAGTAAATTGAAATGAGGATTAGTCTCGCCTGAGAGGTTTATAGAAGGAAGCGTGTATACTCATGAAGCGTCTAAACTTTGGAGAGTAGTGACGCGCAGGTGTCCTGTCTGCCGTCCCATATTTCCGCTGCTGAAATTAGATGGGGGTGGGAGCAGAAAGGAGATCGGTGAGTAACCGGAGACTAGACTATTGCATGAAACACTGGGCGCCATCTTGGTAGGCATCTGAAGAATCGGCTAATCCTTCTCCATCTGTTTCAGATGGACTGCTGGCGGAACCTGGATGTGACAGCTTGACTCTGCCCGTGGCTGAGTAAGTGGCCTTGCTCGAATTGAGCCACACAGACATTCGGCTGTAGTGGTCTTCATTGCTTTTCTTCAAGAAACCATGGCACACCACACATCCCTCATCGTGACTCGGATGCAGGCAATACAAGCATTTATGATGCCAATCTTCTATGAAGACGTTCCTTAATCCAGTTTGGAAAAGGCTTTGGCTTTCCTTCTCCTCACTCAGGGTTGAAAAGGGCACCAAGAATGCCCAAGGCCTGGCCTTGTTGAAACTTCAATGATGGTCAGACAGTGAATGAAGACCTTCGCTAGTAGTGGAACCCCGCTGCTGGCCTCTGCCCTTTGTCAAAGCTATTTAAGCAAAAATCGGTCCGAACTTTTACTATTTTGGATAAAAATTTGAAAAAACACGGAAATAGCTCAGAGAGCAACTTGAGGACTTCCAACTAAAGTGTGCGGTAAAACTCTGAAGATAGCCACCAGGGGTGGAGCATAGGGAGAGGACTGTCATTGCATAGGGACAGTATGACAGAGGATAGTGATTGATTTAGAAGAGAAACAAAGTTTAAGTGAAAGTGAAGCTGTTTCTTTAACCGGGGATTCCCAGCCTGACTGGGAATATTTATGAGCAGGTGAATCCATGCCAGACCCCACGCTGGAGAACCGCCGTCTGAGAGTGTTGTTTTGCATGCAAGGTTTCGTGCTGGAGGCCTTGTGCTTTGTAGCAAAAAAGAAGAAAGTAGGGAAAGCACACCCTATCTTATGTATATTTTCCATGTACGGTACGGGGAGAAAAGAATGACTGGTATCAAAAAGTCAAGAAAGACATGAGAAAAATGTGTAGTTCCTATTGGTAATAGAAACTCCAGGCCCCTGCACACCATTCAAGAGTGGAAAGAAAATTTTCCAAACAAATCTCAATATTTTCAGTGATTTCAAATATTCGATATATCACTCTTTCAAGAAGTTATTTAGCCACAATCAACGTAAACAAGCATTGAAAGTAAAGTTCAATCAACAAATTTTCACCTTGAAGGTATTTGTTTTTTTACTAATGTTTATCGAAATTGTACAAAATAATATTGTTTCTTTTGAGTTCAATTCAGTCAAACCATTGTAATTTAACAAATAACCAAAAGTAGTTTTTCAACAAATTCAACAAAATTCAGGAGACTTGATACGAATTTCTAACAGATTCAAGGGAATCAAGACTGTTCAAAAAAATAAGTTTCTAAAATAAATTTCTACACAAATTTCTAAAAAAAAGGGGGGATAGTAATGAGCTCAACGTGTTTCGAGAGATTTACCTCTCTTCTTCAGGAGCAATGACTTATTGCTAACTAGTACAGTAATCACTAATTTCAACAATTATTCATAATAATTTCAAAATGATACTTCAATGTGGAATGAGAACATCATCTCCTTTTTTGATAGTGAGTATATCCTCAGGATTTTACAGTGGCAACTATTCCGTTGTGAGATGATCTCATGGTGTGCAGGGGACGGGAGTTTCTATTACCAATAGGAACTACACATTTTTCTCAGGCCTTGTGCTTTGTAACCATATGGGTAAGATTCAGTACCTCGGGTGTGTCATAGTGTTTTGTGTTAGTGTGTTGTTGTGGCGGGTTTGGTTGTGCGCACTGGTTAGAGTCCATAAGGGATCCAGAGTCATGGGTGGACGTAGCTGTAAGATTATCCGGTGTATAGGTGCGCAATTGCGTTGTGGATGGTTTTTACAGACTATGTGCGGTGGTTTTACTCTAGGTGACATAGGATTGATTCTTGGTTGGTTTATGTGTAGTGTGGCTAGCCCAGGTCTGGTGTAGTGGTGTTGGTTATGTTGGAGGAGCAGGAAGGGTAAAGGATTTAGTAAGTTGGTTTATTAGAGTCTTTGGCGTGGCTCTTTGGTTGCTGCTTGACGGTATCTAGCCAGGTTCTTGGCTGTGGTTCTTTGGCCCATCTCGTCTCCTCTCTAGTTTGTCTGTGATGTTATTGTTATGTTATACAAAGGTTATACAAATTTGAAGAGCGCACAAACGCCCAAAGATACCCTGGCGCTAAAATGTGAACAGAGAAGTTTAACAGCCAAAATGAAAACACAAATGTTTTTAGCAGACGACGAAAGGCAAGGTGGTTGACAGTCTTGCGCAACGCCAGAGGGAGGGCATTCAATGCCTTAGCAGCAGTGAGAAGGCACGTCCTCCAGTGCGGATCAATCTGAAACGGGGAACCACAAAAAGAAATGCGGATTGAGATCGGAGGCACCCAGTTGGAGCATAGTGGGGACATTTGGCCTGGATGTATTCAGGTCCCAAGCCGTTAAAGGCACAATGCACTATACAAAAGGACTTAAACAAAATCCGCTTTTCCACCGAGAGCCACTGAAGCAGCCTCAATAATGGAGTCATATGGATGCCAAAAGGAGGCCGTAAGATCGCTCTAGCTGCAGCATTCTGCAACAGCTGAAGGCGGTTGACCAAGTAGCGTGGCTGTGCTAGATGCAACGAATTACAGTAGTCTAAGCCACTCATGACAAGTGTGGCTACCACCGGAGCCGGTGTCCCTGCAAGGTTGCCATGGTCTGTTGGATAGCTAGGTTTTGAGTCGCTTCCTGAAGGGGATGTGGTCTTCAGAAACATTCCACTGCTGTGGGGCAGAGTGCGGCTTTGCGTCCATTTTTTATGCTGTGCCCTGGGACCTCAGTGCCACCATTTTTCCGTAGGACTCCCAACACTGAAGGACCATGGAATGAAGGTGTAATAGCGAACCCAATAGGGGCAGGTAGGGAAGGTGATGAGGAATCCGTGAGAAGAACATCCATCAGAAACAACATTACTGAGAGGCAAATAATGTGTTCTAATGGATGTAATCACCGATGGACTCCCAAAGCAGTACAACGGCCAGGAGGCAGGTGGGTGGGTAGCAAGGATACCACCTAAACCAGAAAACACTGAAGGACAGCTATGCTGAAACTAGCACCCTGACCAGACATAGAATCCACACAGTAATGCTTAGAAAACATGTGCAAGGAAGCTTGGCAAATATCCAGGAACAGGCAATCCGCGTTGCCAAGCCGGCGGCCAACCCTCTGGTGGAGTGAGCACGGAGGCCCTCCCGGATGTCCTTGACAGCCAGATCATAGCATTCCGAGATGCAGAGAATGATCCATGAGACAGGGTCCGTTTCGCGACAGCCCTGCCTGCTCGGGCAACCGCATAACCAACAAAAAGCTTGTCATTAGCCTTGTTCTTCCATGTCTGAGAGATGTAGAACTTGAGGGCCTACACTGGAACTAACTGATGGAACCGTTCCTCTGCATTGGACGGGTTAAACAGTATAAAGAAGATGGGTAGATTGATCTTTTGAGAGAGATGTAAATCAAAGAGCACCTTCGGAAGGAAAGAGTAACTCTCAGCATCACCTTCTCCTTAGAGAAAACCACATATTTTATTTATTTTGACATTTATATAGCGGGCCGAACCCTGAGGCATCTGGGCGCTTTAAGCTTAAGAAGGTGGTTACAACCGTTACAAAGTGAAGTAGTGTCCAAGTACACACATTGGAAAAGCCTGACCTTATGTTGCAAGGCGGCTACATCAGAGCACGCAGTTACAAATGGTAAAGTCCAGGTACATGATATGGAAAAGCCTAGCCTCAGATTGCAAGGCGGCTACGTCAGAGCATGTAGTTACAAATAGTAAAGTCCAGATACACGATATGGAAAAAGCCTGCCCTCATGTTGCAAGGCAGCTAGATCAGAGCATGCAGTTACAAATGGTAAATTCCAGCTACATGATATGGAATAGCCTAGCCTCACATTGCAAGGCGGCTACGTCAGAGCATGTAGTTACAAATAGTAAAGTCCAGATACATAAGGAATGCGCCTGCCCTCATGCTGCAAGGCGGCTCCATCAGAGCATGCAGTTACAAATGGTAAAGTCCAAGGTAAATAAGGAAAAGCCTAGCCTCATGTTGCAAGGCGGCTACATCAGCACATGTGGTGATAAATAATTAGGGTTCGAGAAGATACGATGAATAGAGCGTGCCATAGGTGAAGGAGAGGGGGGGCAGGAGGAGGAGGATAGGAACAGCAGTAGCAGCAGTTGAAAGTAGGCTAGATTTTAGTTAGCAATAGCAGTTAAAAACAAGCTAATTTCCAGATTGATATATTATTTCTATTATTTATATAGCGCCTATACAAGTGTGTTTCCAAACCCTTCAAGGCAGGGAAGGGAAATAATCCAATGAGCAGTCTTACAAGGCCTTGAGACAATAAGAATGGGCAAATAACTATCGTACTAGGACCAACGACATTTCAGATCGTGCAAGACCATTGACCACAAAAACGGGGTAGAAAGGGGAGTCGGGGGAAGGAGAGGAACAAACAATTGCCTATCATACTAGGCCCGACGACATTTCTGTTAGTGTAAGAGCATTGAAAGTGGAGGGGGTAGGGGGGGGGAGGAGGAGAAGAAGGCAGGGGAAGGAGAGAGGCAGGGGTAGTCCGAGAATCAGAAGGGTGTGGTGTGAGGATGTAGGGCCGACGGGTTTGAGGTGACCAGGAGCAACAGGAGGATAGGGAGGGAAGGAGTGGAAGAGAGTGGGGTAGGGAGGGATGATGAGGGGGAGGCATGGGCAGGTGAATACAATGAACAGAGTCACAACAGGATTCAATTTGGCATGGGCAGGTGAACAAATGTAGCAGCTGGGCACAGTCAGTGAGTGGGAGTCCAGAAGGTGGGGAGGGGGGAGAGAGGGGATGCAGTGTCAGATGGAAGGGGAGAAGTGTAGGCGAGAGAAGCGGGAATCTGACCTTCTGTAGGTGTATGGTGTTCCTAGAAGTCAGTAGGTCCAGGGTACTGAAGGAATGGTGCATACTCCGTGCACATAAAAAAGGTGTAGGATGGGGGCCCATGATTAACAGGCAGGATTAACAGACAGAGCCTGGCACACTCACCAGTCTAGCAGAAGTGATGGTAACAAGGAAAATCACCTTAAGGGTGAGCAGTCTTAAAGAACAAGAATAAAAGGGCTCAAACAGAGAACCCATTAAAAAGTCAACACTAAATTTAAATCCCATGCTGGAACAACAAACTGGCGTGGGGGAAACTGATATATTGCTTACCGTAATGTTGTTTCTATGGATTCTTCTTCTGCAAATTCCTCATCAGATATCAATTCCAGCATCAGTTTGTCGAAAACATTTAGACCGGGGGCGTAGTGCACCTCGACTCGGCCATCGATCTGTCTTGCCTCGATGCAGCAGCCAACTCCGGACGGGAAGTCGGTCCTCATACATACACTGCGTCCCTGTACCTCAGTTGCCCACCTCCTCCCTACCCTTCAAAGCTCACCCATTGCTGAGGAAGAATCAAATGATTTGGCTGAGTCTGCCACAACTCAAAAAAGAAAAAACCTATGAACTTTTGTTCTTTTTTAGAACAGTGTGCAACGGGACCGCAAAAAGAATGCGAAAACGGACCAATAAGTTCAACGGTAGCCCTTTAATGAGAGCTCACCTTTCTCTCCCAATAGAGAAGTCATTAACTGCAGGCACTTTCATATCAGGGTTGGATGGGATTGTGATGTGGAATCTGCGGGAGAATAATCCATAGAAAGAACATAACAGTAAATAATTTCTCCTTCAATGGATTGCCTTTCTCCTGCAGATTCCTCCTCAGATAGACTCCCTATGCAGCATGTGTGAAGGAGGTGGGATGAAAGTCGCTACACAGGGAAACTTTGTAAAACTGCTCTCTGAAATTGAGCATCGGCTCCACGGGCTACATCTGGGCAATAGTATTTCGTGAAGGTATGCAGTGAGGACCAAGTTGTCGCTCAGATGTCCTTCTCTGGCACCCTCCTTTGCAGAGCCAACGAGGCAGCCACCCCGCTTGTGGAGTGGACTCTGGTGCCCGCAGGTAATTCCTTCCTTGCATTGAGGTAACATTCCGAAATGCAGTGCGTGATCCACCTAGAGACGGATTGCTTGGAGATAGCCAAACCCATTCATGCTATCAAGAAGGCTACAAACAGTTGGTCCGATTTCCTAAATTCTGCTTTTCTCGCAACATAAAAGCCAAGAGCCCTCTCTGGGTCTATCCTACGGAACCGCTCCTCCTCCTTGGAGGGGTGCAGAGGCGGGTAGAAAACAAACTGGCAGGTCAATGGCCTGGAACAGATGGAACCTCAAAGACTGGGTAAAAACCCTGGTTGTACCTTAAGAGAAACCTTCTCCCTGAAAAAACTGGGAAATGGCAGCTTGCATAACAGAGCCTGCAGCTCACTGACCCGTCTGGCTGACGTAATGGCTACCAAGAAAGCAGTCTTTAGAGCAAGTAAACGAATGGAACAAGAGTGCAAAGGCTCAAAGGGATCTACCGTGAGGAAAGTGAGAAGCAAGTTAAGGTCCCAGTCTGGGACAACAAAGGGAACAGGTGGAAACTTATTTACAAGGCGCATCAGGAATTGGGCCATAACCAGGATCGTAAAGAAAGACCCTTGATCTAGAGACTTTTAACAGAGACAAAGCCGCCAAGTATCCTTTGACTGTCGCAACCTGAAGGCCTGACGAGGCCAGTGATAGAAGGAAATCCATCCCCGTAGTAGTGGGGCAAGAGCTAGGGTCAATCTCGAGTTCCCTGCACCACACCTCGAATCTTATCCACCTGCACGCATACAGAGATCTTGTTGACTGTCTACATGCAGCCAGTAGCATCTCAAGTACCTTCTCCGAGAGGTCTCGGTCATCTCATCTTCTCAAGAGCCAAGCATGTGGGTTGAGGGACTTCGGTTTGAGTATCCGACCTAACGACAGAGGAGATCCGGCCACCGAGGCAACCAGAGATGTGGACAGATGGCCAAGTCGAGAAACTCAGAGTACAACATTCGCCTCGCCCAATCCGGGGCAATCAAGATAACAGTTGCTCAGAACCCCCTCAACCTCTTGAGAACCCACAGAATGACACGAATCAGAGGAAAGGCACAGTGAAGGTCGAGAATCCACTCCACCAGAAATGCATCACCCAGTGTGCCTCTCGCCAGGAATTCAAGCAAAACTGTCTGCACTTCCTGTTGGACTGTGGCAAAAAGATCCATGCTGGGGTACCCAACTGAGAGAAGACCTCCTCTAGGACTTCCTGGCACACTTACCACTCATGTGAGACCATTCTCTGCCTGCTTAGAGCGTCCGCAATCCGTTCCCCGTCCCTGCCAGGAGGTACTGCTGAGACGGAGATACTATTATCTAAAAGCCAGAACCACCGCTGCATCCCCCCTCTGCAAAGGGGAGAGGAGCACACGCCACCCTGCTTGTTCAGATAGAGAATGTCCACTGTGTTGTCCGCCATAATCAGAAAGTGCTTCCCTTTTAGGGAGGGGGGGAAATGCTTTCAGGGCTGACCTATTGCTCGCAGTTCCAGCCTGTTGATGTGCCATTGAGCTTCCATTGCGGACCAAAGCCTGCTCACCTGTAAATTCTCACGAGAGCCCCAACAAGTCAGTGACACATTTGTGACCAACCTGGCCTGGGGCCACGGTACCAGAAAGGTGCCCCCAACATGTTCTCTCTGCTGGCCCACCAAGCGATAGTTATCCACGGACCTGGACACTTTGAGAAGGTCTATTAAAAATCCCAAATTCTGGGACCAATGGTCCTGCAGGAGCCATTGCAAGGACCACATCCGCAGGAGGCCATGAGAACTAAGAAGCATTAGAATAAAGATGCTGACAAAGTGTGGTGGCACTTAAACATCTGCTTGACACTGGTGACTCTCCTGTGGGGGGGAGGGGGGGGGGACACCTCGCGTGCTGCTCCCCACCAGAGTGTCCAGGACTGCTCTGATTAACTGGCGCCTCTGAGTTGGTGTCGTCTGGAACTTCTGTAGGTACACTGAGAAGCCCAGCCTGTGGAGTAGTGAGCAAGTGTCCTTGAGATGGGGCAAAACTTGTTCCGTCGACTTCTGTTGGATCAGCCGGTCATCTAGGTATGGGAACACGGACGCCGGATCTCCTGAGGTGGCCCACGACTACCGCCATTAGCTTGGTGAAAACAGTTAGGGCGGAAGTCACCCCAAAGGGGAGTACCTTTAACTGGTAGTGCTTGTCCCCTATCAGGAATCTAAGGAATATCCTGTGCTTCTGGTGGATCGGCATGTGGAAATGTGTCCTGGAGCTCTATTGACACCAGCCAGTCCTGAAGTCGAGTGAATTATTTATCTCAACGTCACCATCTTTAACTTGTCCTTTGCCAAGAACTTGTTCAAGGCCTTAAAGTCCATGACGGGACAGAGGAGTCCTCCCCCTTTCTTGGGTATCAGGAAATACCGGGAATAACAGCCCAATTATCTCTGCTTGGGAGGTATCTCTTCCACTGCACCCTTCAAAAGCAGGGCTCAAGGCTGTTCCTGGAGCTCCTGTTCTGGTTTCTGAGGAGGAGGGGGATCGTCAGGTGGCCTTTTTAAGAAAGGCATACAGTAACCCCATTGGATGAACTGCAGCGCCCAGGCAGTGGTGATCTCCCACCATTGGTGCCAGTGCTCGCCAATCTGTCCTCCAACTGGGGAAACGTGGGGGGAGAAATCAAAGCGGCTTTGAGGGCAGAGCCACCCCAGCTACTGCTGCCGCTGTCTGCCGGAAGTTGAGCTTTCCTGCTAAAGGGGGCATAACATCTGTATCCTCTTCCCCTTGAGGCAAGTCAAAGGCAGGTTTTGCAGGCTGGACAGCTAGGTCCAGACACTTGGCAGCCAGCTTTGAGACCTTAAATTTCTCCAAGGACTCATCGGCTTTTGGGCCAAACAGATTCTCGCTGTCAAAGTCTAAGTCCAGTAATTTGTTTTGGACGTTGTGCGAGAACCCAGATGTGTGAAGACATGCCTGTCTTCTCAAGACAGTCCCTGACCCCCTAGAACTTCCGAAGCAGTCCGCAACGTCCTGGACCATCTGCAATGACTGCCGGGCCACCTCTTTCGAATCATACACAATTCTTTGGAACCCTCCAGAATCTACCCTTCAGGAATGTACACAGCGACTTCCCAGATAGATAGCCCTCCACAAGCTAAACATGTCGTTTGCGAATGTGCAGAAAGTGTTACCACCTTAATAGCCATACTGCTCGAAGAGAACACCTTCTTGGCTAGGGCGTCAACCTTCTTTGCTTCCCAATCTGTAGGGAGTATAGATGTGGATGGCCTAGTATTAATAATGGCTGTCTGCACCACGCTAACCTCTTGTGTTGGGTGAGAGGAGAGATAAACTGTCTCCCTTTGCCAGCCTGTACTACTTTGCGAAGTCTGAATTCACTGGGCGAGAGGTGCATGGCCTCTGCCATAAAGTTGTGAAGGAGTTAGCAATAGCCACATTAAATGGCATGGCCCTCTCAGTAGAGGGTCCTTCCTCCAAAAGGTCCATGAGCTCGTAGCCTGACAAAGGTCTGGCTGGGGCACTCCACCCTAGGATATCCACCATCCTATCCAATGTGGCACAGTACTTGGCATGTGCATGCCCGTAAGGGTGAGCCTGCTGCGTCTCCAAGTCCAGAGGTGTCCAGGGCACAATCATGATGGAGGCCCTCAGCTAAGGTGACTAAATCTGCCTGATCAGCGAAAAAGTATCTGCCTCACGCACCTGCATAAGCGTGGTCGAAGCTACATGACATCTGGTCATCAATGTCATTGAAAATTGTCACCATCAAAAAAACTCAATACTCGACTGCGGGACATAAGAACGTTCGGCTATCGGCACCGATACCGATGGTCCTGTGTCAACCAGTGCCAAAAGACGCTTTAATGCCTGGGGCGCACTGGCCACACATTGCACCCAGGCCACACTGGGCACCAAAACCGCAGGCTTTGACAACGTCACGGTGGTCAGCTTGGGGCTGGGACTACTGGGCACCAGTGCAGCCACCAAAGCCTGCTGCTTCACGTGATCATCCGTACATGCAGCTGCATTTTTTCAACACACCAAGCATCTGCTCTTTGAAGGCCTCCCACTCGGCCATGTATGTAGGCGCGTATGACTTACCAGGCTCATCCGACGAGTCGGATCCATGCCTGTGTCGATGACACCTTTTCTTTTTATAGGAGGAAGAGGAATGGCTCAGAGTGCAACCTCTTTTTTGCTTTCTTCTGATGCCCATCTTCCTTTTCCGGAGTAGCCCCCTCCGTATCGAACTCCAACAACTGGCAGGCTGAGCGTGACAGAGATTAAGATGGGGGCCGGCTTACCACGAGTTTCGCAGTCCTCTCCCGTAGTGATTTCGGGTTATCTTCCTACAAGAACCACAATCCTCAGTGACGAGATCAACACCACATGCAGATGCTGTGTGGGTCTGTGATGGACATTTTGGAACTGCAGTCCTTGCAGCGCTTGAAGCCCGACACCTTGGCAGTCGACATGGTATCCAAATCGCGTTGAACAAACCAATTTATCGGTTGAAAAGATTCTCATATAGAGTTGTCCTCAAGCAGCGTGCTGAAAAAAGGAACTGAGGTACAGGGGTGTAGTGATGCAGTATATGTATGACAATCAACATCACAATCGACAACCGAGTAGAGGTGCACTATCAAACCCTGTCGAAAGGTTTCCCAAGCAACTGATGCTGGAATAGATATGTATCTGATGAAGAATCTGAGGGAGAAAGGCAATCTCCCATACTGGTACGATCACTCAGGAATTGAACAACTGTAGGGAAGTTAAAAAAGGAGCCCTGCTCCGGTGACCTCTTGAAGACCAAAATGGCCACAAGATACTAGTTTGCTGTACCAATCTGTAGGCCCGCCCAGGAAAAGGACAGAAGAAATTCCAAAACGGAGGAAGTGGAGCAAGTAAAAGGGGCCAGATTCTTTCTTGGCGCAAGCCGAAAACATCCACTACCTGCAGGCGGAAACTGATTTGGTGGGTCGTCTAGGATACAGTATGTCCAGAATGCCCTCTGACAAATCGCGATCCCTATACCTCAGCCTTTCAGCAGGCAGGCATGTAGATGCAGAGGTTCGGGTGCAGGAGCCTACCCGCCGAGCCGGGGGAGGTCCATCCTCTGCAGAAGATGCAAAGGAGGGCAGATGGACATGTCCCACAACTCTCTGTACCACGTTCTCGGGGCACAGTCTAGTGCGATCAAGATCATCATGGTCCCAAACAGATAGAACCAACAAAATGACATGAAGGGAACGCATAGAGCAGGTCGAAGTCCCATTCGACCGTCAAGGTGTCCCCCAAAAGATGCGGACAAGGAAATTCCCTGGAGCATAACGACCTGCAGGTCCTTACAGTTAAAAAAAAAAAAAAAAAAAGTCCACCTGGGGAGTACCCCAGGAGGGAGAATATCTCCTTCTGAACCTCCTGGCAGAGCTCCCACTCCTGAGGGGATTGAAAACTGGCTGCTCAGTGCATCCGCTAGCGTTTTCCTTGCAGGCCAGATGTTCTTCAGATAGCCCAGAACCACAATTGCATTGCTTCTCTGCACAGTGGCAAGAAGCGCACGTCACTGAGGTAATGCATGGCTACAGTATTTTCTAAGGACAAATACCGTCTTGGCCTTCACAGAGGGGGGACAAGTGATCAGGGCCAGCATGATCGCCCTCAGCTCTAGCAGATTGATGTGTTCCTGGCACTCGCTCAAATGTCTAATCCTGTAAGTGAGCGCCCCAGTCCTTCATGCACACATCCGTGACATGGTCTTCGTTGTAGGTCTTCACACACACTGAGACCAGAAGGTGTTCTGAAGTCTGTCCCTGAAATTGAGACCATTGAAAGCTCAAGAGCCAGTGTAGCGACCTCATCCACAGACGAGTCTCCGGGACCACCAAGATGGATGCTGCCATAAGACCCAGTAAGCGCAGACCAGTGTAGCGACCTCATCCACAGACGAGTCTCCGGGACCACCAAGATGGATGCTGCCATAAGACCCAGTAAGCGCAGAATAGCCAGAGGCTAGAACCGTCAAGCAAGGTTGGAAACTCTGGACCATCTTGAAGATGTTCACCACTCTGTCCTCGGGTGGGAAACTCCGACCAAGGGTATTGTCCAGGATTATACATTTATTGTGTTAATCTGACATGTACGGGACAACGTCTTCGTTTTGGATTCTCTTGCACTACCCTGAGACACACACTAAGCAGAGGATTTTTGTTTGGACACTTTTGTACTCTCCATAGAGACTATTTTTGTTTAGTTTTCTCCAAGTATTGCACACAACCTGGCGAATGACCATCCTGAATTTAAGTGGCACTCGGACCATACAAGATAATTTATTTGGCCCCAATTTGTCCCTAAAATATTGTTTGTGAAATATATTTTTTTGCGGCCAGTTCAATAACGATTAATGTCAACCAGATGACAGAACCCTGCACATTCAGCACACATGACAGTCGACACAGCAGAAGCAAACTACTATGCAACAACCATCACAGAAAAATTCAAGAAGAGCAATGCAAGCTCTGAAGCACAGCATTAACCCCTGCCAACTCATGAAATACTGCAATTCACTGACAAATACAACACCGTCAACTTATTCCCACACAATATATACATAAGGCAAACCATGGTTCGCTCTAAAGCAGGAAAATAACTGATGAAGACCAGATTCAAAGCTTGTAGGCCCCACCAGCTACAAAGATCAAATGCATTCTCCTAAAACCCGCCACCGAGCATCCCAAAGTCCAAAATTGGCCGACTAGTTGAAGCTTGACATGCTCACACCTCAACTCACATTCACTGCAAAATCTTTCTGCTTTACCATCGACTGAGCTATAATTCAAAACACACATTGCCAAGAAGACAAACAGCTTCGTAGCAACTGCCCCTCTACTGCAAATTGATGCCTTTTCCGCCCCATGTTTAAGAACAGCTGATTGATCCCTGGTCATCTCCTCCATGCCAATGTCCTATGTAGTTCAACATGTGTGGGATTGGAGCCTCCCACACCCTGCACCTGAAATGGTCAAGTACCTTCCACTCATTGCTTATAGTGGGATACATTTACCCACTCAACAGTACTTCCCCACATCACTAAGCTGCGCATCTGCAGTCAACAGCAAAAATGGCTGTGCCTGCTGCTGTGAGCACCATGGCCTCAAAACTGTGTTTTGCTGCGACAAAGGGATGGCTGCACCATCTTGGCAAACACGAAATGGGCGAGTTGGAACAAGGAGCACAGTGAGAAAAGTGCCAGTGTTTGCTCTTGTGTGCACCCAAAAAGAAGCAAATCAAAGTGCCCCTGCTCTACTGTTTGCAAAAATCCCCATTGAAAAGGGGATATTTTACCTTGAAAAAAAAATGCTGCTCTGATGCTAGTTACATCTGCTCTTTATCAAACTACTGTTATTAAGAAGGCCTTGCCATGCCCATTCATACCCCATTTGCTTCAGCAAAAGAAAGCATAACCCGGGAATGACGGGCTCTGTCAAGCTAAATCTGAAAAAAGGCCCAAGAAACTTCACTTTTACCCACAAAGGGAAACGCTGTACTTTTTGAACTACAACGTGTCAAGGATCAATAATTCAAAGAAATTCCAGCCCAATGAATCTGTGTTTCAAACAAACTGCTGACTACCAGAAACTAACTATGGCTGCAAAAACAATAGTGGAAAGGCAGATGGAAAAACCGAATTTGAAAGGAAAGTGCTAGCAGCTTGCACATCATGTGTCAAAATTGGCCTTTGCAAACTAAAGAAGAAAATGCCCGTTTTAAAAAGTATGTTGAATGAAAGCTTGTCCGTGCCTAGCAATGTGAAAGGGGATTGTGTTAAAATAAATGTATGAGATGGTTTTATTCAGCAGGTTTTCTTCCAATTCAGGGCAAAAATAAATCAAACTGCAGTGGCTTCATGGGGGGGGGGGGAATAAAAAAAAATCACCCAAACAGGTCTGCTGGGAGGATGCTAGCAACAGAAGGACCCCCACAGTAGATCCTCGAACACACAAGTGATAATTACTAGGTTGGACAGACTTGTCTGTGTTCCAGCCTCTTTCAATAGAAGTTCTGGGACACCAAAGTGCCAAGTGAATAAGGGGCAATAAACCTTCAATCAAGCTGGGAAACTCCCATCCTTAGGCTGGACGAAATGACAGTTGGTGGTAGCAGAAGAGAAAAAAATGGTCCAGTGAAGGACAAAGGCCAGCCCATTTGTTGCCAGAGACTATTTTATAAACAAACTTCGAAGACTTACATTTTCACATTTTTAAAAAAAAATTGCAACGTTAACAGTTTAAATATGATTTTATGGGCTTTCATGTAAGACGTCATAGACTTCATTGCCGCATGGGGAACAGAAGTGGGAGAGAATTGGGAATTATGAGGAAAGGATCCATGATGCCAGTGTGAATTTTCATAATTACATCCCTTATGATAATCCACACATGTATAAAGTTATGGAACTGTAGGCCGAATATTTCTCACTAAAAAATAGTGAAAAACTTAAACTGACAAAACAATGTCTCAGACTGTAGAATTGGACTGCTATGCTCTACATAAAATGTATGATCTGCCCATGTGATTTGTTACCGTGCCACAACTGTACAAATGTGTAAATTGTTATGACTGATTTTTGACAAAAAGGACTGTGGTAAGGCTTTGTACATCGTAAAGTACAATCCCTAAACTGAGTCACAGCCTAGAGGAGGCAACCAACATGGATTGTCTATTGCAGTTGTTTATAAAGGCATGTTTAGCTGTGGTACCTTAAGCATCCCGAAACCCGACCGGCTTCTTGCCACTACCTGCATGCCCGCTGACCCTTTGCATCCGGCGACCAGACCTTGCCCAGCTGTCCTTTGCCAGGAGAGTCTGCATCCGGTGACCAGAACCTGTTGACTGTCCAAGATCCCTAGCCTTAAGCGTGGACCGAGTATAAATCCTCACCCCATAGTAACACATAGCCTACCTTATCTTGACCCTTTTGTCTATCCTACTCTCCAAGCAATCCTAGCTTACCCTGGTAACTTGTTAAAACTGTTAGAATTCTCTGTGCACCTGTCCTTCATTTCTAAGTGCTAGCTCCATCTCTTTATTAATTTTGTCTTGTGTAAATCCTAAGCCATTAGTCATATTTTGAGTGGTTAGACTGGTTTTTGCATAAAGTTGAGCGCTGGGGTGAATAATTGACGTTGCCAATCAACCTTGGGGCTTACTGTGTCCCTCTTTGGCGATCCAGTCTGAATACTCTAGTTTAAAAGTAAGCCTGCTTTTGTCTCAACTGATTTTCTTTCCTATTTCACGGCTTCATTTTACTCCAATCGAGCCTTTTTCTATCTTGCATATCTCATCCAATTTCATAGCTAGAGACGATCTTTCACTTTGATATTGTCCCTGTGATATACATCTTTCCCCCAGACCATAAACTGCATTGCGATTTTCAGTATTTCACCCGTTTTTATTAAAAACCGTTTGGGTCATTTAAACGGGAATTGTGAAAATTGCAACTTTCAAACGTGTCATTCGGCTGCAGCATGTTTTAAGTTTCCACTTGTTTTCAAATTGTTGATCCCTGGGTCTTGTGATTATTTGTGGTTATGCATTCATGCTAGTGAAGAAATCAGATGTGACTCAAGGATGTAACCGCACATTAATTATTTATGTCAATTTCCAAGTGTCATTTCATGCTATTGAAAAGGGTTTAAGATCCGCTTTCGCCTTTTTTGTGAGGGAAGGTCGGATTTTGAATCTGTTTGCTGCCTATTGTTCCTGACTACCACCTTCTTCTTTCTATACACTCAGAATGTGATTTGTGGGTTGAGGGAAACTTGCAGGTGGAAACCTTACCTTCGGTGCCATCTATCCTAATTCAAAAAGTGCTCCTATTCAATTATGCTTTTTATAGGTTCTACTAGGTTAACCAAGTGCACTGCTTACATTTCCATTATTATTATCACCCTATTGGTGATTGCTGCCCCATATTAAAATTTGCATGATTTTTGTGAACTTTAAAAATAAATAAATATTGAATTTTCACCAACCGTCCTAGTTCATGGTCCATTGTGACCCGGGGTATTTGTAAAAGGGGGTGTGAGACGAGTCGGCTACCGTTTCAATTTGAATGCAATTCAATTAAAGAAAAAGCATTCCTATTGAGCACCACATCCCAGGTCAAGACCAAGTGTCCTGGTCCAGTGTGTGACGCCCGATTGGAATCCTTAAAGAGCATACATAAAGGACGAGTAGCACTGCTACTCAACTTGAGTGACAGGGACTCTGCCACAGGCTTACCATCAGCGCTCTGTTGGACTTCAATGACAGAGGCCAAGAGGCAGTATGGCAATCAGCCACTTTTGGAATAGTCTGATAAATTGCTGCAGACAATTTAGTGGCCTCAGATCCAGTCAGCTAATGCATGGTGGATTACTAGTTTATATATTCAGTAGGAAGACACAAATATGCAGAGTTTTCTTAAAACCAACACAACTTGTTCACTGGTACTCTAGCATCCCAAAAGAGCTTCAAGTAAATTTAAATCAGGACCTAGAAATTCAAATTCCAAGCACTTATGTGAAAGAAAAAGTCCCAGCACTAGCCTATGTTTCTATCAAGATGTATAGATCCTGCAAATGAACATTAACTTCTCTTCTTAAACAAAATGAACGCAAACAATTCTGTTGGATAAAGATATGGCTCAGTAAATTCCTAGCAAGTTAAGTTCTCAATAAAATGTAAATCACACCAACATAAATAAACAACCATGCTCCTCCATCACTGCTAGCTTCCCCCACATTGCAAATGTTGTGCTGGAGAGGTTGAGCCTTTCATGCCATAGTTCTTTGGTCACAAGCTTTGTAATTACTTTGTTGAAAGGTACAAAGATGAATGAAGGCACCAAGTCATGTTGGCCATCTTGTTTTATTTATAAATATAAAACCTTTGGAAATACAAAAATCCAGTTAATTACAGAATTCTTGGACAACAAAGGACAAACAATTCGCTTCTTTCCTTGATGGTTATGTGGAACACAATTTTTCAAGCAAAGCATCCATCCCGCTTGTATTCGTTTTGTTTTTCAGTTTTGGTATCAAGCTGCTTAATTCATCCTTCACTTTCTTTGCTAGATCTTGATCTGCACTCTGAAGAAGGCTAAAAGATAAACGGCAAGATAAAAACAATAAGTATGTTCTGTATGCTTCTTTCAAAAATAAATTGGTTCACAATAGGAACAAATATTGTTGCAGCTAAAATACAATATCTTCCCACTTCTACCACCTCCATGTGTAGTCATTTAGGATGGGTAAAAACACAATTTCTGGAGTGAGTGGCATATGTCCAATTACATTACTTATGCAGCAACATTTTTTTAGTTGATATACTGGCAGAGTTAGGAGGCAGAAACAAAACTACATAATGTACGAAGGACAATAAGATGACGAGATGGTTAAACTGAACAGACTAAGTGGCAACGATGGAACCACAATTGTCTTAGATTAGACCAATTATCTGAACTTTTTAAGCATTCATTCAGAAATATAACTCTTGAAAATGAATCTAGAATTTAATAACCAGGCACATTGTGTGACACAAATCCAATGACCTTACAACACAAACGTTAATTACAATAAATCCAAGATCCAAATCTCACCAGAATTTTACACCTAGTTACTGTACACTAGTTTACTCTAAAAATACCCTTAATTCATACTCAAATGTTATAAAAATTCTTAGAGATAGATTACAAAGTAATTAAAGTACAAACAATGAATTTCATACAAAAAAAAGCCACCCAATACTATTAAGGAAATTACATGTGCAATTACTAAAAGTAATCGTCACAATCCCTGCTCCAACTTAAAAATACTACAACGTGCTTGTCCAAAACCTATGTATCGAACAAGGTATTCAATTTAATCTATCAACATATTTGCTACTTATTGTGGACCAAGAAAGTGCTACTGCTTGACTTAACTCAAATTACATATACAAGTACTAAATACAGCATATTTTATTTAATTCTGATAATGTATTTACTATTTTCCCAATTCATTATACATAGTCAGATCTTGTTCAACAATAGGACCAGGGCCAACTAGCTTAGAATTGCTTGCCATATTTCAGAAATGCTAAGAGCTGTCGTGATTGACCCAATTTTCCTCCGGGCCTTTCTCATTCTATCACCGATCTATGAAAATCACAAACCAAACATATTCAAACATTACACACTGTACATTTATAAACTTGCAATTTGTCCTTTCAGATCTGAAATTTACTGATGTTACTGTCAGTAAATGACTCCAATTTACACCCCTTTTACTGGAATCGTAAGTTCATTTAATAATGTTGACCATCTCATAACGGTGGAATGTAGAAAAGTGGCTCATCCCTTTATTCTACAAGAAACGTTAATAGATTAAATGATTTCTTTTTGCATTTAATTTCTTATATGGTCACTGTGTTGGACATAATATCTTCTGCACTTATTACTGTTGAATTGGCGCAGTTTCCATTCTTTATCACGTTCAATACACCGTGAAAATTCCTGTTCTCTGCATCGGTTTGTGTATAATGGATGTTGCGACGTCCAAAGTAGAACTTAATGATGCAGGAAACAGAGCCCTGTCTGCATTCACACACTAACATCATGGTTCTAGGCCCAAGGTATGGGGGAACGACTAGAACGCTATGCTTTAGCTAGCACCATTGATTTGATGGCCATAGAGCCTCTTAGATTATTGAAAGTATCTGAGAAATATTGAAAGAGAATCCGTCAATCAAATTAATGGTTCTTGTTAATAAAGGGTAGCGGTCTAAGTTGTTCCCCCATTACTTGAAAGACTTCAGGTTAAAAAGCATAAAGTTGGTGTGTGAATGCAGACCTAGTTCTGCTGTCTGCATGCACAAAGTTCTACATTGAAAGTAGCAAAATCCGTTATGCCCTAACCGAGGCAGAGGACGGAATTTTCACTAAGTATAGAGTGTAATAAAAGATTGAAACAAATTACTTATCTATTGGTAATGTTCTTTCATATGGATGTTCCTCCCACAGATTCCTCATCTATGATAATCCTATCCACAGTGTAGCTATTCTTTGTAAACATTTGCACACCTAAAGGGTGAAGCGTGGATCCATTTGACCACTCTATGTAACCAGTGCCGGACATGACATCGGGGCCTGCAGTTGGAGGCTGAAGAGCAGCAACACAGTAGAAATGGTAGAAGTTGTGAGCAGTGCACTTGAGGGGGTAGGTTGGTGGACGATGAAGCTCTGGTACAAAGGACAAAACCACCAGAAAGAACATCTCAGATTCCTCATTTTAGAAACCAACACTTACACCAGAAAGCTCTGGAGTACAGAATGACCAAGACAGACAGTCTGGCCAGACGAGGGATCCAGGCAATGTCCTGGATGCCCAAGTAGAAGACCGACATGTCAATGACAGGGATACTCTGGAAAATAGAGGTAGCTGCCATACTGCTATTAGAATGACTCGCAAGCATTTACTTGTTTACCAGGGTATAACAGTCTAAAATTAGGAGAAAAGATGCATCTGACTCAGCTGTGCATGCAAAGGCACCAACAAACCTGACAGAGGAGATTGTTATCATGGAAATCTCTTGCCCGAGAGACAAACGCTGTGCCAACTTGGGGTCCAAATCATGGAACCGCTCATGCAGCTTGGAGGGATGAGGAGTGAAAACCACATGGATAGGAATATGAGAAAGATGAAACTCAGCACCTTAGGCAGGAAAGGCGGTCTGACTCTAAATCACTTATGCCCACAAAAAGGGGATAGGGCAATACTGAAAGGGCTTGATGCCCACTCGCATGCCTTGCTGACGTTATGACAGCTAGGATATCAACTTGCGGGTGAGAAAGCATACATGGCAAGACTTTGCGCTCGAAAGGATCCACCATCAACAACCAGGTAATAAAGCAAATTTAAATCCCACATGTAAAAACCAAACTGGTGTGGTGGAAACAATTTTACTGAACTGCCTCACAAGGAGATTGCAATCAGGGAGAATTAACCCAGCGAGGGGACACACAAAGGATATATAGCTGTCCGGGTCAGCTTCAACAGTTTACCACAGCATCTGCAGAATTAGAGTGCAGAGAAGAGAAGTTGAGAAAGAAGTTACAGGAGCCCTGTGAGGGAGGAAGGCAATAAGAAGCTAGTTGGCAGAACATTGCCCCTACAGCTAAAGCTCCTGTAGAACTACAAACAAACAATTGGGGTTTTGGCCACGTTATGCACATGTAAAGACCTACATTGGAGTAGAGAGGAGCTTGGAGCGCATGTTTTCTTAGCAGAGCATTGACAAGGCACCGGAGTCAGAAGGGTGTATAAGAGTGATCGTGTACATCAAACGCAGACAAAACATATGGTGGACCCTCCAGCAAGTGCAAGGGCAACTGTGTGTTCAACATGAATGCCCCTTTATGACAGGAAGTCTGAGGGTCGTCTGAATCAGGGGAAATAGCGATTGAAAGTCTCCCGCTTGGCCCTGGTTGAAATAGCCCCGACACAGACTGGCATATGGGCAGGATGAAGACCGGTAAAGCAAAAGAAAAATCAGGAGCGTCAATCAGGGATATGCTCCAGCACTTGAAGCCGCCACCAGGGTTACCACCGACAAAGGAGGAGGAAGCCCAACCCGCTGCTAAAGGAGACATTCAGCACCTGTTGCAATCCATGCAAAAAAAAATCATTGGCGTCAATGGCAAAAGATGTTAAAAGCTCTTTTCAAGAACTGTCCCATACTGTTCAACGGATTGAATCAAAGTTTGAGGACTTCGAAACAGCCTTCTGCGAACAAATGCAATTTTATGATCAACTCGAGCAGAGGGTGACGGCAATAGAATCCCACAGGCGCTCTGCAGAAGAGAAACTAGAGGATGCGGAAAATCGATACCGCAGAAATAATGTACGAATAAGGGGCGTGCCGCGAGAAATCCTAGATCGATGCCTAAAAGAGTATGTTCACGATTTATTCCAAGAAGCATTGGGAGACTAAACCATCGATCTTACACTGGATTGTACACAGTGTTTCCAACTTTCAGACTAGGCAAAATCTTATTCCAGATGTCCTGGTACAAGTCCACTTTTTTAAATATAAGGATCTCCTATCAAAAATCCAGGGCGAAGGTCAATACTATTTTCAACTGTTCCAGGACCTCTCCTAGGGGACAATACAACGCTGCAGACAAATGAAGCCACTCACCACGTAGCTCTCCGAAAAGCGGATCGACTACAAATGGAGCTACACATTTCAAATCATATTTTACATGGGACTCAGCATCAGTTTGCTTTGCACAAGGCGGCAGTGGAAACCCTGAAGATCCCTGATGCAGAGCTACGTGTGCCCGATGAGCAGGCATCGGACGCATCAGCACCACCATGGACACAAACAAAATCAAGGAAAAGTAGACGCTGCGACCGGAGAAGCCCGTCAATGGATAAAAGGAGCAGAGACGAAGAAGCACCAGACAGACTAGGATAGTTGATTAAATGTTGCTCCTTTGGGGGCGATGCTGTGACTTTGGCGGTCCGGGTAATTGAAACTGTGGTACCAAGGAGCTTCACACCAATGATATTAATTGGAACGGCAACAGCAGGTTGGTCATTTTGCAATTGTTCATATCTTAAAGGGCGATCGGAACACGTGCCCTTATTCAAGCAGAGTGCTTGTTGCTCTCAGTAATATGGTATCTTGTCATCGACCCTGCATGGGGTCGCTTTCGTTTTGAGTTTTTCCCCATACCTTTATTTTTACTGTGTGGCCATATGATCAGAAACATGATAGGGAGGATTACTTAATCGAGAGCTGGACTAGGGTACGATACCCTGCGAGTAGGAGCTAAAGTCGGGAGGTCACGGGGTAAATTGGTCCTGTGTGCACAGACAGCCTCGGTTTATCGACATAGCTATAGATCATGGCTGATGTGAAAATGGGGTCCATAAATGTCCAGGGGCTTAAATCACTGATTAAAGGAAAGGAGTCCTTACGAAATTAATAGAGCTCAAAACAGACATTGCCCTTCAAGAGACTCACTTACTGAGCAGAGATGAGTCTCGCATGAGATCGTACTGGCTCCTGCATCAGTACTTCGCCTCCTCCGCTACTAAGAAAGCAGGGGTGGTTATCGTAATAGCGAAATACCTACTATTTGAGCGCGTAAAAATAGTAAAGGATACCAAGGGGAGATAAATTGGGGCTGTATTGCGCATAGCAGGGAAAGACCTTACAGAGGTATCAGTATACGGCCATAACCAGTAACAGCAGTTTTACACAGACGTATTCCCAATTTCAGCAAGGAGAACTGGTACTGGGGGGGCCATTTTTTTTTTAAAACCATCTTTTTAATGGCCTTTTATATAAGCAAGATACCATATAACAGCAATACAGTGAGATTAAATCTTTGAGTGCTCCTATAACCATTTTTTGTTGTACGGCATTGCATAGGTATACTTACATAGTTTAGTCCATAAGAACTATATCTTCAACATTCAACTTTCCCCCTGCCCCAAACTAGGAGTTGCTGCGTCGAGTTTTTGTCCGTCGTACTTCGGTGTTAGTGTACTGTGTATCCACTTTGCCATCTACTCCGTTTCTCATTGGGGGCGAACCGTGCTTCTACAATTCTCAGTTTCTCCTCCTCCTCCTCCCTGCCCCCCTTCTAAGTGTATGGTTCTGTCAGTTCTCAGAATTTTATTGCACTTGAGGGGTTGTGTGCCTGCGGTCTGGCGAAAGCTTCTCTTTCCATTCTACATATTTTGGAGAGCAGTGTGGCTTGCTCTGTCTCAGTAGGAGGGATATTAACCTTTCAGTGACTGATGAAGTTTCCTTAGCGAGAATAGAAGTAAGCTTATGAGTTTGCGGGTGAGCCTGTCGTGCCAGTCATCTGCTTTTGCCTCTAAGATCATTACCTCTGGGGTAAAATCTACGGTGGCCACTCTAATGTAGATGATCTGCCTGTGCACTTCCCGCCAGTATGGGGAGATCCTCGGGCAGTGCCATAGTATGCCTCCCATCGTGCCAGTGGCTTCACACTCTCCAGCAGGCATTTGTTTGGGAAATTCCCATCTGGTGTAGGCACACAGGGGTGTAAGTATAGTCTGTGCAATATTTTATATTGGATCTCTGTTCCTGAGGTTAACGGAAACCAATGGAATCGCAGTGTAGTATTCCAGGATGCCCGTTACCTCTATATATGCCCCCATGTCCTCGGACCAGACCTGCGTGAGTGTGTGGTTCCTTCCCTGATTATTCGGAGCAGCCATTTGGTAGAATGTCCGCAGACGAGGGTGGGAGTCAAGGTGTCATTCCATTTCCATCTCGCAAGGGGCCAGGGTACGTGGGAGAGAGGGTTGTGTGGTGTGGTGGCGGATAGTGGTGTATATTGTGTGGTATGTGAGCCAATCGCTACTGCCTAGGCCGAGTTTTGGCCGCCTGTCTCTGAACATTTGCAGAACCCCATCTTTGCATATGTCCATTCTTATGTTGGCTCAATCTTGCTCTTGCTTATGGAGAGTTGTGTGGTAGCCCATAAGTTAGCACTGCCCGGATGCTGGACCATGGAGGTGCGTGCTTGGTCTGAATCCCTTGCATAGCCCTGGAGTTTATGCCATTGCACAATGGTGGGCCCTATTATGGGGTGCTTTTTTTATGTAGGGCTGAAGTTTGTTTGGCGGGGTGGCCATGATTTCGATGGGGTTGAGTGGTTTCATTAGCTCGATCTCCACTGCCCTCCAGCTGGAGTCATCGGATGAGTCTAGCCAGCATTTTAACCAGCATATTTGTGCCGCTAGAAAATATGCCCTAAGGGATGGGGTCGCCAGTCTTCCGTTAACCTTGGTTGCCTGTAGGATTGATAGCTGTATCCTCACCTTCTTCCCCTTCCATATAAATTTGCTAATTGCCTTGTTTAGTTTCTTCATGACCTTGGGTGGCGGGCTGATTGGGATCATCATTGTGATGTATATTATTTTGGGGAACGAGTTCATTTTCAGGGCATTGATCCGGCGAGTCAGGGAGAGGTTTACAGTGTCCCATCTTTCGAGGTCCTGACAGATGCCCTGAGGGTAGTTCAGGTCCCTGATGTCGCCCAGTGTCCTGTTGACGTTTATACCCAGGAATTTAATGTGGTGCGTTTGTAAAGAAAATGGAGCCACCCCCCCCCCCCCCCCCCGGGGTCCCATGGAATATCTGGGCGTAGCGGCATAACCTCCGATTTGTTCCAGTTGATAATGTATCTCGCCATTGGGCAGCGCTCGGATGTGCAGGAGGGATGTGGGGCCCTTGCTGATGTAGAGCAGCATGTCGTCCGCGTAACGGGACACGCAATGTTTTTCGCCCCCTTGTACTATGCCAGCCCACCCGCTATCTGCCCAGAGCTTGATCATGATTGGCTCTATGGAGAGGGCATAGAGGCATGGGCGACAGCGGGCATCCATGGCGCGTGGCCGATTGAAGTTCGAATGCCGGGGAGGTGATCCCGTTTATTACCACCGCTGCGGTGGGGCCCATATATAGTAATCTGATCATTTGAACCAGGTTTGGGGGCGGGGGGGGGAAGCTATATCATGGTAGAACCTTGAAAGTAAATTCCCATTGCACTTTGTCAAAGGCCTTTTCTGCATCCAAGGCCAGAATTAGGTCTTCGGATCTCTTCTGATATTGTCACACAAATGTCTATTCCAGATGAAGCCTGTTTGGTCTTTATGTATGATGTGGGTGTGTTTTCTATGCGTTTGGCTAGGCACTTATCCAAGATTTTGGCGTCAGCATTTTTAAGAGATTGGCCTATAGGAGCCGCACTTTTCTGGATCCCCTTGTGGAAAACTACTATGTTGGCCGCCAGCATGGATTGGGGGAGTCAGCTTTGCTCAGCTGCCTCTTTGAACACTTCCTCTAATCGGGTGGTATTTCTTCTACTAGTTCTTTATAAAAAAGTCTATCAGTAACCCGTCAGGCCCCGATGCTTTCCCTGCGGAGAGTGCGGCTATGGCCGTTAATATTTCCGCCGCTGTAATTTGGGCCTCTAGGGCGGCAATATAATTGGGTGAGATTTTGGGTATTTGTATGGAGTCTAGGAAGAGATCTATATCTTGGGTTGTGGAGGCGTCTGCTGCCATGTATAAAATTCTGCGAAGCGTTCGTTTAATCTGCTGTCCCCCACTAGACTCTCTCCCCCCCTTGTCTTGAATAGAGGTTATCGTTTGTGCGGCCTGTCTCTGCTTTAGGGCCAGGGCCAGGGCCCTTGTCCCGACTGGTTTGTCACCATCGCTATAATACGTTTGGGACTAGCTGGTGTACGATTTTTGTGCCCCGTTGGACGTCAGTTGTCTGATTTGGGCACAGAGCTTAATCAGGAGTGGCTTAAGTTGTTTGTTTCTGGATTTTTTTGTGGTCTTTCTCGACTTCATTGAGTTAAGCGGTTAGGCAAGCCACTTTCGCCCCCCACTTTTTTCACTTGTGTGCCCATCGTGCTATGCAGTTGCCCCTCATACGCTTTGTAGGCGTCCCAACATTTGTGTGCAGTATATTCTCGTCCCAGGTTCTCCTCCCAGAATTGTTCCGTGTCTGTAGCGAGCTGCTCTGTTATGTCAGGATAGTGGAGCATACTTAGGTTCATCGTCCACTGAGGTGTTTTGCGTATAGTGTCTGGCAGGGAGATGCGCAGGAGGACCGGGGCGTGATCGGATAGAGTGGTCGGGAGGATAGTGCATTTTGCCGCCAGGTAGTGTGCGTTAACGGGTATTAGCCAGTAGTCCAGTCAAGAATAGCAGTCATGTGGCTATGAGTAGAATGTGAAGTCTGGCTTCTGCCCGTGGATATCTCTACAGAGGTCTATACTGTGCAAGTCTTGGATCTTGGATGAGCGTCAAGAGGGCTGTCCGTTTCTTGGATGAGCCGGTGCCCCCTATGGTGTTACTTTGAAGGTCAAGCCAGGGCTTTAGGGTCACGTTCAGGTCTCCCCTATGAGAGAGAGGTTGCCCAGGTATTGTGCGCAAGCCGCGAACATCTTCATGAAAAAGGATGGGGTGTCTGGGGTGGGCACATACACACTGAGGCACGTGATGGGGTGAAAATGGACTAGACCCTGAACCAGTATGCATCTGCCCTCAGTGTCTGCGTGGGTATGTTTGACCTGGAATGGGACTCGCTTGCTGAGGAGTATGGATACCCCTTTCTTCCCATGGGGACGGGGGTGCCCACCCATCCATCCATGCTGTAGTTTCTCTGATTCCGCTAGTCCAAGATGCGTTTCCTGGAGGAATATATCTCCTTGTAGGTGTGCATGCTGTTGAGCATCCTTCTGCATTTGATAGGGTGCCCTAGACCCAGTATGTTAAGTGTCAATAAGTTGATGGCTGTGGTCATAGCTTAAGTGTAGGTGTCTTGGGAAGTGTCGGTTGTGTATCGATATTGCCTTGAGGTACTTTGGTGTGCAGTGTCGGTAGGTGCCACCATCGTGGTCTGACTTTGGGTGCCAGCAACTCATTCTGGCTCCAACGAGAGCCTTCCCCAGTGCTTAACCAAACAACAAGGTTCAAACGTTGGGTAGGTCTAACCAAACGCCTATGCCCAACACAACACGTGTGCCATGACAAGAGGGTTAGGAGGGGGTCGGTGTATCCCGTGGCCTCGGTTCCCTCCTGCCACACCAGACTCTGGGTGCTTTTTGCCGCCAAGTGTTCCTCTCGAGGCTGCAGCTGGGCTTGAGTCTCCGGAGACAATTGTATTGGCACGCAGATTGTATGCGCTCGGTTGTCTTTGAAGGAGAGGCTTCTGCAGCGCTTGGTGCATGGATCCAGAGTGTGGAGGGGGGCAGGACATTCGGAGGGTATGCAGAGTAGGTAGTTGGTAGCGGATGGTGAGTGATCTGCTAGAAGTGTGGCCCAGCGCTGTTACCGCTTTGGTTACCAGCCTTAAGGGCTCTGGCCGTTTTAATGCCATTTTCCACTTGATTGTGGCCCGTCGGCGAGGGGCATTGTTCCGGTCACTGAGTCTCTGGTGGGATTAGTTCAAATTCTGAGGAGACTGTCGTGCTGTTGGAGGAAGTGCCATGCTGTCTCCGGGTCCATGAAGCTGGGCCACTGTTTGTCGTGTTGGAGACACCATGTTGCAGGAAATTTCAGGTAGTGGCGGATGTCAGTTTTTCAGTGCTTCGAAGATCGGACTGTATTCTTTGCATCTCCTGGAGACTTCCATCGAGTAGTCCTTGTATATACGTATGTCTGCGGATTCTATTTTGATGGGACATGCCGCCCTATAGGCCTTCAGGATGGTCATCTTGTGTTGGAAGTTGAGAAGGCGCATTGTTATGATCCGTGGGCATTGGTCGGGTGCAGGTTTCGGTATTGGTGCCCTGTGTGCTCTCTCTATTCCGAGTTCTCGATCTTAAGGGTGTCTCGTAAGAAGTCATGAATTAAAGTCTTGAGGTTCGCTCCCTCGAGGTTCTTGGGGAAAACCCACCACCTGTAGGTTGTTCCAGCGGGAGCGATTTTCTTGATCGTCAATTTTCTCCCCAAGTCTTTGCACTTGTCTGGTCACCCCGTCCAGGTCCTCCTTTATCGTTGTCCGGTTATCTTCGACCGCACTGATCCGTTGTTCATTATCGGTGGTGCGCTCTGCCTGGGCAGCCAGACGGGTTTGCACATCCTGTAGGTCCCGCTTGATGTCCTGTATAGTGTTTGTTCCTTGGGTTCGTTGCCCTATGAGCCGCATTTCCTACAGAATTGTCTGCAGCTGTGTCTGGACGTCCATCTCAGATTTGTTCCTGTTGGACCTTCATGGTTGGCTGGGCAGGGTGGGTGTGAGGGCTGCGGGTTCTACAACAGCCAGGGTGCGGCTTCCTTTTTTGCATGCCCGATCGACCAGTTGCGTCAGACCCACTTCTGGCTAGTGTTCGATTGGTGGGTTGCAGTGCCGCTTTTGAGCCCTGCACAGCCCCCTGCAGTGCCACCTTATTTGCAACGTTAAGGCAGTTCCCGATGGGCTTAGCTGTTGGTGGGTCACTCCTGTCCCCACGAGGGTGCGATTGCCTGGCATCTTTCACGTGAACCCTCCAGGTGTGCCCTCAAGTTCTTCCTCTGGGCAGTTGTCTCGGGCGCTGCAGTGCCGGGGACTGGGTGGGGCCTGTGTGCTTCTGTTAGTCGGGTGAGGAGCTGATCGGCTGTCAGCGAGCTTGTGTACCGTGCCTGCTGACCTTGCAGTTATCCGGGCCGCCTCCGTTCTCCCGGTTAGGTTTGGGAGGGGGCAGGGGGGGGGGTGGTCGAGAGTTCTCTGCCATGAGGTAGCCTTTAAACTGTTAAGCGCTCTTCTCCAGAGCCACGTGGTGTCCACAAGTGCGGGTGTTTCTCACTTTGCTGCTCACACCCTTGTCTGCTGCGGTTGCAGTGATGTCCTTTGATAATTCTGAATCAGCGTGCTGGTGTCCGTGCGCTTACACGTGTCGGGGAGAATGGTGTCTCCCTACTGCTGTGGTGCTGCTGGGCTTCTCTCCTTCTGGGTTGTTAGGGCCCAGGTTTGGTGGCCCTTAGAGTTCTAAGTTCAGGGTCCTTGCTCTCCCTCGCTGGGCGCCCACCCCGTGCTTCTTAGTGGGTGACTCTCCCCTCTTCTGGGTGTGATGTACGCCCGTGTGTGCCTGGGTTGCTCTTGGTTCTCTTCGATATGCCTACCTGGAGGTAGGGTATGGCGTTGTTTGTGTTTCGGGTGTGCCTCCTGTTTGTCTGTTAGGCGCGGTTTGGTGGGACTGTGATTCTTTGGCAAATTGGGGGCCCTCCTTTGCTCCGGGCTATGTGCAGAGTTTGAACTCCTCTTGGGGGTAATTTGCTGGTATATTGCCTCTGCCTTGTACTCGGTCTGCAGCAGGTTTCATTTTTCGCATGTGTACTACACCGATTCTAGAATAGATTTTTTCCTGTTGTGCCCCAATCCCCATTTCCAGGTTTCAGCGGCCACCACAGAAGTGGCTTTAGTATCGGCTCATTCTCCCATCACACTACACTTAGAAGGTTATGGCCTGGGAAGTAGGTCGTCCATGGGATGGAGATTGAACAATTCACTCCTCACCGATCCAGCCATATGCTCCGACATCAAACGGATTACACCGTACTTCCAAGAAAATCTTATTGGGGAGGTGCACATTTCGGGGGTGTGGTAGGCCATTAAGCCTATACTTAGGGGAGAATTGATTAGTATAGCAGCAACCTGGAAAAAGCTATTGTCCACCCAGAGAGAGCAAGCTGAGAAGAGGGAGAACGAATTGGAATCTTGGTACAAACGTGATGGGGCCAGGAAAACATATCGGCAACTCCAAGTGGCCAGAGCGGAGTTGAAGGCAATATGGGCAGGGGACATTTCACATAAATTGCTCTGCATTAAGCATTTTTATTTTAGCACCTGCAATAAGGCGTCTAACTTACTAGCATACAAACTACAGGCACAACAGAGTAGTACGGCGATAGGAGCCCTACAAGACAATAGCGGGCAGTTATATACTGATGAATCAGAGAAAATACAGATCCTGTCGCAGTACTATTCCGAATTGTTTGCTGCGGACCCCTCCGAGAGCCCACAATAGCAAGCCTTCATTCAAGAGGCTCAACTCCCCCAGTTCCCAGATGAGCAGAGACAAGCTGTAGACGGACCGATTACAACAGAAGAAATTGTAAGAGCTATCCGCTACCTCCGGGGCAATAAAGCACCAGGTCTGGGCGGCTTTACAGCTGCCTTTTAAAAAAGAATTCTCAGCGGTTCTCTCCCACCACATGGCAACTTTAATTACTTTGCAGAAACAGGTACGAACACATCTACTATGGGGGAAATCAAATCTAACCCTACTTGCTAAACCGGATAAGGACCCCACCCTTCGCTCATCTTTCCGACCGATCGCAGTCCTCAATTACGATTCTCGAATATATTCAAAGGTATTGGCCAGGAGGCTAGCCCAGGTTATTGCCGGAACTATCGATGCCAGATCAAACAGGATTCATACCCAGGTGCCAAGCACACCACATCAGGCGAACAATAGATATTACGACCTGGGCCACACAAGCATAAGCGAGCAATGGCCTTAGTCTCAATCGACGCAGAGAAAGCGTTTGACCGAGTTGATTGGTCATATTTATCTAAAGTCTTAGAGGGGTTTGGTTTAGGCCAATGCTTCCACAGGTTACTGCTAGTCAACTTTGTATTGCCGACTACAAAGATGGTAAACAAGATCCTTTCTGGCCCTGTGCATTTGTATAGGCAAACTCGTCAGGGGTGCCCACTGTCCCCATTGTTGTTCGCCCTGTATATGGAACCGTTGGCCTGTTGGGCACGCTCATCTGCAGACATTAAAGGGTTCGAAATAGCAGGCTACCATCACAAGCTAGCTTTGTATGCAGATTACCTCTTTCACACAGAACTTCAGAAGCACAATACCGCACATTATTGTGCTATTGGAACGATTCGGCAAGGACTCGGGCTTTAAAATGAATCTGACAAAGTCAACTATTCTTAACATTACGGAGCTGCCGACTACAGTAGCACAGCTACAGAGATATCTTCCCTCTCATGGGCCCCACAAACTTTGAAATATCTGGGTGTGAACCTAACAGTAAAATACAGCGACCTTTACACAGCTAATAACATCCCGTTGCTCAGTAGAATCAAGCAAGATTTGATAAGATTGAGGGGGACAGGGGGAGACTCTGAAATATCCTGGTTTGTAAAAATGACAGCACTTAAGATGACACTATTGCCACGCTTGCTGTACATCTTCCAGGCGTTACCGATCTGGATACCGAAAACGCCCTTGAAGGATCTGCAATCACAGGTATTTAATTTTATATGGTCCCAGAATAGGCAGAGAGTAGCCAGGCATACATTGATGGAGCCTAGAATAGCAGGGGGGAAAGGGGTTAGCAGTGCCAGATATCGAAAGTTATTTGTGCGTGCCATAACTGGCGCCAGTCTTTGAGAGCTATGAGGAGTCTCGAAAACAAGTAACTAAACATTGAGCAAGAAGTCACAGGGGCCCCACTACATGAGGTTTGCTGGGTCTCTCCCAAACATTGCAGGATCGGGGGACGGGCCTTCCAACGACTAGGGCCACACTGGAATACTGGGACAGAGCGGCACGGAAATATAAGCGGACTACATAACCCTCACCTAAGACAGGACTTTGGGGTAAGGAACAAGTTACTTACCTGTAACTGTTGTTCTCCAGCATGGGTCTGGCATGGATTCACATGCTCATGAATATTCCCCGTCAGGCTGGGAATCCTCGGTAAAGAAAAAATCAGTATCAGTTTCGTTTCTGATCTGTCTTTCTTAGTAGTAACTGATCTCTGGGTCATACTGCCCCCAGCCAATGACTGCCCTCTCCCTAAGCCCCGCCTCTGGCAGCCATCCTCAGATTTGGTAGCACGCCAAGTGGCAGTATGACCAAGTGAAGAGCCGCCGAGGGGTAGGCGGGAGGGTTCGCATGTAAATCCATGCCAGACCCATGCTGGAGAAAAGTTACAGGTAAGTAACTTGTTCCTTCTCCAGCATGGGGTCTGGCATAGATTCACATGCTCATGAATAAAAGAATGCATAGCAGTATACACATGCACAACCACGGGAGGTGGCAACAGGCTCAACATTAAGCAATACAACAACTCAATATTAAGCATCTCTTACCTCACCAGGCTCACCTTAAGTGAACAGGTTGCGCAGCACTGCTTGGCCGACCCTGGACTCCTCCCTGGAGTCCCGATCGACGCAGTAGAATCTTGTGAAGGTGTGCGTCGACCTCCACGTAGCAGCCTTGCAGATGTCCAGCAGGGGCACACCAGACAGGAACGCCGTGGTAGCAGCGATCGCTCTGGTCGAATGGCCTCTCGGACGGCCGGGCAGCGGTCGGTTTGCCAACCGGTGACAATGCATGATGCAGCCTGAGAGCCATCTGGAAATGGAAGTCTTCGAGAAAGCCTTGCCTTGATTCACAGACCCAAAGTTCACAAACAGTTGTGACGTCTTCCGAAAACTCTTTGTGCGGTCCACGTAGAACTTCAGTGCTCTAGCTACATCCAGTGAGTTCAAAGTCCTCTCGGCCGGCGTCGAAGGCGACGGAAAGAAAACTGGTGGAAGTTCGACGGCACCTTGGGCATGAAGGAGGGGTGCGTCCTCAGCACCACCCTCGTGTCATGAAAAGTCAAGTATGGAGGCTTGCAAGATAGGGCCTGAATCTCTCCCACTCGTCGTGCAGAGGTGATGGCCACGAGGAACGCTGTCTTCCATGACAGGAACTTCAAAGGCGCCGAATGCATAGGCTCGAAGGGGGGTCCCATGAGCCTGGTCAGCACCACATTAAGCTCCCACACCGGGGCAGGAGCCTTCACCGGCGGGAATGATCGGAATAGTCCCTTCATAAATTCCTTCACCAGGCGATGAGACCACAAGGACGCCCGTCCCGTAGTCCTGGTATATCGGGAGATGGCAGCCAGATGTATTTTTATGGAGGCGTGAGCCAGACCAGCTTTGGCCAGCGACAGTAGGTACGGCAGCACTTGAGGGGCCGTAATCCGCAGAGGGTTAATCTTCTGTGCACGGCACCAGACAGAGAACCTCTTCCATTTATGTCCGTAGCACTTGAGAGTTGAGGACGCCCTGGCCTTTGCAAGAACCTCTCTGCAATCAGCCGGGATATCGTACCCTCCAAACTCTAGTGCTGCAGGAGCCAGGCATGCAAGTTCAGCAACTGTGGGTCGTGATGGAGAATGGTGCCTCCTTCTCTGGAGAGAAGATCCGCGTCCGCCAGCAGCCTGACTAGCGGGGATGTTGACAAGTCCAGAAGGTCCGGGAACCAGATCTGCCTCGGCCACGCCGGTGCGACGAGGATCATCCTGTACCTGGACTTCTTGAGCTGGGTGATGAGGCGGAGCAGTAACGGCAACGGAGGGAACGCGTACAGAAACAGGCCGTCCCAAGGGAACGAGAAAGCATCGCCCATGCTCCTCGGCTGTGGGAACCTGCTGGCGAACCTCTGGCACTTGGAGTTCGTCGCCGTCGCGAACACGTCGATCTGGGGTTTGCCCCATCGATGGAAGAGTCGATCCACTTGATCTTGGCGCAGTTCCCACTCGTGGCACGAGCGCAGCTCCCTGCTGAGTGAGTCGGCGATGGTGTTTATTCCTGCCAGGTGGAAGGGAACCAGAAACATCCCCTGGGCGATGGCCCAGTACCACAGATCCTGGGCCTCCTTGGATAGGGTTAGGGATCTGGTGCCCCCCTGCTTTCATATGTAGAACATCGTGGTGGTGTTGTCTGTGAAGATCCTCACCACTTTGTCCTTGAGGGACGGGAGGAACGACTTGAGCGCCCAGAACATTGCTCGGAGCTCCAAGATGTTGATGTGAAGAGACCTCTCCTCCGGGAGCCGAAGGCCTCTTGCGTGGAGATCTCCGGTGTGGCCCCCCCCCAACCCTCCAGAGAGGCGTCCGTAGTCACCGTCTCTTGAAACGCCAGGGTTTGAAAGTCCGTGCCCCTCGTGAGGTGAGCCTGGGTGCCCCACCATAGGATCGCCCGACGGAACTCCTCGTCGAGGGGGATCCTGTCCTCGAAGCAACCCCTTGCCTGAAACCAGCGGGCGTCGAGGAACTGTAGCGGACGCATCCGAAGTCTGCACAGGGGTACAAGGTAGATGCATGAGGACATCATCCCGAGAAGGGACTTGATAGACCTCACCCTGGCCACGTCCGTGGCTAACAGGCGCCACACCTTGCCCAGGATGGTCTTGGTCCTCTCCTCTGAAGGGGAGGCCAATTGCTCCACAGTATCGAGCTTCGCCCCCAAAAACAGAGCTACTTGCGATGGAACCAGGTGGGATTTGGGGTAGTTGATGGCAAACCCCAGCTCCGTGAGCAACCGGACGGTCCTCGCCGTATGATCTACAGCAAGTTCCCTTGACCTTGCCCGGATTAGCCAGTCGTCCAGGTAGGGGTAGACTTGGATCCTCTGCAGGCGCAGCCGCGCCGCCGCTGGTGCCAGGCACTTGGTGAAAACCTTGGGTGCCGACTTTAATCCGAACGGTAGGGCTCTGAATTGGTAGTGGCGTCCCTGAACCACGAACCTGAGGAACTTCCTGTGCCTTTTTAGAATGGGGATGTGGAAGTAAGCATCCTCCAGGTCCAACGACGATAGGAAGTCGCCTTCCTCCAGCTGTCCCAGCACGTGCTGGAGGGTGACCATCCTGAATTTCTGCGCCTTGATGCATTTGTTTAACCGACGCAGGTCCAGGATGGGGCGCCAACCGCCGGTCTTCTTTCTGATGAGAAAGTACCTTGAGTACACTCCGGAGCCCCGTAGCCTCCTGGGGACGAGCTCGATGGCACCTTTTTGAGCATCGCCTTTACTTCCAACAGCAGTTGATGGACGTGATTCTCCTTTCTGCCCACGGGAGGAATGCGAGGGCACTTCTTTTGGAATTCCAGCGAGTGCCCGTTGGCCAGGGTGTCCAGCACCCAATGGTCGGTGGAGATTGACTCCCACACGCTGACGAACTTAGTCAGCCGGCCTCCCACCGGGGTGCTTCGGTGGGGGCCCGACCACACGGCCGGGTCAGTCTTGTTTGGAGGAGGCCTTGCCACCTTGGCCTCCTTGACGGCGGGATCCCCCTTGCTTGCCGCGACCTCTGTAGGCCTCCTGGGAAGAGGAGGGGCCGCCTGGTGGTAAGCGGAGGAGCCACCACTGGATCCTTTGGAGGCACCCTGTCTGCCTCCGGGGCTCCGAAAGAGCCGTCGCTGCTGAAGCACCCCAAGGGCTCGGGCCGTATCCGAGTCGGTCTTGATGGCCTGTAGAGACTCATCCACCGCCTTACCAAAGAGGTTGTTGCCGTCGAACGGCATGTCCAACACCCTGGTCTGGACGTCCTGCCGAAAGTCTGTCGCCTTGAGCCATCCCCGTCGTCGGAGGCAAACTCCATTGCCTAGTTGGCGAAATCCGGTATCGGCGATGTCCGTCGCCACCATTATGGCGTGATCCAACGCCACCTCGCCCTCCTGCAGAATTTCTAGGGCCTCTGCCCTTTTGTCAGACATGAAATCTAGCAGGGGAGCTATTTTGAACCAGAGCTCCCTGTCGTAGCGGGCCACGATCGCTAAGGCATTGGCCGTCTTAATCGTCGTCGCCGCTGAGATGACTCGTTGTCCCATAGAGTCCAACTTCTTGCCCTCGCTGTCCGGCGGGGAAGTGGAAGCCGCCGTGCCCGCTGTCTTCTTCTTAGCCGCTGCCGAGATGACCAAGTCCGGCATGGGCTGGGCCCTGAGGCACAGGAGGGAGGCATCGGGGACTCGGTACTTCTTCTCGTACCTGTCCCTCTTGGCGGGTGTCGTGGCAGGGTTCTTGAGGACCGCAAGCCCCTCGTCCCAGATGTCATCGAGTAAAGGCACCCCGAGGGACGTCTTCCTCTTAGCCTCTCGTCGTTGGTACAGAGACCCCTCCTTTTTCTGTTCTTCAGGGCAGAGCTGGAAGAGCTCAGATGCCCTGGTTATCATGGCGTGGAAAGAGCCAACCTAGTCGGCTGGGGACGCCCGCGGGGGAGGGGTGGCGGGGGGAATGGTGACGACGGGATGTCTGCTGTGCCATTGCCGCCGTCATCGTCAGTCCCCGTCGCCGTATCCTCTCTCGGCGAGGTGGATGAGGGGTCCACCAGTCTCGCAGGCACGAAGGGCGGAGCGGGGTGGACTCTCCTCCGCTTGTTCGGGGGGCTTCCCGACGGGCCTGGTTCTGGCTCCTCGTCGGGGTGCGTGGTAATCTCGTCCTTATCTCGGCAAATAAGGATTGGATTGCCAACAAAATGGCCGCCGAGCTATCCTGGGGCTCGGGCAATGGCTGCGACGGACGGGATGGCCGCTCCATTGGGCCCTGTTCGTCGTCGCTATCTTAGATCACGCCAGCAGGGACCGTCCCCTGGGATTGAACCTTCTCGAACCTCTCGTTGAGGCCTATGGATCTTTCGTTGAGGCCCTCCTCGGTCTCCACCAGTTCTTCCTTAGAGGCTGATTCCGAATCTGTAATGGCCACCGCCCCCCCTCTTTTTAGCGATGGGCTGGAAAGAGGATTTCCTCTGAGGCGGCAGGGATACTCTGGGCCCAGAGGCCGTTTCCATTGGCGTAGTCTCAGCCGGCCCCGCCAGGGTCGCAGCAACCACTTCGGTAGAGGCCTTAACCGGGTGGATCAAAGCCCTCACCACCTTAGGTGCGTCCTGGGCCTTCGCCTGGGTGGGGTTGGGGGGGGGGGGAGGATCAGCGCCTCGCTCCCCCTTCGAGATCGACCGGGTCCGCTCCAGCGGTCTACCCGGGTTCTCAGACTTGCTCTTCCCCCAACGAGAGCGCTGGCTCGTGGTCGAACGTGCCGGGGAAGTAGCGCCCTGCTTGGCAACCGAAGAGCCCGACCTTTCGGCGCTCCTGGAGCCCGCGGACTCGGCCTTCTGTTGGGCCCCCGTCACCGGGGCGCCCTCAAAGGACTTAGAAGCCCGCTCAGACTTCTTCGCCTTCTTACTTGCTGTGCCCTTCTCCAGCCAGGTGGCGAGGCGGGAACGACGATCTTCTTTGGTCCGTTCCGAAAGGTTCTTGCAGAACGCACAGTCCTTCTCCACGTGCGTCTTGTCCCCATGGAGGCAGTAGAGGCATCGCGAATGCTCGTCCTCCTTGAAACCTTTATATAATCCGCATCCAGGGCAGTTCCTGAACAGCTTGGATCCGGGCGTCGAGCTCCCCTTGTCCTGGGCCATGTCCGTAGAGGTAGGCCGCAGATCTTCCGGAATCCTCCAAGAAGTGTAAACCCGACGAAAACTTCACCCTTGAGGGGCGTAGAAGAATTCCGAAACGGGTCCCTCTTATCGGAAGTAGAAGCGGTGGAGCTTGAGGCTCGATTCAATTGAAAAAATGAGATCTGAAAAAAAAGTGAAAACGCAGCAAAAACTCGAGAGCTAAACACGAGGACTCCATACACTTGAGCGTGCGGTAAAAATCTGAGGATGGCTGCCAGAGGCAGGGCTTAGGGAGAGGGCAGTCATTGGCTGGGGGCAGTATGACCCAGAGATCAGTGATTCGTTATTACTAAGAAAGACAGATCAGAAACGAAACTGATACTGATTTTTTCTTTACTGAGGATTCCCAGCCTGACGACGGGGAATATTCATGAGCATGTGAATCCATTCCAGACCCCATGCTGGAGAATAGGGCGTTTCCCCCCCGGGGTTGGACAAAGGTAGATTTGTTCGCTGGAAAGAGGGAGGTTTACACGCGCTGTGCCAGCTAAAGACAATCGTCCTCTCACATTTGATGAGTGCAGACAGGCCTACGGAGTGGAGGAGGATCGGTTTGAATATCTGCAGCTACACCACTGGGCTGTCCAACTGAGGGTAGCACCATTGGGGAAATGGGAGACTACATATGAGGATTTGTTTTTTCGTGATCCCCCTCCCACCAAAGCTAAATTAGCAACTCTATACAAGGTGCTCAATAAGATCAGATTTAAACCCCCACATACGTATATGGCGAGTTGGGAAGCAAATATGGGTAGGCCGATGGATGATCTTATGTGGTACAATATATAGACCAGGGTTAACAAGACATCAAGCGGATCATCTGAGGGAAAAACGCTTTAAAACTACTATTCCGATGGTATCTCACTCCCGAGTGTATGCATAAAATTGCACCGACACCCCTCCACCCCCCTAATTGTTAGCGGTGTAACGCACCTTTGGGCTCATTCTTCCATATGTGGTGGGAATGTCCCCAAGTACAAACATTTTGGCGAGATGTAATCGCACAGATCAAAAGGTATTTGTGGTTTTCGACCTGGAAATTGATCCTATGGTTTGCTTTTATGAAAACGAAGACACACAAGGGCATTACAAGGTCACAGCTAGAAGCTCCAGATTAGTTACCTTCTTTCTAGTGGCAGCACGTTTAATAGCACAACACTGGAAATCGCAAAATGCACGAGGCATCAAGGAATGGTTGACCAAAGTATGGTATGTGGCAGCTATGTCCAAAATTGGAGCAGCAATGCAGGGAACTATGACAGTTTCTGGCAGATTGGGCCCCACTAATCACATTTGTAAATGTACCTGACAATCCTGGGACTCGCCACAAACCCCATGAGAGGTCTTTTTCACTACTAAAGAGGGGGAAACTACCAGCCTTGCTTACACTTTCATCAGACACCAAAAACTTAAGTCACTTCATTCAAAAATGGGCAAATAAGTGTATGGAATTTCCACAGACTGTTTTGTTTGAATTGTATTTGGTTTATATAGTTTGTTCTCCTCATTTTTTTGTTATCTGGAACAATTAACATAAGAGATTGTAGATGGATATGATTAAAAGGTCCACTTTGTTGGAACAGTCATGTAAAACGCAATGTAATGCGAGTCGAAAGCGAGAGCCATATGTTACTGGTTACTGAAACTTGGAAGTTTTATTGTAATATTAGACTGTAGAAGAGCCAGAACTGTAATGATGAAACTGTGGTTGTAAATGACTCAAACCTTAAATAAAGAAATAATTAAACAAGGTTAAATTAAGAATGCGTTTTTTTACAGTAAATAAAGAAAATGTTTGCTTCTATTTAAGCCTTCAATAATGTTATCGTCACACCACAGCTTGCAATTGAAACTGGAAGATATTGTTAATTTTTGTGGTATGTGTTCCTGAAAATGAAACCTTCCTTTGGCAACACAACCACACAAAACAGGGTTTCTGTTATTTGTCCCTGAATCCCCCTTACTAATATTTGCAAGGTCACAATGTGGCAAGTATTCACAAAGAAATTATAAGATCCACTAGAATGAAATATAATGCATAAAAGTTCAATTTCTATTCATAAGAGCTTTCGAATGAGACATTCATTCAACTTTACATTGTTATAATGGATCAGCAAATAATGTAAGTAAACTTGTACTAATATATGCATTTATCAGTTTATGCAATTTTATTCTTCATGATTAACGATGTGCCTCATTGCTATTCAAGTTGATGCAAAGAGTTCACACTGTAAATGTACATTTAAATGAAAATGTAATTTTTAATTAACATGTTGATTTATTGTCCAACTTATTTTTCCAGTAGGGTACTGATATATATTTTTGCCTCGCCAAATTTACATAGTTACGTCATTCGGATGTGCATGCGCCATGGATACAATCTTCCTGTGCATGGGTTCTTTAACCCGGGAGTGGAAGAAAACCATCAGTAAGGGAACAGTAATAACCATATTCGGTCAAGTGGCACAGCGAGTAGAGCGCCCGCTTTGACACCCGTGCAGAGCCTGTTAACGCAGGTTCGAATCCCGGCGGGGCCAAACTCAGCCTTTCATCCTTCCGAGGTCGATAAATGAGCACCACACACCGTGGGTAATAATGAGCAGCGCTCAGATACCTGAGGGTTTGTAGCGCTATATAAAAGCCTAATTATTATTATTATTATTATTGTGAGGCACCAGTTTGCCCATTTGCGCTGCTAGTGATACAGAGCAACATGCCAGCATTTACAGTAGGATCTTGCGGATGCTTAAGTGCTGCATTTCGATGTGAAAGGGAACCTTATTTTCTCACAAACAGAATGCCATGTGCATCGAGACAAAAACGAAGATGAACACAAGTGCATTAGATTTTACCACACAACTTTGACTTCCCAATTCAAGTACAGATTGATGAAGGCCATTAAAAGCTTTTATGGAGAGTGACAGTCGAACTAAACATTGGAACTTTGCCTACTAGTAAACAACGTTTTCTTGCAATCATATTCCCTAAGGTTTTCAATGATTGCTTTGATATAATCTTCTATTTTTTAACTTGAATGTAAAAATATAATGACTTGTCAAATGCCAGGCTATTAGTATTTTCTTAAAAGTGCACGTTGTTTTCTTCCTTTTATGAAAAAAAAATATGCTGGTGGTGCGTGTGATTGTTGATCTTCCAGGTTGGCTACCCTGTGCACCAACATCATGAAAAGGAGAAATTACTTACCGTAATGTTCTTTCTATGGATTCTTCTCCCGCAGATTCCTCATTAGCTAGATATCCATTCAAGTGTCAGCTGCTTAGAAAACATTTCCATAGGGGTCGTAGTGCACCTCGACTTGACCATCGATCAGTCTTGCCTCGATGCGTTGGTCGCGGCTCCAGACGCAACGTTGGTCGTCGTACATATACCGTGTCACTATGCGCATGTGCCTCACTTCCCTACCTTTTCTCCCCCAAGCTCAACCGCCGCGGAAGAAGATCAACCGATCTGGTTGAAACAGCCCCAACTCAAAGGAAAAAGGAAAACCCAATAGAGGTGTTTTTTTCCTTTTTAAAAACAGTAAGGAATGGACTGCAAAAGAAAGTGTGGCACACCAACAAAGTCAACGGTAGCCCTTGAACAAAAAGCTCACCTCTTTCTCCCATAGAGGAGCCAATAACTGCAGATAGTGTAGTTGGTTAATCTTCAAAATGTAATGTTTAATTGACAAACACAATCCAGCTAACGCGTGTTTCGACCTCTTGTCTTTCTCAAGGCTGGTATTAGTATGAAACATAACATATATTCAAATGATATTAAGTACAACATATGATGCATGCATACCAATATCAGGTAAGGGAGAATGGCAGAAAGAAAAGAACAAACATTCAACTTTTAAGTTACATAATAATTGTACTAAAAATACTGTACAATACCATCGGATTAGCGCTTGTTAAGCATCATGCAAAGCATGGATTTGGTTTAGCACTGTTAGGCAAGATTGTATGCAGTACCCTTTGGGTTCACTACAACAATCCTGACCTCCTGGCAATAGGAACCCAACCTTTGGTATAAGCTTGTACTACACAAGTTGGTAGCGTGTTCAGCAGCCAGGCTTATCTCAAGAGGGGTCAATGTGAGCTGTAGGGGAGTTACAGAGATTCAGAGTGACAAGTGTTCAAATAAACGCTTACACACAAGGTTTCTTGAATAAAGAATTATTATTTGTCAGTCAGTTACAATAAGCCTTCAGAAGGGAGCAATATTACAGTAACGCTCAAATATACTTCAAAACAATACACATTCAATATTTCTAAATCAGCAAGTACCCTTTTGGGATGGCCCACAGACACTACCTACACCCTCAGGGGACTTCAATAGTTAGGGTGCTGAGGACATTAATGTACCACTGTTGCATTAAGAATCAGGTTTAAGAGGTTGTCAAAGGGAAAGGTTATTATGACCCAACAAGAGCTCACAAATATTTCTCAAAGCAGGTAAGTACTTTTGTAAACCCCCCAATGCAAAATGAGTTGACCCTTTCCTGGAAGGAAGACCAAACACATTCACAGAGGGAAGAAGAGTAATTCAGGGAGCCAAGTTAAGCCAAAGTTCAATGGAGCAAAAATCTAGGTGAAACTGAAGCACTTCTCAGAGGTAGGTAAAAAGTCTTGCAATGTTTTAAAAAGTCTTTGTAGAATGAAGAATTCTAAGTAGGGCCACAAGATGTTTAGGCTTGTGAGGTAAAGAAGCTAATAGCAAATCTACAGAGCAACCACAACAAGTCTCACCAACAGAGAACAAGTGCAGCTACACAACAAGAGGCAAGTTCTCTTAGACTAAACAGTACCTTTAGGTTGAAGAAAAAGTGCAGCAGATGACTTCTGTTCCTGTGCAGCTCTACAGATCCTGGTGTTCCTGTGGCTCAGTCGTGGGGTCAAGAGGGAGGACTTCTGGGGACTCCTGCACTGCAATGGGGCGCCACTGACCGCAACCGGCAAGCTTCAAACAAGTGGCACTTCAGTGTTTCAGCTCCCCGCGACTACCGCAAATAGCAAAACCGTGGTTTCTGGCCGTCGAGATGGACTTTCCTTGCATCGGAGGTCCAGCACTCTATTGATGTGGCTCAGGCTCGGTCAGTCCTGCTTGCTGGGATTCCGGAGGATCTTCCTGGAGCTCTTGGCCAGTTTAAAAGCAACACACACAATCTGATGTTCCTCTACCTGGCCATATGATTTCCAGTAGCAACTCGGAAATGCAAACAGCTCCGAGAGGATGTCCAGGTGGGCTTACTTTGGAGTGGATTGGTCCCACCAACTCAAAATTGAGAAGTCATCCTTGCAGGGGCTTCCCCGTCGATAAGAATTTGGAGTTTCACCACAGCAGCAGGGCTTCACCGGGCAAACCAACAATACAGGAGTTGCAGCAGGCGTCCTCTTCAAGTTCTTCTTCGGATTCCTTCGTCCAGTGGTCTACTCCGCCTTCCAAGCAAGCAGGACAATCACCACAGAGTGCATTTGGGTCGCCTAGGAGACTAAGCACAGGGAGATACGGGCACCTCCCTCACTTCCTGCCCCCACCAGACACCCTGGAGACAGAGGCGGGCCTCACTCGTGAATCCCGCCAAAGGCAAAGCGAACAAAAAGGACCAAACTTGGTTTGGCACGCAGAGTAAATCTGAAGGACATTTTCAAGAAAAAATGGTGAAAAAAGAAGACCGTGGCCGTTTTGATAAAATAGCACCCTTGGGCGCTTTACTGCAGCTGCAACAGCAACCCGCGTTAAAAGCACACCATGGTAGTTAAAAGTAAAACACTGCCAACAGCCATTCATTGAGGAAAAGGTAACAAAATTGTTACATGAGAAGCTAGACAAAGGGGATACTAAGTAACCCCTCCAGCACCCTATGGTAAGATAGTGTGTGCTGGGTCTAGAAATTTGCAATGGTAAGTAAAGTCAATTTTCACCTTAGAAACAGTAGTTTATCCAAGAGAAGGTATTTAAACCTTTGTGAAATCTGAAAGACTTGCCTGTGTCACTGCACTGAGGGTGTGACTCAATATAAAAGAGGATGCCTATGGAGTTTGTCTGCCTTCACAACCAAAAGAAACCGTTCAAAATCACATTAAAATATACACGAGAGTGATAAAAAAGGGTCTTGCTCTCTCCAGGTAAAAAATCAAGTCCTCAAAATCCAGCGAAGTTGCTGGGGGTCTCTAAGGTAGAGAGGAATTAGCACATTTCTGGGAATTCTCCCTAACAAGCACCCAAAATGCTCTAGTCAAATAGGACTAAAGCCAAAATTGAACATTATGTGTCTATCTATAAGTTAACTCCTCACACCCATGCAGGTGTCCTATTAGACCTTCAAACTTTAAGTGTTAATGTTATGTCTCCCAAGTGGGGTTGGCTAGTGGTATAAACCCAATTGAAATTAGTGAGCCCATCCATCATTCAATATCAAGTCAGATCCAACCACTCACCAGTCACTGGTACTATGGATGCTCTGAAATAGGAAGTAGAGATAGTTGGCTTGTGATTAATAGCTATATAGGTTTATGATCCCTCCCCTATAAGCAAGAGGTTGGTTCTAAAGACACCAAACGTTAATACGTTTATCGTAGCCTATAAGTTGCATAAATGTTCAAACTAGCTTTCCAACTATTCCGAGCTGTAATGATACATTGCAGTGAAAGCCCACAACACGAGCAGTTAATTTGTCCAGCACTTGTCTTTTTTGTGAATTTATAGTATTGTGATGCAGACTTACCCTTACTGTAGCCTGATTATGTGCTGCTCTTGTATTCCTGTTGGGTAATTCCTCCCTACAGGTCGGTGTTGTCATTGTGGGGAACATGGTATCTGCTTGATTACAGGAATCGCCTTCATGATTACAACGTAGAAATTGCATTTGATATTGGCAACTTAAGTCCGCTGTGTACTTGTCACAGCTACTATTTAACTAAGTCTTAGCCACTATTCGTATGTTCTCTGTGTTAACTAATGTCAGTGCCCCCATGTTATGCCCAAATAATGATTGCCTTTCAGAGAAAGGTGCAAACGCTTTCAGGGCTAGCCTGATGGCTCACAGCTCCAGCCTGTTGATTTGCCAATTGGCTTTGATCGCGGACCAAAGACCGCTTGCATGCAAATCATCACAGTGAGAGTCCCAACCCTTAAGTGATACATTCGTGAACCCCCCACCCTGGCCTGGCCTGGGGGCCATGGAGGCCAGAAAGGTTCCCCCCACCAACATTTTCTCACTGCTGGCCCACCAAGAGATTCCCCAGCCACCAATCTGGACACTTTCAGAATGTAATTTAAAGTGCCAAAATACTGGGATCACTGACCCCGCAGGAGCCATTGCAGCGACCACATCCAGACTGGCTTCTGGCACTGGAAAAAAATGCAGGAGGCCATGAGACCCAAGAGGCGGAGGAAGGAAGCCGCTGGCAAGGTGTTGTGGCACTGGAACAGCGGCACCATCTGACTGACACTGGCAAGACTCTCCTCAGGGGGGGCAGGGGTGTTGGCTTTACCCACTCGAGTATCGAGAACTGCTCTGATGAATTGGAGCCTTTACGTTGGTGCCAACTTTCCTCAGATCAGCCAGTCACCTAGGTATGTGAAAACATGGACGCCGGATCCCAGGATCTCCTGAGATGAGCCACGACTACCGCCATGAGCTTGGTGAAGACGCTTAGGGAAGGGGTCAACTCAAAGGGGAGCACCTTGAGCTGGTAGTGCTGTCCCATATGAGGAATCACAGGAATCGCCTGCGTTTTTGGTGAATTGGCACATGGAAATGTGTGTCCTGGAGATCTATCGACACAAGTCAATCCTGAAATCTTGAATTTCTTTCCATGTCACAATCTTGAACTTGTATTATCTCACAAATAATCAGGGTGTGACTCATTTGTGAGATATTGTATATCCATGTGGGCATATCAGTGCTTAGCCAAGGGCCCTTTCATTATACACAATCTTGAACTTGTCCTCTCTCAGGAACTTGTTCAAGGCTCTGAGGTCCAAGATGAGACAGAGTCTCCGCCCTTTCTTGGGTACCAGGAAATACTGGGAATACCAGCCCGACCACCCCTCTGCTCGGGAGGTACCTCTTCCACGGCACCCTTCAAAACCAGGGCTTGCAGCTCTTCCGGGAGCTACTGTTCCAGTTGGTGAGGAGGTGGTGGTGGTCTTTCCGGCTGCCTTTTTAAAGAAAGGCAGAGAGTAGCCCCATTAAATGAGTGGAAGTGCCCAAGCAACAGAGGGAATCTCTCGGGATTGGGGCCAGTGCTCGCCTATCTGTCCTCCAAACGGGGAATCATGGGGGAGAAATTAAAGATGCATTGAGGGCAGAGCCGCTGCTGCCACCGTCTCCTGGCCTCTGAAGGCCCCCCAACACTTTCTGGAGCAGGGGAAATGCCTCCGGCCCTGCCTGGGCTGCGGGAGCTGACCCTTCCAGCAAAAGGGGAAGTAACACTTGCAACCTCTACTGTGAGGCAAAGCCAAACAAAGGTTTTGCTGGTTGCTGGACAGCTAGGCTTGGCGGCCAGCTTTGAGTCCTTACATTTTTCTAAGGACTCACTGGCCATTAGGCCAAAGAGGCTCTTGCCACCAAAGGCCATGTCAAGTAGGGTGTTCTGGCGAGAACCCAGAAATATGAAGGGAAGCCTGCCTTCTCAAGACATTTGCTGACCCTTTGGATCTCTTGACTTAGTCTGCAACGTCCAGGCCCGTCTGCAACAACCGCCGGGCCACCTCCATCCCACTAGTCTCTGGAAGCCTTCCCCCATCTCTCCTTAGGGAATGTACTGGGCGGCTTCCCCGATAGACCACAAGCCAAAAGAACACTTGGCGACCGTGCAAGGCGCGTTAACTGCTTTAAGGGCTATACTACCCGGAGAGAACACCTTCTGGGCTAAGGTATCAACCTTTTCTCCCTCCCTATACATAGGGAGAATAGACATGATGTGGCTGATGTGGTATTAACAGTGGCCGCCTGCATCACCAACCCCTCTGTTGTTGGGTGAGTGGAGATATAAGCCGTCACCCCTCGCCGCAAAGCCAGTTCATCTGGGGAATGGTGCAAGGTCTGTGCCACAAAGTGGCGATGGGGTCAGCAATAGCCACATTAAATGGCACGGCCCCCCTCAGTAGAAGGTTCTTCGTCCAGGATGTCGGTGAGTTCATAGCTCAACAAGGGCCTGGCTGGAGCACTTCCAGCCTAGGGTATCTACCACCCTATCCACCAAGGCACGATACTTGGCATTAGTATGCCCATAAAGGTGAGCCTGTTGTGTCTCCAAGTCAGAAGAGGAGTCCAGGCCACTGGTTACGTGAAAGCCCTCAGGCAAGGTGACCAATCTGCCTGGTCAGCAAAGTAAGTTTTACCTCTAACACCTGCATAAGCAGGGTCAAGGCTACACAACATCCGGTTGTCATCGGAAATTGTGGCCATCGTGTCAAAGAACTCTGTCCTCGACTTAGGGGCATAGGACCTCTTAGCGGCGGGTGCCGACACCAATGGACCCACGCTGATCGACACCAAAAAGTGCATCGACGCCTCAAGCGCACTGGCTGAGATTGCCTCCAGAGCTGCACTAGTGAGTACCGGTGCTGAGTATAGTTGTTTCGGCGATAACGTTGTTGTGGTCAGCTTGGGGCCGGGTTACCAGATGCCACTGGAGCCACAGGTGTCTGCTGCATCGAGGGAATTAACCCGAACCAGTAGTTGCCTTTCGGAACATCTCAAGCATCTGCTTTTTAAAGGCCTCCCATTCGGCCATGGTTGTAGGCCTGCCAATGATTTACCCAGGTCATCTGATGAGACAGACTTATGCCTGCGCCAATGGCGCTACTTCTTCCTATGGGAGGAAGAGGAGAGGGAGTGCAACCTCTTTGGTTTTCTTCCGATGCCTTGCCTCCTTTTCAGGAGTAGGCCTTTCCGTCTCGGGTTCCAAGTGGTCGACCGCGCCAGAGACTTCGATGGGGCCAGTCTACAGTGATTTTCGCCGTCTTTTACCGCAGTGATTTAGGATTTATTTTCCTACAGGAAGCACAGTCCTCAGTGACACTGAGGCACCACACACAGACGTTGTGTGGGTCCGTAAGGGACTTCTTGGAACTAGAGTCCCTGCAGTGTTTGAAGCCAGACACCCTGAGTGTGCGGAAATAAATACTGTAGTGACGCAGTATATGTACGACCACCGACGTCACATCCGGAGCCGATTAACAAACCATTAAGGCAAGACGGATCGATGGCCGAGTAGAGGTGGACTATGCCCCCTGTTGAAAGGTTTTCTGAGCAGCTGACGCTGGAATGGATAGCCATCAGATGAGGAATCTGTGGGAGAAAGGCAATCCATTGAAGAGGTGGAACATATCGGATTGACATGTCGCTGTCAACTTGAGGGGCGGGTGATCCGATTTACTGCCGCAAAGGCACTTGAACTTAGTTTTAAGGCGATAGATCAATGGATAGGATTAGCACGAGATGGAGATTTCCGACCCATGATTTTGGCATGTGTACATGTGAGAAAACCAAAAGCAAGATGCATTGGAAAATATATTTGGATCGATATATGCTCAAAAATACTTGCCAATCCATTGGCCAATCAAATCTGAGCGAGCTTCCCTTAAACAAAATATATATTTAAATCAAATAGCCTCACTCCATCAGAGCGACACTGGTGCTAGAAACAAAGCCCCAAATCTAGATTTCATTTTTCAATGCTGCCATAGCTCAGTTGCTATTTTTCAGCACACCATGGATATCAGTCTGGGATTGATCAATAGGTATTTCCAATAAGAATTTTCACAAATTCAAGATCAAGAGGAATGATAACACTTGAGCTGGGGAGTGTTCAATTTAGCAACTCTGTTTTCCCTCAGAAACATGCCATGCTGGAAAACTGAACAAGTCACAATCCTTGCATGAAAAGTATGAATCGGACGTCGACCTCGGGTCAAAGCACATCGTCTTATTTAACAACCAACACTCTTCGTGGTATCCATGGAGAAAAAGTGCAAAATATTGTGCAACCCAACAAATCATGAATTCCGTCTGTATCAATGTATAGATGAAGAATGTGGGGTCTAAAAAGATCACCAATGGGGAAACCCTTTTTTATTACAGACACACTTTATTGGCACTCAGTTTCTCTCTTCCTTGTGTTCTGGTAATGAGAGAGACTGACCTAAAGCTGGGCAATAGAATTTCCCTCAAGCTTTTCCTGGCTCAACTACAGGTAGATAAACCAATGGGGGTGGTTAAGATTCAGTGCAACATTTCTGTGAAGGCAAGTTGTTTTTTGGCAGGTTACAGGGAAGTAAACTTTCAGGAGTATGTGTGCGTCCTAAAGACCTGGATGACCTTGCCAATTGGGGTCAGTGGTAATGTGCAAAGTTCTGGGGGTAATCTGGGTGCCAAATCCAGTCCCAAGTATCCACGGAGGTAAGCCTTTCATGGGAATAAATGGTAGTAACAGACCAGCCGCTAAATTGGTTGGGCAGGATACAGTCCTAATGCTGCTGGAACCGCTACCATCCAAAATTAAACCTAGCCCCTATGATCAGAATAGGACTCAAATCACATAGCTGGTACTCACAGTAGGAAATCTTGTGCAGTACCTGAAAGTAGTCTTTCAAAACTTCAGTAGTTGGGAAGAATCAAATTTCACAAGGGGCAGAGTTGGCCTCCAGATCTTCAACAACAGTTTCAGTGGCGACTGCATGTTGTAGGATGCAGGATGACAGAAGACCCACTGGAGAAGGTGTTGGACTGAAGAAAAGACTAATTGTTAAAGTTAAAGGTAGGGTAGCATGCATCTATGCTCTTCAATCGGTACATTTCCAGAACCGTAAGGTGTGGCGAAGTCCTAGTGTTAGGTTAAAAAAAAAAAAAAAAAAAAAAAAAAACGATTTTTGTCCTTTTGTAAATCTCATTCATTTGTATTTTGTTTATGTCATGCTCTTTACTATTTTTCACTATTGAGTCCAATCCAGGTCCTACTCGAGACGCAACAAGTTATTGTTTGTGCCCCCATAGGGCTAGAAGGTGGTTGCTAGAGCAAAGGTGCCCATAGTTTACAAGAACAATTAACCTTGCCCAGAAGGTGAGCTCCGATTAGGGGTAGTGACAGGGTTACCATATGTAGTTGCTGCACCAGGTCTGGCCATTTTAACACAGGGAGCAGTTCTTGCTCCCTCATAGTTCTATAAAATGACGGTTGCGGTTTATTTAAATCCAGCAAAATGGCAACTGTACTCGGTTTCCCTGTGTGCGCAAGGACAGGAATGACCATGCAGAGTAATTCCCCAGACATGAGCTCTCATCAGAAGCTCACAAAGGGCTTGTGTGTGGTGCGCACGAGAGAATAAGGGGTGGGCCATCTTGGATTCCTCTTGTATGTTCCGACCAGCACTGATTGGCCGGCTGCCAAATGATTGACTGTTGCATAAGTGTGCAATTAGATGTTCGGGTCAAACCTTACCCACCGCCCCCGTTTAGGAATCTTAGCCAAGTCTCTGGATCAGTACTTTGTCAAAAGCTGGGATTCGATCCTGAAGCACCAGAAAGAAGGACTTGCATGAGAAAGGTGACAGAATCTCTGCACCAACATCTCTTGAATCCTTGAAAACCAGTGTGAAACGTCGCCTCTCCTGCAACAAGCATTAATGTGTTTTTGTTACTTTAAAGTTCAGGACTTGCCAGTGTGCACTGTACCCGATGAGGGCTTAAGACATCCATCGGGTCTAGTGTGTATGTCACTACTGCCTTGCTTGACATCATGAGCATCAAAAGCAGGTCCCTTGTACCATTTTTCAGCATGGAGACCGCCGGATCTGGTAGCTTTGCCCACACCAAGGACATGACAGTTACTAGGGTCACCATCGTGCTTTCTTCAACCTGAAGCTGCTGCAATGCCTTGTACCAATCCATCCTGGACCTGTGGGAGTCATCTACTGTATCCAAGATTTGGATTACATTCTTCCAGGATTGGTGTCTTGTTGCTCCCCCTGCCAATCCGAAAAACAACTGAAACCCTCTCCTGCTGCAAAGTTGGGACACCACGCAGCAGACTTCTTCAGACAAGGCTGACATTTTCTGCCACTTTACCACTTCTTTCGGACCCTGGCAGCTGACTGGTATCTTTGTTCTGGTCCCCTGGCTTTGTGGTTCTTCGTTGACAACACTGCCCATCTTGCAGACAACAATGTCTCAAGCTGCTGCTACAGAGTAATTGATGCTCTGCAATTGGACCTCTTCCTTGTGCTCCCCAGACTCAACTTGTTTTTTTTGTTCCACGTGTTTGTTATGGGGCTCTGTTGCACAATGCTGTCTATCCGAACCATTGCGCCATAGGCTGCTGACGTCAGAGCTCCTTTCAGCAATCTCCAGTTAGGCATTGTGGGGACTCTACTTCAGTGACTGGATTTCTTCACTGTGGTCCCCTCATCTTCTGAATCTACTTTAGGCATCTCCATTCTGTGAGGCCGTATGGTATATCCACCCAGATGTGTGTATTGGGACGCTGACTTGCAATGGAAACCCCTCAACCTATGAGGAGTTGGCTTTAGCCTAAAAGGAATAATGTTCACATTGCAAATTGGGGCATTAATTCCTAAAGGAGCCTGTGGGTCCAATCAAATGTCTGGATGGCTTTTGGTGCAATCTTTAAACTCTATTTAGTCAGTCTTGTATTCCTGAATGTTTTCTGTATCTCAAAGGCTACTTGCATGTAAAACTATAGACATTCCTTTAGCAATAATACATGTTTAATTAAAACTGTGTGGACAACCCCTTACTGTGCATCATGAAATGTGTTTAACTTGTCCTTTACTTATCAGCCATCATAGTCCGGATAGCTGAGGAAAAAACAGTACCAGAAGGATATTTTTGTATCTAGGCCCTAAATATAGAGCTTAAAGATCTCCCTGTCAGGCAAAGTTTGAATGCAGTACCCACTGGGACCACTACAAGAAACTGACTACAGGAATGGGCAACCCAACCTTTGGTATAACCTTGTACTACACAGTTTTGGTAGCGTGTGGAGCAGCCAGGCTTATCTCAAGAGAGGAATGTAAGCAGTAGTGGAGTGACAAAGATTCACAGCTCCAGGTATTCAAATAAACTCTTACACTCAAGGTTTCTTGCATAAACAATTTATTCATCAGTCATAAAGCCTTCTTTAGAAGGGAGCAACATACTAGTAACAAATATACTTCAATACTGTACACTGAGTTTCTGGATCAGACAAGGCCCTTTTGGGATGGCCCACAGACAACCTACATCCACAGGGGACTTCAGTAACAAGGGTGCAAGGAACATTAATACCTTACTGTTGGCATACATAATACTCTCAATAGTTTGTAAAAGGTAAAGGTTATTAGAACACAAGAAATTACAAATATTCTTAAGCAGTGCAATTACTTTCAGATAGCAAGAGAAGAGTCATTCAATTCAATAGGCTAAGCCAAAGTCAATAGGCAAAAGTCTATGTATAGGATGCAGCACTTCAGGTAAGTAAATGGAAAAGTATTTGATAAAAAGAAGACTCAAATGTAGGGTCACAAGCTGATTAGACTTGTGAGTTGCAGAAGCTACACGCACTTCCACAGTAAGAGGTAAAGTAATTTCTTTTAGACTTGTTTTACAGTACCTGGGTAAAGAAGAAAAGATGCAGCTGAAGATCTGTTCCTGTGCAGGTCTCACTGTTCCTGGGCCTCAGGCGTGGTGACAAGAGGAAGGACGTGGGGGGACTCCTGCACTGCAATGGCACTGGCAACTTTACTTTCAGTGGCTGATTTGAGCTTCAGCTCCTTGCGATACAGCAAATAGCAATAAGTGCGGTTCCTGGTTGTCAATATGGACTTTCCTCACATCTGGGTTCCCGCACTCAACTGAGGGAGGTCAGGCTTGGTCAGTCCTGCTTCGCGGGAGTCTGGAGGATCTTCCAAAAGCTTTAGGCCAGCTTACAAGCAATGCACACAATCTGGTGTCCCTCTCTCTGGCTCTACGGTTTCCTGCAGCAATTGAGGAAATTCAACCACCTCCGAGATGGGTTTCCAGGTGGCTTACTTGGGAGTTGATTGGTCCCACCAACTCAAAGGGAGAAGTCGTCTAACATTCCAGGAGTTGCAGCAGCCATCCTCTTCAAAGTCTTTTTCGGTTCCTTCGTCGAGTGGGCGACTGAATTCCAAGCAAAAAGACTCGCCTTTTATTCATTTCTCCCATTCATTCCAGCCTAGCTGTCACTCACCCGTCAGGGGGGCTGTCCTTGCGGGACAGTCAGCCAGCCAATCACCACAGAGTGCATTTGGGTCTCCTAGGAGACTAAGCATGGAGTTTTGTGCACTTCCCTCACTTCCTGCCTACCCCAGACACTCTGGAGCCAGAGGCGGGTTTCTCTCAGAAACCCTGCCAAAGGCGAAATGAACAAAGACCAAACTTGGTTTGGCGTGCAGAGAAAAACTTGAGAAGGATCTTTCCACAAAGAAATGGTGAAAAAAGACGACAGGGGACCATTTTACCAAAGGAGGCTCCGCACCATTTTGAAAATATGGCTCCCGCGATTTAACGTTAAGGGAGGTGCGAACAGTTTGCGGTCGGGGTAAATCATGGTAGTTCATTGCAAAACCGCTGCCACCAGCCATTCTGAGAGGAAATGGTAACAAATGCTACTTGAGTAACTAGACACAGGGGATACCAAGTAACCCCTCCAGCACTCTATTGTAAAATAGGGTGTGCTGGGTCTAAAGTTTTACAGGGCTAAGTGAAGTCAATTTCACTCCACTGTTCTGGGAAACAGTTGATCCCAGAGAAGGTATTTAAACCTTGGGAAATCTGGATGACTTCCCTGTGGCACTGCACTGAAGGTGCAGTGTGACAATTGAAAAAGATGCCTATGGAGTTGGTTCGACTCCATAACCAAAAAGAAAACTGTATAAAATCACATTAAGATACATGAGAGAGTGGGAAACGGGCTCACTCTCTCCAGATTAAAAAAAAAATCAAGCCCTCAAAAGCAAAGTTGCTGGGGGTCTCCAAGGTGGAGGAAATTAACACATTTTTGAGAATTCTCCCTAACACTCCCCATCACTTAGTGATCTCAGCTTAGTTGAGAAATAGAAGACTCCGATTTCCAATAATTCTATATTTCTTGGTTCTTTAATACACATTGGGCTCGATTTGTTACCTGGGATCAAGGTTCCCACCTCTGATAAGCACAGGGATGAGAATCAAGACTTCTGGGAGTAGGGAATGCTTGAGGCCTTCAACTCAGATGGGTACGATGGATAAGGGAGCACCACTCTCTATGTTCCCACTTGTCTCTTTAGAACAATGGCACTGCTTCACCATCAAACTGATCTTGGCAAGATGCAGCCGCAGAACTTCCTGAAGGTCATCCTTACTTGGAGTCATCTTCTCACGCTTAGGGACTTGTCCCGAGGTTAGACAAAGTATATGCACACAATGAGGTTAAATAAAAATATTGGGAGGGGAGTGCGAACTATGCTTCCAACAGGGGTTTCCTTTTTCAAACATTTGGCAGATAGCCAATCAATGATGGTTGGCACATTCAAATGTGTGCAGGCTTCTAGGCAAACACTGAAGATGTGAATTCTAATCAGGAATTACAGACATCATTCAGGTAGGCAACCTGATCTGGTATAGGCCCCCCTGCTCCTTGCCCCACCTGCTCCCATTGTTTTGAGGTAGTTAGAGACCAGAAACATAACATTAGTTACCAGTAATAGTATTTTTGCTGGTTATATCTGTTTTAAAGTGATGTTATCCATAGTCTGCCATCTAGTAGTTGGACCAAGTATTACAACATATTTACCACAACAAGTTACATGTTGACCGAGGAGTTCCAAGTAGTATGCATACCTGCTACTCGCAATACTCCTAGTACTTTGAAGATGGTTTACTTTTCACAAGCATTTATGATGTTCTGTAGTATTGTAAATATTAATCCTGGCTTGTACTCTTTTTCCTTTCATTTTATTTGGATTGATTTTGTACTGAATACAGCATTATTCCTGCTCTATACCCATCTATGGGGAGGTTAACTTGGGCATGTGGGTCTCAAAAAGATGCAAGTTAAGAATGCACCTTTGCTGGTAAGTCACTTATCTTTGTTTATTAATTGGTTTTGTATTCACATGCTGTGCATAGATTAGCAAGGTGGCATTCCCTCTGATGGTGTATGGACGTTTATAAGGGACACTGATAAAGCGCTTCAAGAATAAAGGATTATTGTGATAAATTAAAGACACTAATAATAGTGGTCACATCATGAGATTGAAACAGTAAAAACTATTTCAAAAGCAATTTTCAGAAATTGTCCACTGTTATTACTGCCGCATAACCTATTGTAGACTCTGCGCCAGCTCCTCAATGTCTCAAATACCATGAAAGCCCACTCCTTGTTTATTGTACCAGCAGTGCCTCCCTCCGTCAGGGTCTGGGGAACTCAATGCCCACTCCGTCGCCAGTCTAATTGGGATATCCGTGATGAATTCATACAAGTAAAAAACAAAAATATCGCAGAATATACTACTTTTTGTAGACCTAAAGACTATTATACACATCATCAAAGATGCAATTCAACCAACTTGTATTATTTATGAAATAAGTTCATCCCATTTCCTTCTGTGCGATAGCAGTCATACACAGTACATACCAACTAAGAACGATAGCACCACGATTCACTTCTGCCCAAGATTTCAAATTCTCAATGCCAACGTGGTCTACAAGTGTTCGTGCAAAACTTCCTAAAAGAAAGTTAAAAATGTACTATTTATTCATGACAAAAGAATGGCAAACACTCCAAACAGACTAGAAGCAATCCCAACATATCTCTTTGCAAGCAAGCCTTCATTGAAGGGTAATAGTATGTACAGTTTGACTTGGCAAACGGCTTTGCTATCAAGACAGACCTTTATGAAGACATTGCAGTGATTTTAATTTTTGTGGGAGGTGTGGGAAAAGATGACTGACAATTACACTTTTGTTATTCAAAAAGTAATAAAATCCTAACAAGTTAATTGCATTGTTGGCTAATAGTCATGGAAGACACATAGGAATTAGAACTTAATCACATTTTAATCAAATCAAAACATTTCAAAATAAAAATAGTGTCCAAACTTTATACAGCCCTACATACCAGTTCCCAAGAGCTGTAATTATGCCTCCTCAGGAGTATTGGAGAAAAGAAAAAAAAAAGGGAGAAAGATATTTGACATGCAGGCACTTTTCCAAACTTGTATTAGCCTCTATTATGGGTTACACATACTTTGTACAAAACAAATCAAAATTCTTGCTTATTTGTATCAACTGAAAAATGATATGGGATACATTACTCACCGTAATCGTATTTCTGATGCTTGTATCTGCTTAGATTCACATGCTGTGCATAGGCCGACATCTAGTGGAAGCTGCGGAGTATTACAGTTTGTTTTTCGAAACTCGAAAATGGGCGTCGACACAGGCGTGCCAGTAATACTATCCCTAGTGTGACGTCCACTGTACCCAAGATCCCTCACGCGTCTAGGATCCTCAGATTGTATTTTTTCTGACATGAGGAAGCATGAGGAGTAGCGTGAGTACAGATAATCCAAGCAGATAGACAGAAAGGTAAGACTACAAGCAATCATGCGCCTTCTCTCGGAGGGGAGGAAGGGTGGGTCGCATGTGAATCTAAGCAGATACAAGCATCAGAAATACGATTACGGTGAGTAATGTATCCCTTCTGAGGCTTGTGGAATCTGCTTAGATCACATGCTGTGCATAGATTAGCGAGCAATACCAGAAGAAGGAGGTGGGATGTGAGAAGGGTCATGAGCAAACAGGTGTCTTAGAACCGCTTGTCCCACTTGTGTATCTGTCTTGGAAGGAGTGTCAATGCAGTAATGCTGAGTAAAAGTGTGAATAGAGCTCCAAGTAGCTGCTTTGCAAATGGTGTCGAGGGGAACATTTGCAATGAAAGCCAGAGTGGCCCCAATGCCTCTAGTAGAGTGGGCTCTTGGCGTAAAAGGCAGAGTATTTTCAGAAAGAGAGTAACACAGCTGTATACAGTTGATAATCCACTTCGAGATAGCGCCTTTAGAGACGCGATCTCCCTCTCTGCCCGTAGCTACGGAGACAAACAGTTGATCTGTTTTCCTTAGCGGTCTGGTCTTATTTACATAGTAGAGGACCGCCCTACGCACATCTAGGGTGTGTAGTTTCACCTCAGCCGAGCTTTGCGGGTTCTGGAAGAAAGCCGGAAGCTCGATGGACTGGTTTACATGGAACTTTGATATAAATTTAGGTGAGAACCTAGGGTGTGTGCGTAAAACCAGTTTGTCTTTGTGGATAGTAAAGAAAGGATCCTGCACTGACAGAGCCTGAATTTCACTGACCCTTCTTATAGAGGTAATGGCTACTAAGAAGGCCGTTTTATAAGTCAGGTGTTTGAGACTACTTTTATGCATGGGTTCGAAAGGGGGGCCCATGAGCTTAGCTAGCACCACATTAAGGTCCCATCCTGGCGGTGGGTTCGAAATAGGAGGGTGAAGTCTCTTTACTCCTTCCATGAAGGCTTTAACTACTGGTACTTTCCACCACAACACCTTGTTATGGGATGTGGTGTAAGCCGAGAGGGCTGCCAGGTGTACTTTCAGAGAGTTAAAAACCAATCCTGCATCCAGCAGGTGGAGCATGTATGTCACAACGTTGGAAGGAGTGCAATCAACTGGGTTGATTTGTTTATTCTGGCACCAAATAACGAATCTCTTCCACTTGTCAAAATAACAGTGCCTTGTGTTTGGTTTCCTGGATTCTTTTAGGATGTCCATACACCTTTGTGGTAAATTGAGATGGCCAAACTCTATGACCTCAGGAGCCATGCTGCCAGGTTCATTGAGTTGGGTTCCTGGTGCACTGTTTGACCTTGTTGCTGGGACAGTAGGTTGTACCAGGCTGGGAGTTTGATGGGCTCGCACACCGCCATCTTGCGTAGGTGTGGAAACCATGGTTGTCTCGCCCACATGGGAGCAACTAGGATGAGCGTCATTGATTCCTTGTTCATCTTGTACACCACCTTCCTGATGAGAGGAGTTGGTGGAAAAGCGTACGCAAACATCCCTGACCAGTTCATCCACAGGGCGTTCCCTTGGGAGTCTGGCTGGGGGAACCTGGATGCAAATCCTGGGCATTGTTTGTTTTCGCTTGTGGCGAATAGGTCTATAGTGGGGAAACCCCACTGAGAGAAGAGATCTTCTACGATATCTCTGTGAAGGACCCATTCGTGTTCCTCTGGGAGGGAGTCTCTGCTTAGGGCATCCGCTAGGGAATTGAGCTCCCCTGGAACATGTTGTGATGACAGGAAGATGTTCCGTCTGAGTGCCCATATCCAGATTTTCTGGGCAAGCTTGGACAGATTTGGCGAACGAGTCCCTCCTTGTTTGTTCAAATAGAACATGGCTGTCGTGCTGTCCGTCCGGATCTGCACCGACAAGTTTAGCAGATGGGGCTCGAACGCCCGAAGCGCTCGGAATACTGCCAGAAGCTCTAGCAAGTTGATGTGGTTTTTGGCTACTGAGTGAGACCAGAGACCCTGAGCTGTGTGGTGGAGATGGTGAGCTCCCCACCCAGTCAGGCATGCATCTGTAGTCACCACTGCCTGTACTTCGGGATCGTAAAAGGGTTTTCCCCTTGCGAGATTCTCTCTTGTCCACCAGTGTAAGCTCTGTACGAGTGTTGGCGAAACGACCACTAGATCGTCCCACTGACCACTTGCCTGAGACCACTGTTTCGCCAACCATTCCTGCATGGGACGCAGACGCGCGTGGGGGACCAGGTAAATGCAAGACGCCATCATGCCCAGTAACCGCATTGCTTTGCGTACCGTTATTTGTTGACCTGACTGATAATGTGGAATTTGCAGTAGTATATTCCGAATTCTCTCTTCCGAAGGGAAGGTCAACCCTTCTTGAGAATTTAGGATTGCTCCTAGGAACTGTTTTGAGGTGCTTGGCACCAGACTTGACTTCTTCTCGTTGATAGAGAAGCCTAATTAGTGGAGGAGGTCGATAGTCCTCTGAATGTTTGACCTGCAATTTCCTGGGGTTTCCCCCGTTATGAGCCAGTCGTCCAGATAAGGGTACACTGGGATTGCCTCCCTGCGTAGGTGTGCAGCTGCCACCGCCAGTACCTTGGTGAACACCCTTGGTGCTGAAGCTATCCCGAAGGGCAGTACCTTGAATTGGTAGTGGCGACTGTCCACCTTGAAGCGCAAGTATTTTCTGTGGGCTGGGAGCATGGAAATATGAAAATAAGCATCTTTCATATCCAAGGTTGCCATGTAATCCCCTTTTTTAGGAGGGGGATTACCTCTTGTAGCGTGGTCATACGGAATTTTTGGGGCTTGACATACTTGTTGGCAGGCCGTAAGTCCAATACTGGGCGCATTGTTAAATCTTTCTTTGGCACAAGGAAGTAAGTTGAATAGATACCCTTGTTTACCTGGTGTCCTGGGACGAGTTCTATCGCGTCCTTTTCTAGCAGAATGGCGATCTCCTCGAGAAGGATCTTCTGATGTTCTAAGGAGTGTACTCTTTGTCGTGGAGGGTGGTTCCGGGGACGCAGCAGTAATTCTATACAATATCCTGTGGACACTGTTGACAGCACCCATCTGTCTGAGGTGATCCCTTCCCAAGCCTGGGTGAAGTTGGAAATGCGTCCCCCTACTGGGGTTGCGTGAGAAGGGACCCTGAACTGAGCGTCACTGCTTTGGTGGAGGCGTGCCACCTCCCTTGTTGGTGCTGCCTCTGCCTCTTCCACGACCTCTTTTGTTACCCTTGCTGTAACTCTGGGTAGACTGCTGGTTGTTGTTCCATTGTGTACCCTGTCCTTGGGCATAGTTGCCTCTTTGTGAATTTTGGCCGCGTGGGCGACGAAAATTACTGTTCCCCCTCTGATTAGGGGGTTTGTTGGTAAGCTGGCCAAGGGATTTGAGAGTCTCGTACTCGTCCTTGGCATTTTTAAGTGCGTCTTCGACCGCTTTCCCAAACAATAGATCGGGTTCCACCGGCTTGTCTATTAATGAAGCCTGTGTTTCTGTTTTGAACCCCGACTGCCGTAACCACGCATGTCTCTTGATAACAGTACCTTCTGCTATCAATCTTCCTGCGTTGTCCGCGGCGTCGAAAGTTGCTTTTAATATGCAACCAGACACGGCTCTCCCTTCTGCCGAGATCCGAGCCAACTGGCCCTTTAACGGTTCAGGAGCAGAGGCTAGGAGCGCCGCGACCTCTTCCCATTGATGGCAGTTGTAACTTGCCAATAGGGTGGTGGAGTTTGAAATCCTTGCTTGGTAGGCGGACGTTGAGGCTACCTTCCTGCCAAACCCGTATAGTCTTTTGCTCTCCTTGTAGGGAGGAGCTTCTGATGACGACAAGGGTGTCCCAGCCCTCTTCCGAGTTTTGGTAACCACTAGGGAGTCTGGTTTAAGCTGTCCTCTTATATAAAGAGGGTCAGACTGGGCTGCCCGAAAAAGTTTTTCGACTCTGGGGTTGACGGCTCTGGTGAGGTTAGGATTCACCAGGGATGGCTCTATTCTACGTTGGATGGATTTAAGGATAGGGATGGTTTGAGCGACCGGCCTCCTTTCTCCCACCAACTCTTCTGTGAAGTCCCTTTCCTCCTGTACACCGTGGGTGTCGATGTGAAAATGTTCTGCCGCGCGAGCGAGAACTTCATTAAGGAGGGGCTGGTTATCAACTGGCGAGTCGGTAACTGGGGCTTCGCTTTCTACCGGGGAATCTACTCTGTAAATTTCCTGCTCGTCTTCTACCTCCTCCAGGTCCTCATCATCCGCATAGTATTCAGTCCCGGTTGGTTCCTCCATAATTGTAAACTCCTGGTCCCCTTCAGGGAAAGGCTCTCCTTGGTATCTGGGGTGTGGAGTAGAGTATGGAGTAGAGTAAGGCTGCACCTCGAAGGGTTCAGATCTTTCGAACCGGGCCTTTTTACTTAGGGGGATAGGATCAGAGGAGCCTGAGGGTGTGGCCCCTTGAGGGTCATACGAAAGGAAATGTTCTGGGTTCTTGTCATAAAAATCAGCTAAGGAAGACATCCTTGACATGACCCTGTCTATGTCTTCACTGGACCATTCTTTGGAACAGGGTATGACTTTAGTAGGCAACTTAGAGGACTTATCAAGGGTAGCCTTGCTGGATGTTGATGTCCCAGTAGATTTATGTTTGACTGTCTGCTTAGGGTGGAAGGATGGTCTTACAGGAGTGGAAGGCTGTGCTTTCCGCTGTTTCCCCCCCACCCCGTGCGTGGAAAAATGTTTTCCCTGCCCCTTGGAGGCCTCAGAGACTTTCGACGCCTGGCGTCGAGGGTCGGGAGAGGTACCTTGTTTTGAGCGTGGGGCCTCGCTGGTGTTAACTGCGGCCTCGGTCTCCTGGAGCGCGGCCTGGGGGTGGAAGTCGTCTTCGTCTTCCGACGATCGAACTTCCGTTAATCTAGGGAGCGAGGCACTCTTGGCAAGAGTGGATGATTGCCTTGCGTCATGCGGCGATCTCGATCGAGAGCGCCCAGAGGACACCGAGTCGGACCGTTCTATCTGTGCCTCTTTCCAAGAAGTCGACATCGTCGAGGTTCGGTTGGACTTAGTGTGCTTAGTGTGTGTAGGGTGTGTAGCGCTTGCGTCGCCGGGGGTCTTCCCCATAGCCGCCCTGCCGGACAACCTTCCGAGGTCGGGGACCTGCGCTCGGCAGTCTTTCGACGCCGTAATGCCCTCGCCGTCCGAAAGTACGGCGTCGCTGCCATCGCTGAAGGCGCCCTCCGCTGCCATGGCTGCCTGCCTGGCGTGGTGGGCCCAACGCTTTGTCGAACGGTCCTTAAGTGTTTTAGGTTTAAACCTACTACACGCTCTGCAGTTTGCTTCGGGGTGGTCCCTCGGCAAGCAGAGATTGCACGTGGCGTGCCTGTCGACCCAAGGGTATTTGCGATTGCACTTGGGGCAGAATTGGAAAGGGGTACCCTCCATACGCACCTTGAGGCAGCGGGCTGGTAAGTGTAGGAAAATATAGTGTACCTATATACCAAGAGTGAAGAGTATGTACCACCCACCACTCTCCCTACTTGCAGGGCCGAGGCCAGCGGCCTACTAGGCCCGGGCCGAGGCCAGCGGCCTTCCGAGGCCCAGATCCGTCGTGCAGCAGCCGACGGTCGATGTCTTCTCCAGCCGTCGTCGAGGGTCGACGTTGGGGTGGGGAAGGATGTCAATAAATAATTTTACTTCAATAATTAGCAAAAGTATGGCTAAGGCCAGGGAACTCCGCAAGATGCTTCCGACCAGTATGGCGGAAAAAAACAATCTGAGGATCCTAGACGCGTGAGGGATCTTGGGTACAGTGGACGTCACACTAGGGATAGTATTACTGGCACGCCTGTGTCGACGCCCATTTTCGAGTTTCGAAAAACAAACTGTAATACTCCGCAGCTTCCACTAGATGTCGGCCTATGCACAGTATGTGATCTAAGCAGATTCCACAAGCCTCAGAAATATATATATATATATGGGATACATTACTCACCGTAATCATATTTTTGATGCTTGTATCTGCTTAGATTCACATGCTGTGCATAGGCCGACATCTAGTGGAAGCTGCGGAGTATTACAGTTTGTTTTTCGAAACTCGAAAATGGGCGTCCACACAGGGTGTGCCAGTAATACTATCCCTAGTGTGACGTCCACTGTACCCAAGATCCCTCACGCGTCTAGGATCCTCAGATTGTATTTTTTCTGACATGAGGTAGCATGAGGAGTAGCGCGAGTACAGATAATCCAAGCAGATAGATAGAAAGGTAAGACTACAAGCAACCATGCGCCTTCTCTCAGAGGGGTGGAAGGGTGGGTTGCATGTGAATCTAAGCAGATACAAGCATCAGAAATACGATTATGGTGAGTAATGTATCCCTTCTGAGGCTTGTGGAATCTGCTTAGATCACATGCTGTGCATAGATTAGCGAGCAGTACCTGAAGGAGGTGGGATGTGAGAAGGGTCATGAGCAAATAAATGTCTTAGAACCGCTTGTCCCACTTGTGTATCTGCCTTGGAATGGGTGTCAATGCAGTAATGCTGAGTAAAAGTGTGAATAGAGCTCCAAGTAGCTGCTTTGCAAATGGTGTCAAGGGGTACATTTGCAATGAAAGCCAGAGTGGCCCCAATGCCTCTAGTAGAGTGGGCTCTTGGCATGAAAGGCAGAGTTCTTTCAGAGAGTGAGTAACACAGCTGGATACAGTTAATAATCCACTTCGAGATGGCACCTTTAGAGACACGATCCCCCTCTGCCTGTAGCTACGGAGACAAACAGTTGATCTGTTTTTCTTAGCGGTCTGGTTTTATTTACATAGTAGAGGACCGCCCTACGCACATCTAGGGTGTGTAGTTTCACCTCAGCCGAGCTTTGAGGGTCCTGGAAGAAAGACGGAAGCTCGATGGACTGGTTTACATGGAATTTTGATATAAACTTAGGTGAGAACCTAGGGTGTGTGTGCGTAAAACCAGTTTGTCTTTATGGACAGTAAAGAAGGGATCCTGCACTGACAGAGCCTGAATTTCACTGACCCTTCTTATAGAAGTAATAGCTACTAAGAAGGCCGTTTTATAAGTCAGGTGTTTGAGACTTTTTATGCATGGTCTCGAATGGGGGCCCATGAGTTTAGCTAGCACCACGTTAAGGTCCCATCCTGGTGGGGGGTTTGAAATTGGAGGGTGAAGTCTCTTTACTCCTTCCATGAAGGCTTTAATCACTGGTACTTTCCACCACGACACCTTGTTATGGGAAGTGGTGTATGCTGACAGCGCCGCCAGGTGTACCTTCAGTGAGTTAAAAACCAAACCCGCGTCCAGCAGATGGAGCATGTATGTAACAATTGTGGAAGGAGTGCAATCAACTGGGTTGATTTGCTTATTCTGGCACCAGAGAGCAAATCTTTTCCACTTGTCAAAGTAGCAGTGCCTCGTGTTTGGCTCCCTAGAGTCTCTTAGGATATCCATACATCTCTGCGGTAAATTGAGATGTCCAAACTCTAGGACCTCAGGAGCCATGCTGCCAGGTTCATGGGGTTGGGTTGAGGATGCACTTTCTGACCTTGGTGCTGAGACAGTAGGTTGTACCAGCCCGGGAGTTTGATGGGTTCGCACACCGCTAGTCTGTGTAAGTGTGGGAACCACAGTTGTCTCGCCCACATGGGAGCAACTAGGACGAGCATCATCGATTCTCTGTTCATCTTGTTGACCACCTTTCTGATGAGGTGTTCGTGGAAAAGCGTATGCAAACATCCCTGACCAGTTCATCCACAAGGCGTTCCCCTGGGAGTCTGGTTGGGGGAACCTGGATGCAAATCCTCGGCACTGTATTTTCGCTTGTGGCGAATAGGTCTATAGTAGGGGAACCCCACCGAGAGAAGATATCTTCTACGATTTCTCTGTGTAGACACCATTCGTGTTCCTCTGGGAGGGGATCTCTGCTCAAAGCGTCTGCCCGAGAATTGAGATCCCCTGGAACATGTTGAGATGACAGCAAGATGTTCCGTCTTGAGTGCCCATATCCAAATTTTCTGGGCAAGCTTGGACAGATTTGGCGAACGAGTCCCTCCCTGCTTGATCAGGTAAAACATGGCTGTAGTGCGGTCCGTCAGGATCTGCACTGACAGGTTCAACAGGTAGGGCTCGAACGCTTGCAGCGCTTTGAATACTGCCAGAAGCTCTAGCAGATTGATATGATTCTTGGCCACTGAGTGAGACCAGAGACCCCGAGTTGTGTGGTGGAGATGGCGTGCTCCCCACCCTGACAGACATGCGTCCGTTGTGACTACCGCCTGTATCTCGGGATCGTAAAAGGGTTTCCCCTTGGACAGATTCTCTCGTCCACCAGTGAAGGCTTTGTACAAGTGTTGGCGAAACGACCACTAGATCGTCCCACTGAGCACTTGGCTGAGACCACTGTTTCGCCAACCATTCTTGCACGGGGCGCATGCGCAGGCACGCGTGGGGGACCAGGTAAATACATGATGCCATCATGCCTAGCTAACGCATTGCCTTGCGTATCGTTATCTGGCGACCGGCCTGATATTGCGGAATTTGCAGCAATATATTCCGAATTCTTTCCTCTGATGGAAAGGCCAACCTCTCTTGTGAGTTTAGGACAGCTCCTAGGAACTGTTTGGAGGTGCCTGGCACCAGACTTGACTTTTTCTCGTTTATGGAGAAACCTAATTCAAAGAGGTCTATCGTTCCTTGAATGAATGTTCTGCAAATTACTGGGGTCTCCCCCGTGATGAGCCAGTCGTCCAGGTAAGGGTACACTGGGATAGCCTCCCTGCATAGGTGTGCCGCCGCCAGTACTTTGGTGAATACCTTTGGAGCCGAGGCTATCCCAAAGGGCAGTACCTTGAACTGGTAGTGCCGACCATCCACCTTGAAGCGCAAGTATCTTCTGTGCGCTGGGAACATGGAAATATAAAAATAGGCATCTTTCATGTCCAATGTTGCCATGTAATCCCCCTTTTTTAGGAGGGGGGATTACCTCTTGGAGAGTAGTCATGTGAAGTTTTTGGGGCTTGACATACTTGTTTGCAGGCCATAAGTCCAATACTGGGCGCATTGTCAAATCTTTTTTTGGCACAAGGAAGTAGGTTGAATAAATACCCTTGTTTAGCTGGTGTCCCGGGACGAGTTCTATTGCGTCCTTTGCTAGAAGATTGGTGATCTCTTTGAGCAGGATCTTCTGGTGGTCTAATGAAAGTACTCTGTCGTGGAGGGTGGTTTCGGGGACGCTCTAACAGTTCTATGCAGTATCCTGCGGACACTGGACAGCACCCATCTGTCTGATGTGATCCCTTCCCAAGCTTGGGTGAAGCTGGAAATGTGTCCCCCTACTGAGAAGGGACCCTGAACGGAACGTCACTTTTGGGGGAGGCGTGCCGCCGCCTCTATTGGGGCTGCCTCTACCCTTACCACGTCCTCTTGTTACCCCTGCCATAACCCTGGGTAGACTGCTGGTTATTGTTGTTCCATGGTGTACCCTGCCCCTGGGAATAGTTAGAGCCTCTTTGGGAATTTAGTCCGCGTGTGCGACGAAAATTGCCATTCCCTCTTTGATTCGGAGGTTGGTTGGTTAACTTGCCCAGGGATTTGAGAGTCTCGTACTCATCCTTTGCATTTTTTAGCGCGTCCTGTACCGCCTTACCAAACAGTAGATCAGGCTCCACTGGCTTGTCTATTAGGGATGCTTGTGTATCGGGTTTGAACCCAGATAGCCTTAACCAAGCATGTCGTTTGATAACAGTGCCTTCTGCTATCAGTCTGCCGGCGTTATCCGCCGCATCAAAGGTTGCAGCCGCATACGGCTCTTCCCTCCGACGAAACCTGTGCCAACTGGCTTTTTAAAGGTTCTGGAGCAGAGTTGATGCGTGCCACAACCTGTTCCCACTGGTGGCAGTTGTAACTAGCCAGTAGGGTGGTAGAGTTGGCAATCCTTGCCTGGTAGGCGGAAGTGGAGGCTACCTTTCTACCCAAACCATAGATCTTTTTGCTCTCCTTGTCGGGGGGAGCTTCAGACGATGATAGGAGCGTTCCCGCCCTTTTTCGGGTTTTTGTCACTACCCGGGAGTCCGGTTTTAGTTGGCCCCTTATGTACAGCGGGTCTGACTGGGCTGCCCTGAATAGTTTTTCGATCCTAGGGTTTACTGCCCTGGTGAGGTTGGGATTTTGAAGGGAAGGGTCTATTCTTCTCTGTATAGTTTTGAGAATAGGGATGGCCTGGGCAACAGGTCTCTTTTCTCCCACTAGCTCCTCGGCAAAATCCCTTTCTTCCTGTGCTCCCTGGGTATCTGTGCGGAAGTGTTCTGCCGCCTTGGACAACACCTCATTCAGGAGAGGTTGGTTGTCGACCGGGGAGTCGGTAACCGGAGGTTCTTTTCCTACTGGGGAGTGTACCCTGTAGTTTTCTGGGTCATCCTCGTCTCCCTCTTGGTACTCGTCATCCCCATAGTAGTCCATCCCAGTTTGGTCTCCCAACGTGCCCAAATCTGGATCCTCAATAAAAAAGTGGATCCTCATTATCTTGAGAGTAAGGCTGTATAGCAATGGGGTCCGAAGACCGCCCTTGTGTTGGTGCTTCAAACCGGGATTTTTTACTTGGGGATATCAGGTCCCTAGACCCCGAGGGTGTAGCCCGGTCAGGGGTATAGGAGAGGAAGTGCTCAGGGTTCTTGGCATAGAAGTCTGCTAGGGATGACATCCTAGACATAACTATGTCCTCACTAGACCATTCCTTAGAGATGGGGGTTACTTTTTCCTGGGAGAGTTTCCCTGTTCTATCCTGACTGGACCTATGGCCTTGTGCAGGGGTCTTTGGTAAGTTAACAGGAGGTTGTGACTTGTCTGTCTGTTTCTGTGGTGTAGAAGAAGGTTGAGAGTGCTTCTTTTGTTGTTTTCCCCCCTCCCCGTGGGTGGAAGTGTGTTTTCCCGATGTCTTTGCTCCTTCGGAGCCTTTCGACGTCCGGCGTCGAGATTCGGGAGTAGTGTCCCCATCTTTAGAGTGTGGAGGTCGGGACTCGGGAGCATCCGTCACACAGTCTGCTGACGCGACTCCTGGAGTGCGGCCTGGGGATAGAGGTCGGCTTAGTCTTCCGACGATCGAACCTCCGTTACCTTAGGGAGCGAGACACCTTTGGCAATAGTGAATGGTTGCCTGGTGTCATGCGGCGATCTTGATAGAGAACGCCCAGAGGACACCGAATCGGTGGACCATTCTCTGTGTGCCTCTTTCCGAGAACTTGACGTGTACGTCGAGTCTCGGTTGGACTTCGCGTGCTTAGTGGGGGGTACTGTGGGTAGCGCTCGCGTCGCCAGGGGGTTTTTCCATAGCTGCCCTGCCAGACAACCTTCCGAGGTCGGGGACTTGCGCTTGGCTGTCTCGACGCCACGTTGCCCTTGCCGTCCGAAAGCACAGCGTCGCTGCCATCACTGAAGGTGCCCTCCGCTGCCATGGCCTCCTGTTGCCTGGCCCAACATTTGGTCGAACGGTCCTTTAGTGTCTTTGGTTTAAACCGACTGCACGCTCTGCAGTTACCGTTGGGGTGGTCCCTCGGCAAGCAGAGGTTGCACGTGGCGTGTCTGTAAACCCAAGGGTACTTGCTGTTGCACTTGGGGCAAAATTGGAAAGGGGTACCCTCCATACGCACCCTGTAGCAGCGGGCTAGTGTGTGTGTGTGTGTGTGTGTGTGTAGGAATATATAAGAAGTGAAGGGGGCGCTGTTGCGCATGTCTAAGATGGCCACCTAGGTTGAGAGCTCCGGCTCGCTTGAAATCCTTTTATCCCAAATATCCTGCCAGCTATCAGTTGTTCGACTACAACCCACGGAAAACTGCTGCGGAGGGGCTTGGGAAGAACCCCTGAAAAAAACGGCAGTCCCCGACACCGGGATTGCAGAGATACCAGCTTGTGAAGTTGCAGCGTCTGCGGGGCTGTGGCGCAGCCGCCCTAGGGCTCCACGACATTACTACGCGAGCCCGGAGGGGGAGGGGTGGCCCGCCAACATACAGACGCCGCCTTGGGCTTCGGCGCTCCGTCTCCCTTCGAGCGCAGACCTGAAGCGGCTCTCCCTGCGTCAGGCCAGGGGAAGACTCCAATCGAGTGCCTGGAGACAGGCCACGACTGCTGCGCGGGCCCCAGACCCCCTGCAGCTGAAGTCCAGCCGAGGTGACGCTGGTGCAGTAAGTGGGCCGTGCGGGGTGGGGGGTGCGAGCATGGCGCGTCTGGGTCCCCGCTCAAGGGGAGACGCCCCGAAATAAAAGCGGCTTGCGGAGGGCAAGGGACGTGCTGCGGGAAGGGGCTTGCCTGGATACCCTGGGTGAGAGGAGCAAGTAAGCAATGAGACCGGTGCTGCCCGGCGACCATGGCGGCTGGAGGAGAGGCGGGATACGCGTCTGGCCGCAAGGCGTAATACGGACCCGCTTAACCCACCCAATTTCCACTTGTCGTGTAATGCATTAATCCCTGCGGAAGGGAAACAATCCTGAGGCAAATCAACACCCGATTCCTAATGTGCACTGTGGCATGCCCTGATAAAGGAAAACTACAAGTTGCTGAAATACCTGCTTCCACACCCGTTGAACCCCTTTGATTGGCCACCAGAAACTCAAGACATATTGGTGGTGGGAGTTGGAGGCACGATTGGTGAATAGACACAGTGGATAGGTCTGCAACTGTGCAGACAAAGCTCCAGGACCGCAGGGAAAGCGTTGAGACAGGGAAAGCGTGGGAAAATGAGAATACAGTGAGGGGACCTGGGAGGTCACCTGGCCACCACAACGTTAAGGGTGGCAGAGACCTGCACTGGGACCATATTGACGGCATACCCTGCGGACACTATCCGTGTTCACGCCAGAACTGTGTGAGATTCAAGATAAAGCCTCTGGAGAGAAGTGCTTACACCTGGAGCGACAGAGCCCAGCTCCCCCACTCGCATTACAACGCACCTCGGATGGGGAAACGAGACAAGGGCTACATCGCCGCCACCCCCCATTATACCTGCTGTGAGTAGTGACTGGTCGCAGAGACAGCGGTTATACATACCTGCCTGGGAGGGCAAAACCCACTCTACAGGTAGTCACTTTGTCAAATGGGCCGCACTGAAAAGAAGGCCACAGGGGGGGGAGAAAGACCGGCCCAATGGACTCCTTCGCCAGCTCCCAGCCGCAGACGGCACCAGGAGGGGCAGTACAAACATCCGACAGCCGAGATATAGACCCCTTGGATCGCCTGGCAACTATTAAGCAGAATGGGTTCATGGCCATCAATGTTAAGCTGGATGGCAGTGGCCACGATTGGATCCCTGAAAGCGCGAGTGGAAAAGGAAAGCGCACGCATCTCGGAAGCAGAAAACAGGATAAGCTCAAATGAAGATGTGATCTCGCAACACAGCCGGGACATAGCCCTACTTCAGAACGAGCTACGCAAGACTCAGAGCAAGTGCGAAGATCTTGAATCCAGATCCCGCAGAAATAACATCGGCATTGTCGGGGTTTCGGAGGCGTTTGGCAGGGGCTCCATGGAAAGACGGGTGGAAGATCTACTGAAATCCGTACTGGGGGAAGAATCCCTTTCGAACCACTTCCTTGTTGAAAGAGCCCATCGCACCCTTGCACCACCTCCAAAGCCCAGCGCTCCACCCCGCACCATCATTGCACGCTTTCTAAACTATAGAGATAGGGACACAATACTCCAACTGTCCAGAGAAAAGGGAACACTGCACTATTAAGAAAATAGAATTGATATATATCCAGATTTCTCGGCGACCATACAAACAACGCAGATGCTATGAGATGGTCAAGAAACAGCTACAGCTCCCCAACGTCCCCTACGCTTTAATTTTCCCTGCAAAAATGAGAATCCAGCAAGGAGGAAGAGCCCATTTCTTTGAAAACCCTGCTGAGACAATGGCATATGTGGAGGCCTCCATTCCGTTGCCCCTCAGGGATTGCATGAAAGAGACGAATGTGAGACCTAACCCGGGCGAGGGCAGAGGCGACCCGGCCAACGGATGAAACTGCACCTTCCCTGCAGTAGTACTACAATGTTTTTTTTTTCTCTTAAAGTCAACACAACTGAACTGGACCAAGATCCGTTGTTCCTAGCCGTAGAGCCTCCCACGTGGGCAACCAGATGGCTGGCCTCTGGACGGCAACCAAGCGCCCTCAGGAATGTTCCAAACAGTTACCTGGGTACATCGTCAAGTTGGGGTAGACGATGTGGGCGGAGGGGGGATAGGGTGAAGGGAGAAGTTTGGTGTTATTGCAACCACCCAGATGAACATCGTCAAGTTGGGGGTGACGGTGAAGGTGGTGGGCGGGTTAGGGGGATCTGGAATGGGTTGTTGTTTCAATATTCCATGGTTTGAAGTGGAAAAGGGCCCCCACCTTATGGCACTTTGCCCTGAGGAAGTTACCGGGGGAATTAGTTGTTGGTTACTGGTTAAACAAGTGGTCTCTGAGATTCTGACACGATCCATGGTATGTGAAAGATTTAACCAAGAGGTTGGTGATATTCAAACATTTCTATGTGAGCCTTTGAACACATATTGAGGGTCAAACTATTGTCGTGGAATGTGAGGGGATTAAAAAAATCGGTTCAAAACTAAGAAGGTGGGGAATTACATTGTCAGGCATGGTGCTCAACTTGTCATGCTACAAGAAACAGGTACTGTTGATACTAGCAATGAGTGCATATTGCCCAGTTGGGGCAAATCCAGGTTCTGCACAAACTATTCATCTCAGTCCAGGGGGGTCGCCACGCTCATACACCCAAATCTGGGATTCCGGCCCAAAGGCCATAAATCAGACCCCCTTGGTAGGTATGTTCTGGTGTAGGGCTCGGTTGCAGGTCAGCAGATGCTACTGGTCAACACATATGGCACAGCCTTTTATACAAATGTATACCAATTTCTGCCATTGATATGCCTATTATATTGTGGGGTGGGGACTTCAACATTGCCATGGACCCCAGACTGGATAGATCCAGCACAATCATTAGAGCACCAAGTAAGGCTGTTCTTACTCTGAGACACATCCTATCCCAGCTCTCCCTCGAAGATGCCTGGCAAGTACCACACCCGAATGGAAAGGGCTACACATACTATTCTTTTGTTCATGATTTTGAGTCCAGAATTGTTTATTGGTTTGTATCCCCTGCTATGATTACTGCAACAAAGTCGTGTAAGATACTCGTACACTATCTGACCACTCCCCGATAACACGAGGTTATATTTCACAACTGCCCTAGATCGCCCAGGAGATGGAGAATGCCCAGGGGGTTGTTAAGCGATTCTGGAGTGGTGGACGGACTACACATTGAAATCACGGAGTTCCTTGAGAATAACATGGGCTCGGTTGATAGATGTTCCACGGTATGGGAATCCTTTAAGGTCTGGACTAGGGGGACTCTGCTATCCAAATCTGTGGGTCTTCTAAAGGGGGTTAGAACTGAACTAACCCAAACTGAAAATGAACTGAGGAAACTGGAGGACGCTTATATTCGTACACAGGATAAGGCCATACTAGCTGGGATACAGTTACATCTACAGGAATTAGGCAGACTAGCTGCTAGGGAAATTCAATATATGGCAGCCCCGATCCGAGCCCGTCGTTATGGCGAGGGTAACAAGGCGGGAAGGACACTGTCCAATTTACTGAAACAAGACAAGCACCCCAGTCGAATCACTACCATACAAACATCGTGTGATGAGATTTTGCTGAATGAACGAGAGCTCAATGGTGAGTTTGCTAAGTTTTACCAACAGCTGTATAACAGACACTAAATCAGTCACGGAAATCAAAGCATACCTAGATACGCTGACTATGCCGAAGCGCTCTGAAGAGACACGCCTGGCAATGGACCAGCCTCTCACTGCTGAGGCGATTAAGGACTTGGCATCCAATAAAACTCCAGGGTTAGACGGCTTGGGTGCGGAATTTTACAAGGAGTTCCGTGAGGAGCTCGTGCCATTGTTATTACAGGTCTGGGAGGAATCCCTCCAGTGTAAAATATTGCCCCAGTCTATGAGAGAGGCCTTGATAACTGTTCTTCCTAAACCGCGCCGACCGCCCCAGAACATGTCGTCCTATAGGCCACTCTCTCTTATTAACACGGATACTAAGATATTGCCAAGGTGCTGGGCAATAGGCTTCTACCGGCAGTCCCTACACTTGTTCACCCTGACCAGAATGGGATTATCCCCGCTAGACCCACAGCCCTTAACCTTCGTAGACTCTTCGGTATCATGGCCCAAATAGACCCGGGTAGGAACGCAGTTGCCATATCATTAGATGCGGAGAAGGCCTTCGATTCTGTGTCGTGGGCCGACTTGCTAGCAGTGTTGGAGGCATTTGGGGTTGGCCCTAATTTCACTAGATATGTGGAACTACTGTACACGGAACCTGGGGCTTGGGTACTGACCAACCAATCAATATCAGATCTGTTCCTATTGGGAAGGGGCACCAGGCAAGGTTGCCCATTCTGGGCCATATTGTTTGCCTTGACAATAGAACCAATGGCGATATCGGTCAGGTTTCGACACTCCAATAGGGGCATTAATCTGAAGGGTGCCACTCAGCTGATCTCCCTATATGCGGACGACACGCTTTTATATATCCGCGAACCAGAACACAACCTAGCACCTATTATGGCGGAGATCCGGGAATTCATTGCACACTCGGGGTACTCCATAAATACAGACAAGTCCGAATTTTTCCCTCTTACCCCGGCAACCAGCCGCCCCGGCTCTTTGTGTGGTCTGAAGTGGTCGGAGGGGTCCATTCGATATCTGGGGGTACTTGTCTCACGAAGCAAACGCACGCTGTACACAGACAATCACGACACACTACAGGCCTTGAATACTAAATTGCAGCTATGGGGTCGCCTGCCGATATCATTACATGGTAGGGTAGCAGTCCTTAAAATGATAGTGTTAGGTAGAAACCTGTGCAGTTCCCTTAGGGAACACTGCAAAAGATTTAAGACTACAGGTGTTGGCAGTAAACCCACTTGGTAGCAGTCTGTACCACCCAGATTTACCTGGTAGCTGTGGCTGAGCAGTCGGACTTCTCTCAAGAAGAGTTAGGCAGTATGCAAAGTATACACAATAGGCACAATAATACAGGCAAACACTGACCAGAGCTTTGGTATCAAAGTATATAATTATTTATTAAAAAACACTGTGAAACAATCCAGCACTCTTATTGTAAAATATTCTAAACACATTACTATTGTAATATATACACCCCTTTTTCCTTATCAGAAGTCAGTAAAACACCACTTATTTTCATACAGAGGTGAGCGCTTAACTAGATGGCACTCCAATACGTTTGTGAGAAAGGGAGGGAAAAAGAATATGGAAAGGTACACCACTCTAAGATTCAGGAACACTGTTAGCAAGGCAGAAGAGCAAAAGTCACTGGTGAGCCAAAAATCCAAAGGCTGGGCCCACTCTTAGAGAGAGCAGAGCACAAATGCGCCCAAGATCACACAGTTACACTAGGCTTTGAAAGTCTTGCAGAGGGTTCAAAAATAGTTTACAGGGCTTAGGAAAGTTTAGCCAGGGTGTCCCAGGCTAACCCAGGTTCGAAAGCCGGGGGCTAAATCTACCCCGTACAGTCGGTGGCAAGGGAAGCCTGGCGGGACACGGTACCTAAAGTGGGAAGGATCTTCCAGCTGTGGCAGTTGTTCCTGGCAGTGGGTGCAAGTCGCGTCGTCGTCCAGGGGAAGAGAAGATCTCGACTTGGAGGAAAGATTAAGGTCGTTGCACTACCAGGGAAGAAACCAGCCGCAGAGTTTTCCGGTTAAAGGTGGTACCTTTGTTCGCGGTAAAACGTGGTATCCCGGTTGCCGGGGTGCTTGGCACAGGCAAGGCGCCACGAGGTATGTCGGGAAGGCGAAAAGATGGTGAAACTGGTTATCCCCACCAGTCAAAGGAAGAAGACTCTCCGGCGGGAGATCTCCTCTGTCGTTGGGAAAAGTGGTGAGACGGTCGAGCAGGGCTCCACCGGTGGTGGTGTCGCGGCAGGTCGGCTCAGCTTCTCCCTCGTCGGATTCTTAAGTCCTGTGGCGACTTCTGAAGTTCCAGTCCCCAAAGCCCTGCTTTTATGCAGAAAACCCCCATTCACTCAGCCTAGCTGTCACTCAAACATGCTAAGTGGTGAGCCGGTCGGCTCACCCCTTGGGCCAATCAGGACGGAGTGCGACTTGAGTTGCCTAGGCAACTCAGTCCAGGGTGCCTAAATTCCCCCCACCCCTCCTAAGTACCCCAGACAGAGTGGCACCACTTTGGAGGGCTTCTGTGGAGAAGCCCGCCAAAAAGTGGAACAAAGGGCTCGACTTGGGTTGGAGTCACAGAAGAGAACAAACGCCATTTTAGAATCAAGTTTTGGCAAAAAATACCAACCGGAGAATTAATATTAATTAAATAAACCAGCGGTATGTTCGAGGCTACCGTAAATAATTAAATAAAGGTAGTAGCCTAAAACAATGGGAAATCCCATAGGAAAATATTCGCGGTTGAATATAAAAAGTAGTATCCACTGCCACCAGCCAAAACTCGATCAGGGGGGACGGAAATGTGCCCCCTCGACTAACAGACCCCGGGGCAATTGAATTGCCCCAGCCAGTACGTCCACAATATGATGGTTTGTACTGGTTCTGTTCAGAATTTAAGACTAGTAAAGTCAATGGTGACTTTACATGCCCTGGGAGACAGTCTGTCCCAGGGTATGGAGTCTATACTGGGGGGGGGGGGGTCACTATGACACCCCTGTGTCACTGCACTGAGGGTGCTGTGTAACACACATCACAAAACACATGAAGCCCTATGGAGTAAAAGACCCCATAGCCCATTAAACACATCTAGATTCAAAGAAACACACTCAAATCATGCCCAAGAGTGAGGGTAAAAGAGTCTCGGTCTTGGCAGGAGAAAAAAAATAAACCCCAAAAATCCAGCAAAGCTGCTGGGGGACTCACTAGGTTAGGAAATTCAGCCTAAACAGAGAATTCTCCCTAACACTCGCCCCCCCCCAGACTAAGGGACAGGAGGATTTAATCCACTCCTGGATGAACCTCATACCTCTAATTGATGACATACATCCTAGAGAGTCCATCAGCATTTTGATGGCGACACCCTGACCTGTGCTCAATGGTGAAATCAAACCCTTGCAGGCAGATTGACCATCTCAATAGTTTTGGATTTTCTCCCTTCATTTGCATTAACCATCTCAAGGGTTGGTGGTCAGTCTGAATGACAAAAGTAGAACCATACAAGTATGGCCTAAACTTCTTCAGTGCCCACACAATAGCAAAGCATTCTCTTTCGATTGTTGCCCACCTTGTCTCAGGATCCTTCAGTTTACGGCTGATGAAGCAAATGGGGTGCTCCCTACCCTTCTCATCCAGTTGGCTTAGAACTGCACCTATACCTACATTGGAAGCATCAGTTTGTACAATGAAAGTTTGGTGGTAGTCAGGAGCTCTCAATACTGGAGCTTGGCAAAGAGCTTTCTTCAGTTTTTCAAAGGCCTGATTGCACTCCTCATTCCATTTGACCTTTTTAGGGAATTTTGGAGAGGAGATTACATTCAGTGGAGAAGCTATGATCCCATAGTTCTCAAGGAAATTCCTGTAATACCCAGTGAGGCTTAGGAAGGCTCTCACTTGGGTTTGAGTAGTAGGTGTTGTCCAATTTTGCACAGCTTCAATCTTGCTGAGCAAAGGCCTTATTTCTTCACCTCCTACCTCATGCCCAAGGTAGACCACCTTACTTTGACCTATCTGGCATTTACTTGCCTTGATAGTCAAATTGGCCTGTCCAAGAGCCTGCAAAACATGTCCTAGGCGGTTCACATGATCCTCCCAGGAGTGGCTGAAGACTGGAATGCCATCCAAGTATGCCATGCAGAAGTCCTCCATCCCAGCTAGAACTTGGTTCACCATCCTTTGGAATGTAGCAGGTGCATTTTTTAATCCAAAAGGCATGACCTTAAACTGGTACAAGCCAACTGGGGTGAAAAATGCAGTTTTCTCCTTGGCATGGTCTGTCAAGGCTATTTGCCAATAGCCTGACGTAAGGTCAAATGTGCTGAGGTACTTGGCTGCGCCAAGTTTATCCACCAACTCATCTGTCCTTGGTAAAGGGCGGGCATCAGTCTTGGTGACTGCATTAAGAGCTCTATAGTCCACACAGAATCTCAAGTCTTTGGATCCTGCCTTTGGTACTAACACAACTGGGCTAGACCATGGACTAGTAGAGGGTTCTATTACCCCGAGATCAAGCATCTTCTTGACCTCCCCCTTGATATGGGTTCTCACATTTTCTGACATTCGGTATCCTCTGCTTTTGACTGGCAGACAGTCACCAGTGAGTATCTTGTGCTGTCCCCAAGGGGTCAAGCCTGGTGAGAGTGAGAACAGGGAGGCAAACTGATTTAACATAGATTTGCACTCCTCTTGTTGCTAAGGTGTCAGATCTGAAGAGAGATTGACTCACTCAATTTTTTCATCTAAAAAGGTACACCTCTGAGGAGATCAGGGAGAGACTCACTCTTCTTCCTCTGCTGCTGAAGCTAGAAGCAAGGCTCCTACTTCAGGTCTGGGGACGTACGCTTTCAGTCGGTTGGTGTGGAAGACTCTAGGAGCTTCCCTGGGTCTGCCCAGATCCACCAGATAGTTGACCTCTCCAAGTTTTCCCACAACTTTGAAGGGTCCCATCCATTTGTCTTGCAAGGCCCTCTGCCTTGTTGGGAGCATAACGAGAACTAGCTGGTCTTGAGTAAACTCAACCATGTTAGCCTTTTGATCATGCCAATGCTTGTCCAGCTTTCAGGTTATCACTAGCTTCTGCCATCATGTGTGACATTCTCCTACGGAGACCCATCACATAGTCAGTCACTCAGACTGGCTTGAGGGGAGGAGCACCTTCCAACACCTCCTTAATCAGGGCCAATGGACCTCTGACCGGATGGCCATAGAGAAGTTCAAAGGGAGAATAACCTACACCCTCCTGAGGGACTTCTCTATAAGCAAAGAGAAGGCATGGCAGTAGAAGGTCCCACTTTCTTTTCAGAGGTTCCCCTAAAGCACCTATCATGCTCTTCATGGTTCTGTTAAACCTTTCTACCAACCCATTGGTTTGGGGTGGTAGGCGGTTGAGAACTTGTAAGTAACTCCACAGATTTTCCACATCGCTTTCATGTAGTGGGACAAAGTTTGACCCCCTGTCGGATATTACTTCCTTAGGAAACCCAATCCTGGTAAAAATACCAAGGAGGGCCTTAGCCACAGCCGGAGTTGTAACAGTCCTCATAGGAATTGCCTCAGGGTATCTAGTAGCATGTCTACTACAACAAGGATAAACCTGTTGCCTGAGGAGGTAGGGGGATCAAGGGGACCAACAATGTCAATCCCTACCCTCTCAAATGGGACTCCCACAACTGGGAGAGGCACTAATGGTGCCACATTCTTGGCACCAACCTTACCATAAGTTTGGCAGGTATGGCAGCTCTTGCAAAACTTATCTACTTCTGCCCCCATTTTTGGCCAATAGAAGTAGAGTGAGCCTTTCCTTGGTCTTCTTGAAGCTCAAGTGACCAGCCAAAGGAATCTCGTGGGCTAAGTGCAAGAACTGTTGTCTGTTTTCTTGAGGTACTACAAGGCGTTTGTAGTCTCCAGGTTCAGACTCAGTTGGTTCACTGTAGAAGAGGCCATCTTCCCAGTGCAACCTATACTTCCCAGGCTCTTGCCCATCAGCCTGAGCAGCTGCCTGGTGGCGGAGACCCTCTAGAGTTGGACATTCTCTTTGTCCTTTACGGAAAGCTGCCCTGCTGGGCCCACTTTCTGCCAGTAAGGACTGCAGCTCAGGATGGTCCTCAGGGTCTAGATCTCCAATAAGTTCTTGGCCTCCCACTAGCTCTTCTTCAGAGTCTAGTTCAACCATACAGGGTTGTACCTCCCTCTCAGCCTCAGCTGGAGGTGGAGTTACAGGTGTAACTGTTGGAAGCACTGGAGTGCTTGCTGCTGACTTTTTCCTAGGAGTCTTGGGTTGCTCCTGATCTGGTAGTTACTGCAGTGAGTTGCTCCAGTGGTAAAGGAGTGATCTCTGTCATCTCCTGCAGGGTTTTCTCTCTTGCAGGTTCTGTGAGCTCCTGTAACCTTTTACTAGGTGGTCTGGGGGTATGTGACAACTCCAAGAGCTTTCAGGTCATTACCCAACAGAACCCTACCTGGCACTTCACATTGTACACTGACAGGTATTTTTACAGACATGTCATTACACTGGATGAGAACTGGTAACTGGGGACACATCTGCACAGGCCCTCCAGCTAACTTGGTGAGGCATTTGGGTGCCTTAGCAACATCCTCTGCCTTGAAAAATGATTCATCCACCACAGTTATGCTGGCCCCAGTGTCTCTAATGGCAGGAGTCTCCTGACCATTCACCTGGACACTGTCTTTATAATACTCTTTAGTATTATCTGGGATAGAATTATACACATCTAAGTCCTGTTGTTCCCACAACCCCAGAGAGACTAAAGAAACACTGACTGAGACACCAATGGGTTCATCAGCCAGCATTAGAATGTTTCCACTTGCCATGGGGACTTCCTCTTCTGGAGCGAAGGCTAAGGAGGCAAGTTGGATCCCTGAAGGTTTACCCTTGCATCTGGGACATCCTTTCACATGGTCAGTAGAGCCACAAACAAAGCATTTACCAAATGCCTTCTGGAATGGAGGCTTGTTCTGACCTCCCTCTGGTTTGGCACCAGAGGAGACACTATTCTGCTGTGGTTTCCCTGGTGGCTTACCCTTCTGGTTTTGTTTGGGGCCCTCTTTGGAATTTGCAGTATTAGAATTCTCTTTGGAGTCCTTTTTAGGCTGTTTCCCCTCATCTTTTTTCTGAGTTACCCCAGAATCCTTGTGAGTGGCCCTGTTGGCAACCCACAAGTCAGCAGCCTTAGCTAGTTTTCGGGAATCTAATTCCTTTGAATCAGCTAAGTGCTGTCTGAGCTCAGGAGAGCAGGCATCATAAATTGACTCCAACATAAAAAGATTCTTCATACCTACATAAGTGTTCACTTTGTAACCCTTAATCCATCCCTCTACGTTTTTCAACCCTTCACTCACCCAGGTAGCCCAAGGGGTACCATCATGCTTTTTGAGGGTTCTAAACCTCTTAAGATACTGGGAAGGGGTCTTCCAAAATCTAGCTATCAGAGCTAGTTTCACACATTCATACTCTTTCCCATCCTCCTCCCCCAACTCCATTACCACATCAGTTGCAACAGGGGGAAGCCTAGAGAACAACCAGGTGAGTAAGTCATTTCCTGTGATGTTCTGGAGCCCATGATTATATTCAAACAGACAACCAATCCAACACATCCAACTTAGGCTCATACATACCAACCAATTCTTTAGGCATCCGGGGTCTTTTAGGACTGGAACTTCTAGAGGAGCCAGAGAGAGAAGCATTTTCGACAGATAATTTCTTCATTTCTAGCTCATGCTTGAGCTCCATTTCCCTTAGTTCTTGATTAATTTCCTGATGTCTCTGTTCAGCCTGAGTATTCAGTCTTTTGAACTCTAGTTCAAGTTTCATTTTCTCTAATTCAAGATATTGAGGACTAAGTGTGGGACTTGGCAAAGGCCCAGTAGGTACAGCAGGTAGAGCACACAGAGGCCTAGGGGGGACAGTCACAGCAGCCTCACCCTCCTCTTCTGACTCTTCGTCAAGATTATCAACATTTTGATCAATATCAATTTCTATACTGTTATCTACATTTTCTGGCATGGTAGGTTCCTCTGAACCATCATCCAGACTTTGGTTAGCTAACAACCTTTCTATCAATTCCATTTTCTTGCCTTTAGTCAGGAGATTCTTATGCTTACATAGAATTCTTAAACAATCAGTAGTTTTTGTAGCAAGGGACTCTTGACTATAAGTTTCCATAGTTGACATGTTAGAAAGATTACTTTTTCAGTGCTAAGCTTTGTGGTTAGTTGTACTAAGGTATCCTAAAGCACTCTAAAATGTATACTCAATACAGATCCCACCACTGTACACCAGTGTTAGACAGAAACCTGTGCAGTTCCCTTAGGGAACACTGCAAAAGATTTAAGACTACAGGTGTTGACTGCTCAGCCACAGCTACCAGGTAAATCTGGGTGGTACAGACTGCTACCAAGTGGGTTTACTGCCAACACCTGTAGTCTTAAATCTTTTGCAGTGTTCCCTAAGGGAACTGCACAGGTTTCTGCCTAACAGATAGTCCTGCCCAAACTATTATACCTATTCGTGAACATCCCGATATGGCCAGGACGACCCTTCTTTAATAAACTTAGGTCAATGGCGACGACCTTTCTCTGGAATGGGAAGAATCCAAGAATAGGGTGGGAAAAAATGGTAGAACCATACTCGGGCGGCATAGCAGCACCTGACTTTGAACTATACTATTATACTGCCCAAGCCCAATTCACGAAATACTGGTACTCCAAAGATGAGGGCCCCCCCATGTGGCGATAGAGGAGCTTACCACTTCCCCCACGAACATAGTCCCTAATCTTTGACGCACACTTCAACCCGGTGAGCTGCACGATTGGTGCATGGAGAGCTATATTTAAAAAGACTGGGAGTGTTGGCCCCCTATAGCCCTGGGATTTCCCTCCGGAATTACCCAGACATGCCACCGACACGACATCAGCCTGCGTGAAGCCTGGGATCCAAATGAAGAGATGAAACTGGGCGACATGTTTATTGATGGGAAATTTGCAACCCTTCAGGTGATCAAGGGGGCGTTTGGGAGGGGCCCACTTAGGACACTGCAATACTATCGCATGAGATCTGCCTTCCAGAAGCGCTGGCGTCTTTCCCTGATGAACCCCCCACACATCCTTGCGTGCAGATGATAACATCTGGAGATCGTTTGAGGATTTCCAGTCTATATGCTGCAATACAAGCACACTCCCCCACGACTAACCCAGTCAAAGACAAATGGGAAAATGATCTTCAAATCCCCATAGATTACAAGACCTGGGATAGATACTGCTCAAGAGGATTTCCCTGAACGCTGGGCTGCGGCTGATCCAGTTTAAAATTATAAACAGATTACACTACACCGCGGCCAAAATAGCCAAGTTTGTGCCAGATAGTCCCGATGAATGTCCCAAATGCAAGGCGGACATGGCTGGTTCGTTCCACATGTACTGGAGTTGCCCGATTGTGGCTGGGTTCTGGAGGGAAGTGGCGGATGTCATTGAAGAAATCATAAATCCCCCCCCCCACCCGACATTAACCCCACAGAAATATTTGTTCGGGGACATAGGCAAGTGCTCTGAAAAGATCAGGAGGCTGTTTAATGTCTCGTGCGCAGTGGCCAAAAAATGTATTTTACAACAATGGAAGAATACTGCTCCACCCACTGTGAAATAGTTCCTACGGGAATTGACGTATGTCAATGAGGCTGAAGAACAGTTTGCCCTCACCCGCCCAGCGGCGAGCAGACCTAAAGATATATGGGGTCCCTTCAGAATGTACTTGTGTGACATGATTTCCGATGATGACACTGTGTAAATATACCACCTCGAGGAGATGTATGATATGTGGACTGATTCTCTCCTTTTTCCTGTTTATTTCTGCCTGTAATGCGAAGTTGTAACTGTTTTATGTACATCTGTGACCACTAATAAAAAAAGTGTTAAAAAAAAGGAATATATAAGAAGTACATATGGGATACATTACTCACCGTAATCGTATTTCTGATGCTTGTATCTGCTTAGATTCACATGCTGTGCATAGGCCGATATCTAGTGGAAGCTGCGGAGTATTACAGTTTGTTTTTCGAAACTCGAAAATGGGCGTCGACACAGGCGTGCCAGTAATACTATCCCTAGTGTGACGTCCACTGTACCCAAGATCCCTCACGCGTCTGGGATCCTCAGATTGTATTTTTTCTGACATGAGGAAGCATGAGGAGTAGCGTGAGTACAGATAATCCAAGCAGATAGACAGAAAGGTAAGACTACAAGCAATCATGCGCCTTCTCTCGGAGGGGAGGAAGGGTGGGTCGCATGTGAATCTAAGCAGATACAAGCATCAGAAATACGATTACGGTGAGTAATATATCCCTTCTGAGGCTTGTGGAATCTGCTTAGATCACATGCTGTGCATAGATTAGCGAGCAGTACCCGAAGAAGGAGGTGGGATGTGAGAAGGGTCATGAGCAAACAGGTGTCTTAGAACCGCTTGTCCCACTTGTGTATCTGTCTTGGAATGAGTGTCAATGCAGTAATGCTGAGTAAAAGTGTGAATAGAGCTCCAAGTAGCTGCTTTGCAAATGGTGTCGAGGGGAACATTTGCAATGAAAGCCAGAGTGGCACCAATGCCTCTAGTAGAATGGGCCCTTGGCGTAAAAGGCAGAGTCTTTTCAGAAAGAGAGTAACACAGCTGTATACAGTTGATAATCCACTTCGAGATCGCGCCTTTAGAGACGCGATCCCCCTCTCTGCCTGTAGCTACGGAGACAAACAGTTGATCTGTTTTTCTTAGCGGTCTGGTCTTATTTACATAGTAGAGGACCGCCCTACGCACATCAAGGGTGTGTAGTTTCACCTCAGCCGAGCTTTGCGGGTTCTGGAAGAAAGCCGGAAGCTCGATGGACTGGTTTACATGGAATTTAGATATGACTTTAGGTGAGAACCTAGGGTGTGTGCGTAAAACCAGTTTGTCTTTGTGGATAATAAAGAAAGGATCTTGCACTGACAGAGCCTGAATTTCACTGACCCTTCTTATGGAGGTAATGGCTACTAAGAAGGCCGTTTTATAAGTCAGGTGTTTGAGACTACTTTTATGCATGGGTTCGAAAGGGGGGCCCATGAGCTTAGCTAGCACCACATTGAGGTCCCATCCTGGCGGTGGGTTCGAAATAGGAGGGTGAAGTCTCTTTACTCCTTCCATGAAGGCTTTAACTACTGGTACTTTCCACCACGATACTTTGTTATGGGATGTGGTGTAAGCCGAGAGGGCTGCCAGGTGTACTTTCAGAGAGTTAAAAACCAAACCTGCGTCCAGCAGGTGGAGCATGTATGTTACCACGTTGGAAGGAGTGCAATCAACTGGGTTGATTTGTTTATTCTGGTACCAAATAACGAATCTCTTCCACTTGTCAAAGTAACAGTGCCTTGTGTTTGGTTTCCTGGATTCTTTGAGGATGTCCATACACCTCTGTGGTAAATTGAGATGCCCAAACTCTATGACCTCAGGAGCCATGCTGCTAGGTTCATTGAGTTGGGTTCTTGGTGCACTGTTAGACCTTGTTGCTGGGACAGTAGGTTGTACCAGGCTGGGAGTTTGATGGGCTCGCACAGCGCCATCCTGCGTAGGTGTGGAAACCATGGTTGTCTCGCCCACATGGGAGCAACTAGGATGAGCGTCATCGATTCCTTGTTCATCTTGTACACCACCTTTCTGATGAGAGGGGTTGGTGGAAAAGCGTACGCAAACATCCCTGACCAGTTCATCCACAGGGCGTTCCCTTGGGAGTCTGGCTGGGGGAACCTGGATGCAAATCCTGGGCATTGTTTGTTTTCGCTTGTGGCGAATAGGTCTATAGTGGGGAAACCCCACTGAGAGAAGAGATCTTCTACGATCTCTCTGTGAAGGACCCATTCGTGTTCTTCTGGAAGGGAGTCTCTGCTTAGGGCATCCGCTAGGGAATTGAGCTGCCCTGGAACATGTTGTGCTGATAGGAAGATGTTCCGTCTGAGTGCCCATATCCAGATTTTCTAGGCAAGCTTGGACAGATTTGGCGAACGAGTCCCTCCTCGTTTGTTCAGATAGAACATGGCTGTCGTGCTGTCCGTCCGGATCTGCACCGACAAGTTTAGTAGATGGGGCTCGAACGCCCGAAGCGCTCGGAATACTGCCAGAAGCTCTAGCAGGTTGATGTGGTTCTTGGCTACTGAGTGAGACCAGAGACCCTGAGCTGTGTGGTGGAGATGGTGAGCTCCCCACCCAGTCAGGCAAGCATCTGTAGTTACCACTGCTTGTACTTCGGGATCGTAAAAGGGTTTTCCCCTTGCGAGATTCTCCTTTGTCCACCAGTGTAAGCTCTGTACGAGTGTTGGCGAAACGACCACTAGATCGTCCCACTGACCACTTGCCTGAGACCACTGTTTCGCCAACCATTCCTGCATGGGACGCATGCGCAGACGCGCGTGGGGGACCAGGTAAATGCATGACGCCATCATGCCCAGTAACCGCATTGCTTTGCGTACCGTTATTTGTTGACCTGACTGATAATGTGGAATTTGCAGTAGTATATTCCGAATTCTCTCTTCCGAGGGGAAGGTCAACCCTTTCTGAGTATCTAGGATTGCTCCTAGGAACTGTTTTGAGGTGCTTGGCACCAGACTTGACTTCTTCTCGTTGATAGAGAAGCCTAACTCGTGGAGGAGGTCGATAGTCCTCTGAATGTTTGACCTGCAAATTCTTGGGGTTTCCCCCGTTGTGAGCCAGTCGTCCAGATAAGGGTACACTGGGATTGCCTCCCTGCGTAGGTGTGCAGCTGCCACCGCCAGTACCTTGGTGAATACCCTTGGTGCTGAAGCTATCCCGAAGGGCAGTACCTTGAATTGGTAGTGGCGACTGTCCACTTTGAAGCGCAAGTATTTTTTGTGCGCCGGGAGCATGGAAATATGAAAATAAGCATCTTTCATATCCAAGGTTGCCATGTAGTCCCCCTTTTTTAGGAGGGGGATTACCTCTTGTAGCGTGGTCATACGGAATTTTTGGGGCTTGACATACTTGTTGGCAGGCCGTAAGTCCAATACTGGGCGCATTGTCAAATCTTTCTTTGGCACAAGGAAGTAAGTTGAATAGATACCCTTGTTTACCTGGTGTCCTGGGACGAGTTCTATCGCGTCCTTTTCTAGCAAAATGGCGATCTCCTCGAGAAGGATCTTCTGATGTTCTAAGGAGTGTACTCTTTGTCGTGGAGGGTGGTTCCGGGGACGCTGCAGTAATTCTATACAATATCCTGTGGACACTGTTGACAGCACCCATCTGTCTGAGGTGATCCCTTCCCAAGCCTGGGTGAAGTTGGAAATGCGTCCCCCTACTGGGGTTGCGTGAGAAGGGACCCTGAACTGAGCGTCACTGCTTTGGCGGAGGCGTGCCACCTCCCTTGTTGGGGCTGCCTCTGCCTCTTCCACGACCTCTCTTGTTACCTTTACTGTAACTTTGGGTAGACTGCTGGTTGTTGTTCCATTGTGTACCCTGTCCTTGGGCATAGTTGCCTCTTTGTGAATTTTGGCCTCGTGGGCGACGAAAATTACTGTTCCCCCTCTGGTTCGGGGGTTTGTTGGTAAGCTGGCCAAGGGATTTGAGAGTCTCGTACTCGTCCTTGGCATTTTTAAGTGCGTCTTCGACCGCTTTCCCAAACAATAGATCTGGTTCCACCGGCTTGTCTATTAATGAAGCCTGTGTTTCTGTCTTGAACCCCGACTGCCGTAACCACGCATGTCTCTTGATAACATTTCCTTCTGCTATCAATCTTCCTGCGTTGTCTGCAGCGTCGAAAGTTGCTTTCAATATGCAACCAGACACGGCTCTCCCTTCTGCCGAGATCTGAGCCAACTGGCCCTTTAACGGTTCAGGAGCAGAGGCTATGAGCGCCGCGACCTCTTCCCATTGATGGCAGTTGTAACTTGCCAACAGGGTGGTGGAGTTTGCAATCCTTGCTTGGTAGGCGGACGTTGAGGCTACCTTCCTGCCAAACCCGTACAGTCTTTTGCTCTCCTTGTCGGGAGGAGCTTCTGACGACGATAAGGGTGTCCTAGCCCTCTTCCGAGTGTTGGTAACCACTAGGGAGTCTGGTTTAAGATGACCTCTTATATAAAGAGGGTCAGACTGGGCTGCCCGAAAAAGTTTTTCGACTCTGGGGTTGACGGCTCTGGTGAGGTTAGGATTCACCAGGGATGGATCTATTCTACGTTGGATGGATTTAAGGATAGGGATGGTCTGAGCGACCGGCCTCCTCTCTCCCACCAACTCTTCTGCGAAGTCCCTTTCGTCCTGTACACCGTGGGTGTCGATGTGAAAATGTTCTGCTGCGCGAGCAAGAACTTCATTAAGGAGGGGTTGGTTATCAACTGGCGAGTCGGTAACTGGGGCTTCGCTCTCTACCGGGGAATCTACTCTGTAAATTTCCTCATCTTCTACCTCCTCCAGGTCCTCATCCTCCGCATAGTATTCAGACCCGGTTCGTTCCTCCATAATTGAAAACTCCTGGTCCCCTTCAGGGAAAGGTTGTCCTTGGTAACTGGGGTATGGAGTAGAGTAAGGCTGCACCTCGAAGGGGTCAGGTCTTTCGACCCGGGCCTTTTTACTTAGGGGGATAGGATCAGAGGAGCCTGAGGATGTGGCCCCTTGAGGGTCATACGAAAGGAAATGTTCTGGGTTTTTGTCATAAAAATCCGCTAAGGAAGACATCCTTGACATGACCCTGTCTATGTCCTCACTGGACCATTCTTTGGAACAGGGTATGACTTTAGTAGGCAACTTAGAGGACTTATCAAGGGTACCCTTGCTGGATGTTGATGTCCCAGTAGATTTATGTTTACCTGTCTGCTTGGGGTGGAAGGATGGTCTTACAGGAGTGGAAGGCTGAGCTTTCCGCTGTTTCCCTCCCTCCCCGTGCGTGGAAAAATGTTTTCCCTGCCCCTTAGAGGCCCCAGAGACTTTCGACGCCTGGCGCCGAGGGTCGGGAGAGGTATCTTGTTTCGCGCGTGGGGCCTCGCTGGTGTTAACTGCGCTCTCGGTCTCTTGGAGCGCGGCCTGGGGGTGGAAGTCGTCTTCGTCTTCCGACGATCGAACTTCCGTTAATCTAGGGAGCGAGGCACTCTTGGCAAGAGTGGATGATTGCCTTGCGTCATGAGGCGATCTCGATCGAGAGCGCCCAGAGGACACCGAGTCGGACCGTTCTATCCGTGCCTCTTTCCGAGAAGTCGACGTCGTCGAGGTTCGGTTGGACTTAGTGTGCTTAGTGTGTGTAGGTGTAGCGCTTGCGTCGCCGGGGGTCTTCCCCATAGCCGCCCTGCCGGACAACCTTCCGAGGTCGGGGACCTGCGCTCGGCAGTCTTTCGACGCCGTAATGCCCTCGCCGTCCGAAAGTACGGCATCGCTGCCATCGCTGAAGGCGCCCTCCGCTGCCATGGCTGCCTGCCTGGCGTGGTGGGCCCAACGCTTTGTCGAACGGTCCTTAAGTGTTTTAGGTTTAAACCTACTACACGCTCTGCAGTTCGCTTCGGGGTGGTCCCTCGGCAAGCAGAGATTGCACGTGGCGTGCCTGTCGACCCAAGGGTATTTGCGATTGCACTTGGGGCAGAATTGCAAAGGGGTACCCTCCATACGCACCTTGAGGCAGCGGGCTGGTAAGTGTAGGAAAATATAGTGTACCTATATACCAAGAGTGAAGAGTATGTACCACCCCCCACTCTCCCTACTTGCAGGGCCGAGGCCAGCGGCCTACTAGGCCCGGGCCGAGGCCAGCGGCCTTCCGAGGCCCAGATCCGTCGTGCAGCAGCCGACGGTCGATGTCTTCTCCAGCCGTCGTCGAGATCGATGTTCGACGTTGGGGTGGGGAAGGATGTTAATAAATAATTTTAAATTGCAATAATAGCAAAAGTATGGCTAAGGCCAGGGGACTCCGCAAGATGCTTCCGACCAGTATGGCGGAAAAAAACAATCTGAGGATCCCAGACGCGTGAGGGATCTTGGGTACAGTGGACGTTACACTAGGGATAGTATTACTGGCACGCCTGTGTCGACGCCCATTTTCGAGTTTCGAAAAACAAACTGTAATACTCCGCAGCTTCCACTAGATGTCGGCCTATGCACAGCATGTGATCTAAGCAGATTCCACAAGCCTCAGAAATATATATATACAGTGTAGAGTGTGTACCACCCCCCACTCTCCCTACTTGCAGGGCCGAGGCCAGAGGATTTCCGAGGCCCAAGTCCGTCGTGTAGCTCTCGACGGTTGCCTTCTTCTCCAGGTTGGCGTCGAGTGTCGAAGTTTGGTGGCTCGACGTCGGGGTGGAGAAATTGGGGAAATATTAAGATTTTTGCAAAACTATGGCTAAGTCCAGGGAACTCCGCGGGATGCTTCCGACCAGAATGGCGGGAAAAAAAACAATCTGAGGGTCCTAGACGCATGAGGGATCATGGGTACAGAAGGACGTCACACTAGGGATAGTATTACTGGCACGCCCTGTGTCAACGCCCATTTTCGAGTTTTGAAAAACAAACTGATACTCCAACTTCCACTAGATGTCGGCCTAAGCACAGCATGTGATCTAAGCAGATTCCACAAGCCTCAGAAATGTATGTATAAAAAACATTACTCACCGTAACCGTATTTCGGATGCTTGTATCTGCTCAGATTGACATGCTTTGCATAGGTCGACATCTAGTAGAAGCTGCAGAGTATTGCAAATTAAGTTTTTCCAAGTTCGAAAATTGACTTTGGCAGGGCGTGAATGTAATACTATCCCTAGTGTGATGTACCCTGTACCCATGATCCCTCACGCATCGAGGTCCCTCAGATCAGTTTCTGCCAAGAGGGAGTGTAAGTTGTAAGCGTGAAGTGTAGGAAGAGAACATGAGGTCTGAAAGATCTATGCTTATTTCCCCCAAGCACCTTCTACTCCAAGAGCGGAGGAAGGACAGACGCATGTGAATCTAAGCAGATACAAGCATCAGAAATATGATTACAGTGAGTTATGCATCCTTTCTTAGGCTTGTGGATCTGCTTAGAATCACAGGCTTTGCATACATTAGCGACCAGTATTCATAGGAGGTGGGTTATTAGAAGGTAGTGCTGCAAAAAGATGTTTCAGCACTGCTTGTCCCACTTGTTCATCACCCCTAGAACGTGTGTCCAGACAGAAATGTTGGGTGAAGGTGTGTACTGAACTTGCGGCAGCCTTGCAAAAGGCATCTAGAGGCATGTTTGCTATGAAGGCTAAAGTTGCCCCAGTATCTCGAGTTGTGTGTGCTCTGGGCTTGAAGGGCAATGTTCTCTTGGCAAGAGAGTAATAGAGTTGGATGCAGTTGACAATCCATTTAGAAATTGCTGCTTTAGAGATAGGGTCGCCTTCCCTTCCAGCGGCTACTGATACAAATGAACAATCTGTCTTCGAAATGTAGAACAGGACAGGACAGCTCGGCGTACATTCACTGCATGTATGTGTATGTAGACATATTTCTGCTACGTTTGTTGGGTTCTGAAAAAACGCAGGATACTCTATAGTTTGATTGACATGGAATTTTGATATGAATTTGGGGTGGGAAGCGAGGAGGTGTGCGTAGAACAACCTTGTCTTTGTGTACAACTATGAAAGGGTCTTGTACTGACTGAGATCACAGCTCGCTAAACCTTCTGATAGAGGCAACGGTAATGAGGAAGGCCGTCTTGAATGTTTGATGTTTAAGGCTGGCCTTGTGCATAGGCTCGAAGAGGGCCCCCATTAGCCTTGCGAGTACAACATTTTGATACCCACCATGAAAGCCTCAACTACAGGCACCTTCCACCACAACATTTTGTTCTGAGACGTGGTGTAAGTAGACGGAGAGACCCGCGAGGTGTACTTTGAATGAGTTAAAGACTAATCCTGACCAATCCCGAGTCAGGTAGATAGAGCAGGTAGTTGACTATATTTGTCAGATAACAGTCAGTTGGATTGAGAGACCAGGTTCTGCAACATAACGCAAGGCATTTCCATTTGTTAAAATAGCAGTGCATTGTGTTAGGCTTGCGTGCCTCCTTGAGTATTTCTATGCACCGTTGGTTAAGGTGACCAAACTCTAACCTCAGGAGCCAAATGTTGGGTAAGAATTGGTGCAGTCACACTGTTTAAGACTACACAAGACTTATCCGTTTGGTATTGGGTAACCCACCTTTTGGTATAGGTCTGTACTACACAAGTTGGTAGTATGACTGAGAAGCTAGGCCTATATCAAGAGGGGGAAATGTGAGCTCTAGAGCTGTATAGATGAAATCAATCAATACAAGTAACCAAGTAACACTTATACTCTCAAGGATTCAGTTACAAATATGCATTTATTTACACATTGGTTTTAGTTGAGCATTATTTAAAAAGGCAACTGTTTGCAATAGTCAAGCAAACTTTGGAATCACTTTACAAAGTCAATAAAGATGGTGAATACTCTTTGGGTATGTTAATACATTACTCCTACGCCCTGAAGTGACTTTAATAACAAGGATAGTATTGCATTTATCTTAAACACCACTATACTCTTAGACTCTGGGTTTCAGGAAGGAATGGTTAGGGAAATAGAAAGGTTACAACACACTTTCTTATAATGTGAAGACAGTTTGAAACCTCTAATGAAATCTAGGTAAACCTTTCCCAGCAGTAAAAGTGTTAAATTACAACCTATGAGGGGACAAGCACTGCCAAAGTCAAAAGGCAGTGCTGCTGGGGACACTTAGGTTCCTCCTTTAAGATTCTTTTTCTATATCCTCAAGCAACTACAGTTCTTAAGGATAGAGACATATTTAGTTTCTCTCCCAAAACTGTGTAGTCTGAGAGATTAGCACACACCACCTTCAGTGGAGTGCAAGAAAGATACCTAGTATCCCCCTTCTCTCTGCTACTGTGACTTAAGTCACAGACAATCACCTAGTGATGGCTGGTGTCAGTGGATGTCTTCTACAGACTATTGTGTATTTGTTATACCGCAGGCTCTGCTCATAGCCTCGGTAGAACATAATAGGGACACCCAAGTACATCCCTGCTTAGGCTCCAGAGTGTATGCAGGCAGGAAGTAGGGGAGGAGTTTTCCACCCACCTGTCCTTTTTCTGCCAGAGTGCCTAAATAGGTCCAGCTCCCACAGGCAGTCTGCCTGTCCTGACTGGACAGCCACACGCCCCTTTCTGTAAAATGCTGAGAGAGATTGCAGAGGAGTGTGTGATGGAACTGTATACAAGGTGAGGCTTCGTGTGAAAAGCAAGTCGACCACTGGAAGCAGAAGTAACCGAAGAAGACTACCAGGGACGCTTGCAGACCCTTTGCAATGCCGTGAAGTGACCACTGCTGTCCTGACCCAGTTATGTATGCGACAGAGGAGCTCCGAAGAAGACAAGGCCTTTCTTTTGGCTGGTGGGAACAACCAGTCCCAAGACGAACTTTGAAGTGTGCCATCTCCCGAGGTCCTGCAAGCTTACAGAGCGGCGGAACCCCAATACCAGGAGACCTGCTGCCCATTTCACGTGCATCGTCGTAGAAAGGCTGAATCCATCCATATCTTTGCAGAACCCGTATGGACACTCCAGAGATCCGATCCAACTCACTCAGATCACCTCACCAGAGTGTGGGACTGCAGGAAGCGTAGAAGATTGACTGGGTGATCTGCATCCTTTGTTGGTGCTGCAGAAAAGGTACCAAAACCATTGCTGAAAGTCATTCCACAGATCTTCCCTTGACACTGCTGCTGAGAGATCCTGTCAATTGTCATGCCTTCAGTCACCCGACATAGGAATCTGGAGGTTGGGTCCATAGCTATAACATAGTGGAGCATCCAGCACGAAAATGTTCTTCTAAACTGAGGTACTGTGGGGAAAAAGGTATTGCTTACCTGATCCCAAGTAGTCGCTCCAGAGCGTTGGAGTGCATGTAGAGGTGTCCAGGGCAACCCCCTCTTAACTCCAACCCAAGACGCTGCTTGTGTCCCCTTCGAGTCTGTTGTAAGGTCTCCCTCGTTAATTAACTTGCTGCTTCAACAACTCTAGACACGGGAAGAAATCCACAGGAAATCTTCGTAATTCGCTGCCTATCAAGCCCTCTCCGAACTGCCTTTAGCTAGGGTTGTGTTTTTTGGACAAGAGACCCAACAGGCAAAGAAACGGTCTCTAGAACCTTGAACTAATCTTATGTTGCACTAAATAACCAGTTTCCTCCCTTTAAGTGACTTTACTATATGTGTTTGCAGAGTAAATGTACTACCGAATAATTTGTTGAAAATCGCATGAGTGCACAATAACCGATAATACGATAACATTGTCTTTTGCCTTTCCAACGTTACTACAAATGTAACCGCGAACAAACACAAAAGTGAAAGTGCCCTTTGAAGTGTATTATCAAGTAATCCTAAGTGTTCTAGTATAAACTTGCGAAGTATTTAAAGTGATTCTGATGTAAATATAATAACTATATACTTTTCATACAACTATGTGAAAGTGCTTCTTTGTTGTGCCGGTCTAGCTAAGATTCAGTGTACTCGCCTGTTAAGCAAGAATTGATGTAGTAACACTATGTGAGACTACACAACACTGATCTTCTTGGTATAAGTTAACCCACCTTATGGTATAGGTCTGTACTACACAAGCTGGCAGTCTGAGCAGCCAGGCCTATCAAGAGGGGTAAATATGAGCTGTAGAGCTGTAGCAATGAAAAACAAGTAACTAAGTAACACTTACACTCAAGGTTTCAGTCAAATATTTATTGATTTTAACATCAATTTTTAAATAAGCGTTCTTTAAAAAGGGCAAGACATGCGTTGGGGAGAATTCTCAGAAATGTGCTAATTCCCTTCTACCTTAGAGACCCCCAGCACTTTTGCTGGACTTCAGGACTTTTCATTTTTAACCTGGAGAGAGTGAGAGCCTTTTTCCCCACTCCCTCATGTATTTTTCTGTGATTTGGACTATGCGTTTCTTTTGACTTTGTCCGACTCCAAACACCATAGGCATCATCTTTACATTGTGTCACACAGCACCCTCAGTGCAGCGACACTGGTAAGTCTTCCAGATTTCCCAAAGGTTTAAATACCTTCTCTTGGATAACAACTGTTTCCAAGAGCAGTGAAGTGAAATTGACTTTACTGACATTTTGTAACTTTCTAGACCCAGCACACACTATCTTAAAATAGGGTGTTGGAGGGGTTACTTAGTATCCCATTTGTGTAGTTTCTCATGTAACATTTTAGGTTACCTTTCCTACAATTAATGGCTGCTGGCAGTGGTTTACTGTTTACTACCATTGTGTGTTTTTACTGTGGGCTGAGTTTGCAGCTGCAGTAAGGCACCAATGGGTGCCCATTTTGTCAAAATGGCCCGGCTTTCTTTTTCCCCCGCCATTTCTTGCTGGAAAGGTCCTTCTTGAGATCTACTCTGTGCGCCAAACCAGGTTTGGTCCCTTTGTTCGTTTGCCTTTGGCGGGAGTCACAAGTGAAGCCCCCCTCTGGCTCTAGAGTGTCTGGCATGGGCAGGGAGTGTGGGAGGTACCTGAAACTCCCTGTGCTCAAGCCCCTTGGTTACAGGAATGCACCCAAAAGGTGACTAGCTGGCTGGCTGTCCGGCAAGGAGCGCCACCCGGCTGTGTGATTAACAGCTTGGCTGGAATGAATGGGAGAAGCCTGCATCAAAGGCTTGAAAGGCAGAGTCGACTACTGGACGAAGGAATCCAAATAAGAACTTTGAAGAGACGCCTGCTGCAACTCCTGGACTTTTGGTTTCCCGGTGAAGCCCTGCTGCTGTGCTGAAACTCTGAATTTGCCTCGAATAGAGAAGCCCTGCAAGGACAACCTCTCCACGTAGGTTGGTGGGACCAATCAACTCCAAAGTGAACTCGTCTGGACATCCTCTTGAAGCGGGCTATACTTCATCGCTGCTGCAGGAACCGAAGTGCCAGGGAGAGGAACACCAGATTAGTAATGCATCACTTAAGTCGGACCCCAAGCTGCTGGAGGATCCTCCGGACTCCTAGTAAACAGGACTTACCAAGCCTGAGCCACCTCAACAGAGTGCTGGACCCCAGATGCGAGGAAAGTCCAAAGTGGCATCAGAGAGTCCGCGGTGGTGCTATTTGCTGAGACGCGAGGAGCTGAAACCGTGAAGTGCCACTGAATAGAAGTTTGCCCTTTTCTTCTGTCGCCGACCATCCCATTGTATTGCAGGAGTCCCCAGAAGTTTGTTAATTTGGTAATGCGCACCCTTATGTAACTGGGCGCAGCAGATACAAGTATAGTTGAGGCTTAGTTACAACATGTAAATAGGTACAAAAACAATGTTGGGAGTACAATGGGTAGGGAGTAAAAAACAGAGCAAGTGCAGTGGTCAACAGAATAGTACAATAGATAAAAGGATAGTCGAGTGCGCCTAGGTAAAACACAACAAGCAAGTATTAGTTGTCTTAGTTGTTATTAGCTAGAAGCCAGTTTAGCAAATTACGTCTGAATCTAGGGTATGGTTGTTCAGTTCTGAAGGCTGTCTGAGAGATACGGGGGTGCAGCATTGTTCAGACACTTGAAGGTAAGGGATACAGTTTTAAGAAGGATTCTGTTGCTGATTTTTAGCCAGCGCTGGTCTCTTCTGATGTTAGAGATGTGCTCTCTGCTTGGAATGCTCAAAGCTGCTCTAAGGGCATTATTTAGTAGTATTTGCATTTTATCTAAGATGTATTTGTTTGCTCCTGTGTATAGGGCGTTACAGTAGTCTAATTTGGACATTATTAGTGCGACGGTGAGCGTGATGCAGCTAGGTTTGGAAAGGAATGGTCTGCAAGCCTTAATAAGTTTGCAGGTATAGGCAGTTGATGCCATGGTGCTGACTTTTTTTTTTAATGATGGGGTAGAGTCCAGGTAAAATCCTAATGTTTTTACCTCAGTAACTGCTTTAATTGCATTGCCGTCAATATTGAATGCAGCGTAGCTGGGGCTGAGTTTTTTTTAGGTTGGCGTCAGAACCCAGAATCAGGATCTCAGTGTTGTCGTCGTTCAGGCAGAGGCCATGAGATCTAGGGCCTGTTTCTTCAGTAACGGTAGAACCCAGAATTCTTTGAGGTTGTTAGGTACAGTGCTGGTCTTGAAGGAGGCATTAATTAGTTTAGAGATAGACAGTGCTAAATCTCTAGCTGCATCCTTGATTATTTGTGCTGGGCAACTGTCACCTTGACAGTGAGGGTTTAAGAGAAAGTATGACTTTTTACCTTTGTAGTATGGAGATTCTAATGAATTTAAAGGCTGTGTCGGTGCTAGTTACCGAAGGTAGGGTGGGTTGCATCTCAGTGGAGAGAAGGGATGCTTTTTTGTTGGCTATATTTGTTTGAAGAGTGGCTATTTTGTTGGTTCGACCATTCTGGATGCTAGTGCACCATTTCTTATCTTTAGGGACATTATCTGTGGGTGGAATGGGGGTTTCCATTTCACGGAGGATGGTGAATAGCTCCTTAGTGTTGAAGTTGGCCTTGGAAATTCTGTGATTGAACATGTTCCTTTGGGTGAGGATCATTTCTTTTTTTATACATATTGGCAAAGTTGGTTAATTGGACTTTGTTTTCGTTTGTGGGGGAGTGTCGCCATATAGCTTGGAGCTATATGGCGAGAACTTGGAGTCATAGTTCTTACAGCTGGGGGGTGAACCAGGTGTTGAGGTGAGTCATCTGTTTGCTTTTGTGTAGTTTGACAGGTGCAATGATGTCAAGGGCCTTAATCATGGTTTTGTTGAAGGTCTCTACTAGCACGTTAGGGTCAGTGTTGGAGGTACGAGGGTAGGGAGGAGGTGAGGAAGTAATTTTTCCGCTGTAATATCCTTTTTACTTCTGGTTGGGGGAGTGGGTGGGAACCCATATCTATATGTTTCAGTTTATGGGGCTCTATTGTGGAGGCGAAGCTAATTAGGTAGTGGTGGTCCATGGTTGTGGTATCATTTCAGTGATAGTAATAGCACAGTTTAAGTGGGCAACCGAGTCTAATGTTCTCACTTTGGTGTGGGTGAAAGCAAGAACTTTTTGTGTAAGGCCATGTTCAGTTAGGATGACTAACTGATAGGGCGTGTTTGTCCTCGGGGTCATTGAAGCACAGGTTGAAGTTGCCTAAAACGAAGCTTTGTATTGTCCTTGGCGTTGTTGGTAAGGAGACTCAATAAGTACTCCTCAAAAGGTACCTATTGGTCTTGGAGGTCTATATAGCAAGAAGATAGTTAGCATACGGTTGTTGGAGATATGCAATTTGGTTGAGAGTATTTCACAGGATTGGATCTGGGGAGGTGTGGTTAGTCTTACCGCCAAATTAGGGTTTGCTACGATAGCTAGGCCACCTCCTCTGGCGTTGGGTCGGTCTACTCTCAAGTATTTGGTAGTTATCTGGAATAGCTAGCATAAAGGCAGGGCCTGATGCATCATGAAGCCAGGATTCAGTAACTGCCATGATGTCTAAATCATTGGTGGATAGTAAGTCTGCAATTTCAGTGGTGCGTGCTGTAAGGGGATCTTGCGTTAATAAGCGCTCCTGAGATAATTGTCAACTTGTTCAGCCCTTGTGGATGGGATGGTCTACATTTAGGGTAATTGGTTCTCGTGTGGGCGTGAGGTGAAGGGCGGATGGTGCAGTTCTGTGTTTTTTGCAGTGCTTCTGGATCTGATGTGGAAGATTCTAGATCAAAGGCGGTGGTGTTATAACTAAGGTGAGGGTTGTGTAGCCTGATACTATTCGTCTTAGGTTTGTGAAGACGGGGTAGTCTAGCTCGTAGTCTATAGTTTTTGTCCTGCAAGGAGCAGGGCATGAAATTGGGGCAGGCCATTATTGTGAGGGTGCAGAGGAGTAACAGTCGTGTGTTGGTCAACTGGGACTTATTGGTGAGCATAGTTCAGTTTGGCTGTGATTATTTAGTATAAGCAGGGAATGGAGCCAATTATGAGTGGCTAGTACGGCTAGGCAAGTGGCTAGCCCGTATTGGTAAGGTAGTAGCAGTAAGGTAGGTTGGTCTCGCATATGAAATCAAGTAGGGTAGTCCCTCATGGGTATGGAAGATAGAGGCAGGATAGTCTGATTCCTCAACAATAGGGTAGTTGTAGGTCAAGATTAGGCTAGTCCCAGATTAGCATGGCTAAAATCAAATTAAATGAAATGGGCTAGTCCCGCATTAGCATGGCTATAATTGCTCCCTCTTGTCCCCACGACTGAGGCACAGGCACAACAGGATCTGCAGACCCACACAGGAACAGAAGCCAGCTGGAACCATTTATTCTAACCAAACCTACTGTACAGTCTAAGAACGTACCTCTTGTGTAACCTTACTTGATCTCAGTTGAGTCTTGTCTTGGTTGCTTCTGTAGAGTTTCAATAGCTTCTTTACTTCACAAGCCTAACCAGCTTGTGGCCCTACATAGATTCTATGTTTTCAACAAAGACTTCTAAAACATTGTGCAAGACTTATTTGCCTACAAAAAGTGCTTCAGCTCACCTAGACGTTTGCCCAATTGATTTTGGCCTGGCCTGGCACCCTGAATCAATCTTCTCTCATCTCCTCCGATTGTGTTTTTACCTTCCTTCCAGAAAATTGGGGGGTTAAAAAGTACTTAACTGCTTCAGAATATTTGTGTTCTCTTGTTTTATTCCAATAACCCTTTTCTTTGACATGCTTCTAAGTATTGCTCTAAAAGCAACAGTGATATATTAATGTCCAGTGTCCTAGCTATTTAAGTCACCTGAGGGTGTAGGAAGTGTGTGTGCCATCCCAAATGGGTATTTGCTGATTTAGATAAACTAAATGTGTATTTTGGAGTGTATTTGTGTGTTACTATTATATTGCCCCTTCTGAAGAAGGCTTATTCAAACTGACTTAAATAAATGTTTATCACAAAACCTCATGTGTATGAGTTTATTTGAATACTTGTCACTGTGAATCTCTTTGCAACTCCCTTCTGCTCACATTGACCCCTCTTGAGATCAGCCTGGCTGCTCAATCACGCTACCAACCTGTGTAGTACATACTTGTACCAAAGGTTGGGTTCCTATTGCCGGGAAGTCAAGGTTGTAGTGCACCCAAAGTGTACTATTCCAAATCTTGCTTAACAACTTTGATATTTTTTGTCCCTCATAGGTGGTAACTTGTTTTAGACTATTACTGCTGGGAAAGGCTTGTCTAGATTTCATTGGAAGATTTAGTTGTCCTCGTGTCTACTGAGAACCTGTTTAAACTTTTTCCTTCCTTAAACCTTTCCTTTCTGCAACCTCAGAAATTGACTACTGTGATATATAAATGCCATTACTGTCACCTCGGGTGTAGGAAGTGTTTAAACCGCATCTCTAAAGAGTATCCACTAACTGGCATGATTCTGAAACTTATTTTTAAAGTGCATTTACCATGTTACATACCTTGTCCTTTTTAAAGGATGTATTTAACATACATTTTTAAATAAGCATAACTATAACTTTGAGTGCAAGTGTTACTTTTATTTACGTATTTCATTGCTACCGCTCTACAGCTCACATTTACCCCCATTGAGATAGGCCTGGCTGCTCAGTCACACTACCAACTTGTGTAGTACAGTCCTATACCAAAAGGTGGGTTACCCAATACCAAGCAGATAAGTGTTGTGTAGTCTCACACAGCGCTACTACACAACTTCTTACCCAACATGGAAAGGCTGTCCCTTTAGCAGATTGTCTGTGTTCAACCACAGCAGCGACTGAACCAGAGGTTTGCGAAACCACCACCAGATTGTCCCACAACCTGCTTATTTGCTACCAATGATTCGCTAGCCACTCCTGCATTGGACGCATGCAATGCCTGTCGTGAAGCACTAGGTAGATGCAGGAAGCTATCTATCCGAGTAGGCGCATTGCCTTTCGTACCGTTACCCGCCGACCGGCCACGTACTGAGGTGTTTGAAATAGCATGTTTTGGACTCTCTCTTCGGAGGGGTAGACTAGTCCAAGGTCTGTTTTGATTAGTTCCCCCAGAAATTGCTTTACTTGGCTGGGCACTAGACTTAACTTCTCTGCGTTTATGGAGAGTCCTTGGTAATTAGCCAGTCGTCTACTTAAGGGTACACTGGAATGAACTGCCTTTGGAAGTGGCTGGCCATCACTGGTAGGACCTTTGTGAATACCTTGGGGGCCGACGCTATGCCGAATGGTAGCACCTTGAATTGGTAGTGCTCGTCTCCCAATTTGAATCAGAAGTCATTTTTTGTGGGCTGGCAACAATGAAATTTGAAAGTAAGCATCTTTCATGTCCAATGTTGCCATGTAATCCCCTATTTGTAAAAGTGGGGAGAATTCCTGCAAAGTTGTCATCCTGAATTTCAGAGGTTGGACATACGTGTTTGCAGGGCGCAGGTCCAGCACTAGGCGCTTTGTAAGATCTTTCTTTGGAACAAGAAAGTACATCGGGTGAGGGAGTAGTTTCTTACCTGTAACTCCATTTCTCCAGCATTGGTATCTTTCATGGATTCACATGCTTAGAATATTCCCCGTCGTCAGGCTGGGAATCCCCGGTACATTATATAGACCCTTTCCCGTAGGAAAACTTGACGCTATACGTCCTATCCACCTCGTTTTGTATCATGCGTGCCCGCGCCGTCAGGACGCCATGATATAAATACAGGACCCGCCCCCGCGCTCCCTCAGATTTCGGCCCCCAAAGTAGTGGTGGAACCAGTTTGCATGCTCAGGGGAGGCAGGCGGGCGCATGTGAATCCATGAAAGATACCAATGCTGGAGAAATGGAGTTACAGGTAAGAAACTACTCCCTTCTCCAGCATTGGATCTTTCATGGATTCACATGCTTAGAATAAATTACATAGCAGTACCATCCCGAAAAGAGGAGGCGTGCATGCAAACTCACATACTTTCCTCACAATGTCCGTTCCCTATGGTCGTGTACCCATCAGCAATAGTTAACATAGAAAACGAACAATATTCAATCATAATTGCAACAAGATCTAACCCCTCAACCGGGGCGTACCTTATTGGAATAGGTGTCGAAGCACCGCCTGTCCCATCCGAGTATCTTTGGCATGTTGTTGTGGCAGGCAGTAATGGCGGGTAAAAGTGTGTGTAGCCGCCCAGGTAGCCGCCATGCAGATGTCCCCCAGAGGGACTCCAAACCACAGCGCCGTCGACGATGCCGCCGCTCTAGTTGAATGAGCTCTTGGGCGTCGCAGAAGAGGCTTACCAGCCTTGGAATGGCAGTACGAAATGGTAGACGATACCCATCTTGACAGTCCTTGCTTTGAAATAGCTTTGCCTTTAGCACCCAAACCATAGGCCACGAACAATTGCCTTGTTGTCCTGAAAGGTTGCGTGCGATGCATATAAAACTTGAGAGCCCTTTTCACGTCTAATGTGTGTAACGTGCGCTCTGCTCCCGAGCATGGCTCTGGAAAAAACGTAGGTAAAACAATAGACGAATGTTTATGGAACACTGAAGGAGCTTTCGGTATGAACTGTGGGTTAGTGGCAAGGACCACCTTGTTCTTGAAAAATCTTAAGTATGGTGGGTCTACCATTAGAGCTTGGATTTCCGAAATACGTCGGGCTGAAGTGATGGCCACCAGGAAGGCCAATTTCCACGACAAAAACTTTAGAGACGATGATGACATTGGTTCAAAAGGAGGTTTCATAAGAGACGCTAACACCAGATTGAGGCTCCACACCGGAGGAAATCTCTTCTCGGGAGGGAAACTCCTAAACAGACCCTTAAGGAAGTGCTTAATCAGGCGGTCGCTGAATAATGGTGCAGAATGTCGTTGACGTGTAAACCTGGAGATGGCGGCCAGGTGTACTTTTATCGACGACACCGATAAGCCCTTTTCAGCTAAGAACAGTAAGTATGGAAGGAGCTGTTCCGGCGTAATCGACTGCGGAACCAGACCTGGGTGATCCCCACACCACTGACAGAAACTCCTCCATTTGTACGAGTATGAAGTGTTTGTGGCAGGTGCTCTTGCCGCTTGCAGAATACGACACACCTCCGGAATCGTTAGCTGACCAAATTCGGCGAAGTCAGGAGCCAGGCCGTCAACTTGAGGCTGTCCGGGTCGTGATGCCAAACAATACCCTCCTGTCGAGACACAAGGTTGGGGATCTTCCTGAACCTCATTGGCTCCGCCGCCGCCATGTGCAGCAGGTCTGAAAACCACACCTGTCTGGCCCAATACGGGGCCACCAGAATCACCCGACATGGGTACTTGAGGATCCATTGCAAAGTCCTGCGGATAAGAGGAAATGGAGGGAATGCGTACAGGAATTTGTTCGTCCATGGGAAGAAGAACGCATCCCCCAGTGAGCCCTGCTGAGGCCACCTGCTTGCATACTGCGGGCATTTCCTGTTGTCCTTCGTCGCGAACAGATCGATGGAAGGATGTCCCCACTTCTTGAATACATGTTGTAGTTGCTGGTCGTTCAGCACCCATTCGTGAACTTCGTTCATTTCCCTGCTGAGGGCATCGGCCTCCACATTTCTCACACCTGGCAGGTGGAACGCCAAGATTTGTATGTTGTGTTGCAGGGCCCAATGCCAGATTTTCTGTGCCTCCGTCGACAGGGACCTGGAACGTGTTCCTCGTTGTTTCCGTAGGTGAAACATTGTAGTCGTGTTGTCCGTCATGACACGCACCACGGAGTCTCTCAATTGAGGAAGAAAAGATTTTAGAGCCCACCGCACTGCTCTCAGTTCTAGCAGGTTGATATGCAGGGAGGACTCTTGTAACGACCACCGGCCTTGTACCTGTAACGTATCCAGATGAGCTCCCCATCCGCTCAGCAATGCATCCGTCACCACCGTCTTCTGGAACTCCGGTTCCACCAGAGGCATTCCTTTCGTTAAATGAGAAGAAGCTCTCCACCAACAGAGTGCTTGTACCAGTTGTTCGTCGATGATCAGTCTGTCGGACCAGTGAACTTGGCTCTGCGCCCAACGGTCCGCTAGAAATTCCTGGCAAGGCCTCAAACAGACGGCAGTTGTTTATCAACGGAATGCAGGATGACATGGTCCCTAGCAGGGACATGTATTTGCGCACCGACACCCTGGTACCGCATCTCCATTCCGACGCCTTGCTTTGTAGCTTCTGTATCCTTTCGCTGGATGGTCTTACAAGGCTTGTGTGTGTATGAAACTCCGCTCCTAGAAAGACCAAGGTCCTCGAAGGCTCTACGGAGGACTTGCTGAAGTTTATCGCGAAGCCCAGTTCCTGTAAGAGGGACATCGTGGCTCCCAGACTGTTTCGTGTTTGTTCCATAGACGACCCTCTGACCAGCCAGTCGTCTAGAAAGGGATAGACATGGTGACCGTCCTTCCTTAAATGGGCCGCTATAGGGGCCAAACACTTGGTGAACGTCCTGGGGGAGGACTTGAGACCGAACGGGAGGACCTTGAACTGAAAATGCTTTCGCCCGACGACGAATCTTAAATATCTCCTGTGTCGTGGACGTATTGGGATATGAAAATATGCGTCCTGAAGGTCTAGCGACGACAGATAATCCATGGGTTGCACTGACCTGATCACCTCCTGGAGCTTTAGCATTTTGAATTTTAAGCTCTTTAGCCATTTGTTGAGTACCCTCAGGTCGAGAATGGGCCTCCATTTTCCATTTGGCTTCTTGACAACGAAGAACCGGGAATAAACCCCTTGTCCTTCCTGTGCCACAGGAACCCGTTCTACCGCTCCTTTTTGTAGCATAAGCGCCACCTCTTGTATTAGAACTCGAAGGTGGGGCTGGGCCAAAAACACTGGCGGAAGACTTGGAGGCTTGTTTTTGAATTGCAGCGCATGACCCATGCGAATCGTGTCCAGAACCCATCGATCTGTGGTGATGCATTTCCATTGGTCGATATGATGAGACTCGACCCCCCAGGACGTTCCGAAGGCCGTCATTGGTTGCTGGTTTGCTTGCCCTTCGTCGACGAGGGACCCGAGCCGCGTCGTCTGGAGGCTTGATAATCTCTGCCTCTACGTGCCGACTGGGATGCACGTCTGTAACCTTGTGAGGAGTATGAGGGCCTGTTAAATCCGCGGTCCCTAGAGGCTCCAAAGCGGGAGTTTCCGGAAGCACCCCTGAAGGGGCGAAAAGAGCGAAAACTTCTACCTGTCTGGAGGGCGCCGAGAGACCTAGCGGTATCCGTGTCTTCTTTCATCCCCTTCAAGGCTTCGTCTACCTTGTCTCCAAACAGATGTTCTCCTTCGCATGGCACGTCTAGGACTTTGTACTGGACTTCAGGTCTGAAAGTAGTACATTTGAGCCACGCTTGTCGACGCAGTACTACGCCATGATTGATTTGTTTGAAACCAGCCTCTGCTAGGTCCACCGCAATATTAATAGCGTGGTTCGAGGCCTCCTCACCATCTCGTACTAGCAACATGGCTGCTTTTCGATGTTCTTCCGGCAAATGTTCTAGGATAGGGGCTATTTTATGCCACATCTCCCTATCGTATCGTGATACAATCGCCAAGGAGTTGGCTGCTCTTACCGTCGTGGCGCCGACTGAGAGCACCTTTTTTCCAAAGGCGTCCTGCCTCCTGGCCTCGCTTTCAGGTGGGGTTGAACATTTTTGCTGTACTCTGGCCTTCCTAGCCGCTGCCGCCGATACCACAGAGTCTGACAGAGGCTGTGATGTCAGACATTTTGGAGTGGACTCCGGAGCTTTAAACTTTTTCTCAGTACGCCCCTTAATAGCCGGTTCCGAGAACGGATGACGCATCGTCTTGAGGCCTTCTTGCCACACGTGGTCCAGGATTGGGATGGCAAATACCGATTTCCTCCTTTGACCCATGTGATCAAAAAGAAAAGTCTTTCTTTTGCTCCTCAGGAATTAGGCCGAACTCGGAACACGCCTTTCCCATCATTGCATGGAAGGCTCCCACATCATCCGGAGGAGATGGTTGTGCCTGGCTCCTCGTAGACTCCACCTCTACATCCGAATTCCATGTTGGGTCTCTCGACGGTGACAGGGAAATGTCCGACCCCGAGTCACCTCGTATAGAATCGGAATCCGATAGCTCACCCTCCTCCTGCGCTCGAGGACGACCCTTCACCGCCTGGGAGGCCGACGGGCTTCTGGTCGTCGAGCGAGCTGCTTGAACTTGTTCGTCGACGGAAGGTGCAGAAAACATCAACGATGAAGTGCCAGGCTGAGGGATCTGCGTATCCAGACGCTGCAGGAGCTTCTGAAGTGTATTAAGCACATCCAGAGACAAAACCGTCTGGGGGGTCAGCAACGTCGAGGATAGAGGGGGTACACCCCCGCTCGCACTCATCGTCGACGTATTGGAAGGCCGTAAGCCCAAGTCCGACGGCTGCATAACCATGCATTCTCCGTCCACCGACGACACCGACAAGGCCGTGTCTGGCTGCAGTAGGACCTCAGGGGGGGCCGGGTCACAGACCTCTGGCTGCCAGGCCATAGATTGAGTCACCGTCGACGAAGGAATCCCCACCGCTGCTGCCTGAATAGTAATAGGCATCGTCAGCGACACCGGGGTCGACGAGCAAGTAGCCGGCACCGAGCCTTTAGACTTCGTAGCTGATTTCGTTGCCGACTTCCCTGCTGAAGAGTCTCGACTCACGGAAGACCTAGGACGGTCCCCTGAGGAGGATTTTGATGCCGCTTGCCTCTCCGTCTTAGAGGATGAGGACTTTTTGTGTGATGAGGAAGACCCAGCATGCTTCTCCGTCTGCTTGTCCGCAGGGCGTTTTTCGGCAGGCCGCACCTTCTTCGAGGGAGGCTCCGACTTGCTCCTGGAGGCCGTGGAGCCAACTTCTGATGCCGGATAGGCACCCGCTCCGTCGTTAAGCCAGTCGACCAACCTCCTTTTTCGGTCTTTAAGGGTTTTTTGGGAGAAACCCTGGCATATCTCACATGTGTCCGCCGTGTGGTGCGGGTGGAGACAGTAGATACAATCCATGTGGGCATCACCTTCATAGACTTTTTTGAGTCCACATGTCGCACAAGGACGAAATAAAGCTTTTCCAGACATATTTTTTCCAGAATGTAACGTCGCCGAAGCGAAAATACAACCTAATTTCGACTAGCAGTAACCGCGAGGATCCCACTACTTTGAAAGACGGTTGAAATCTGAGGGAGCGCGGGGGCGGGTCCTGTATTTATATCATGGCGTCCTGACGGCGCGGGCACGCATGATACAAAACGAGGTGGATAGGACGTATAGCGTCGAAAAAGTTTTCCTACGGGAAAGGGTCTATATAATGTACCGGGGATTCCCAGCCTGACGACGGGGAATATTCTAAGCATGTGAATCCATGAAAGATCCAATGCTGGAGAAATACCTTGATTTTGTTCCATGAAGCGCACCAGCTCGATGGCTTTCTTTTAACAGGATTCTGATCTCCTTGAGGATGTTGAAATGTGCGGAGACCATACCTCACCACCATTCACCTTGCGTAGGATATGTTTCGAGGAGCTCCACCAAGTATCCCTTTGCCACTGCATATAAAGACCCAGCGGTCTGATGTTATTCACCTCCCATTTCTGGGCAAAGAGTGTTAAGCGACCCCCGACTGGTGATGCATGGGAGGGAACGTGGATTGGCATGTCATTTGGCAACAGGGGCTGCAGCCCTGCCTTGTCCTTTCCCACGAAACCGGCACTGCTGGTACTGATAGGTGGTCTTATTTTGTGGATTATAGAAGGAGGCGCCAGACATGCTTGCTCCGGCTTGGCCCAGTTTTCCTGAGACTGGCGCCCAAACGTTTCGTTGTGTGTTGAACGCTCCCCTTGGAACAAAGGACTTGCTGGAACTCTGACCAAGGTTTTTCATGCTGCTTCTTTGCTGTCTCGAGCTGGTCGTCAACACCTTTGCCAAAGAGGAGATCCTCCTCGATGGGCATATTAGGGACGCTTGTGTGTCTGGCTTAAATCCTGAGTCTCTAAGCCAGGAATGGCTTAGAAAGAAAGTTCCCTCTGCAATGACTCTTCCTGAGGTGTCTGCAGAGTCCAAGACACTCGATGTTTTGAGAGACTTGTTTCCCCTCTGCAGTGATCTTCATAAGGTGGGATCGTGCCGGTTCAGGTACAGAGTCCAGATGGTGTGAAACGTCATCCCACCGGGTGCTGCTGTAGCTGTCAAGCAAGCTGGTGTTTTCTACCCTGGAAAGGTACGCAGCAGAGATTGTGATAGCATGTCAATTTTTTGCACTCCTGTTTAGGAGGTGTCTCAGAGGTTGAGAGTGGAACACCAGCTCTTTCTTGTGGTGGTCACCACCAGGGAGTATGGCTTATTGTGACCCCTAATGTAGAGGGGATCTGAAGGAGAGGCCCTAAAGGATTTTTCCACCCAAGGGTTGACCGCTCTAGTAAGGGACGGGGTAGACAAGGATGTAGAGACCATCTTTAATAGATTCCAGAAGAGGTATGGCTTGACTAACGGGTTTCTTCTCGTTGAGAATATCCTCAACAAAGTCAGTCCCTGCAGTGCTAAATTTGTCGGTTAATGCCAAAGTGGCGAGTAGCCTTCTTCAGCAACTCATTGTAGAGTGGCTAGTCCGTAATGGGAGAGGAGTGACCACCTTCCACTATGAGGTGTCAACAGTATCAAAGATGGGGTCTGGCTCATCCTGCGGTAGATATCACCATCCTAACCAGGGTCACCCTGATCATCTATCCACAGGTCCTGGTCTGCTTGTGTGGACTGCATGTCCTCATGAAGAGAACCTTGTGAGATTTCCCCAGGCGGCAAGGCTGGGGAAGGAAGAGAGCCACTGGCACTGGATGGGTTAAGAAGGCTGCTCTGTAGGCTTTGAAGGAGTGAGCAGCCTGCTCATAAAATCCACATGGACGAGATTTTTCCCATGGTATACTCAAATTGTGTCTGGGTCCAGGGGGGTAATAGACAGGATGGAGCTTGGTGCCACAGGGGTGTCCTTTGTCACAGGAGTTGCTATTGATGGAAGAAGCACTGCCCTCTAAGACAAAGACAATTTCCTTGAGAAAAAGGTTTGCATTTGGGCTAATTGGCACAAGTTTGATAACGCCGGCATGTTGTATCCGAGGATAATGCAGCAGCAAAAGGGTCTGGAAAACATACTTTACGGCATCTGGTGGTGGGAAGAAGAGATGGAAAGGGTGAGGGAGTGAGAAGTGGTTCATCTGATATATCTCATTAGAAGAAGACAGTGGTGTGCCAGTGGTATCCATGCACACTACACCAATTAGCAGTTACCTCAACAGGCAACAACTTTCTTTGGTGATTGCAAGCAGCTGTCGTTATGGCATGACCGCTCCAGCAGCGATCTCTTTCTGTGATGAGTGGTGGCAGGCTGAATTGCAGAAGGGGAGTGCATTCAACATGACATGAACATTTAAACATAGCGTGTACTATGGTGTGTTGTGTGTGGCAAGTCTCTTTGCCCCTTCGATGCATGGCTGGAGCCCTTGCACTTAAAAGTATGTCCACTGGTTGAAAAGGTAGGTCCACTGGTTGCAAGTAGGTTTGACATTGTTGCTTTGTGTGTGGTTTGGCTGCATTGCATACATTGAAGGTTCCATGGGTGTGGTGATTGTTAGAACATCCTATAGTTGTCGGTGTATGGGTGGAGATGCTGCAGTGAGCAGTCCTGCAGTGTGCCCACTGGGTGCAGTGTTGGAATAGTGTCCATATAGAAGAGGTTACGGTTGAACTGGTTCTTATATGTGATTGGGTAGTCTGCATTGCGCAGATAAGTGTTGTAGTGCACTATGCAGTATTGGTTCTATGCACTTACTAGAGTGTTGGGAGCGGGACCAATGTTGTCAAGATTGTTTGGTTGCCAGTAATAGAATGCTTTGTGAATGGAAGTGGGTAGCGGTGCCAAACACTGGTATGTTTGTGGATTATGGTAACTGGAACAGGTCTGCTTGCAACCCTGTATTATGGTGCGGCAGTTGGGTAGAAGTGCTGGTGCCTATGTTGCCTTTGTGAATTCTGGCACATGGCTACATGTTCGCCTGCATGGCTCGGTTATGTTGTGGTGGGTGTGGGCAAGGCCTAGCCTATTGGGTGCATGCACCCAAGAGCCTAGGCCTTCACCACAATATAATGCAGCCATGCAGTTGTAACTCTGCATGTCTTCGAAGGGGGGGACCTTTACACAATGGTTGTGTAGGCCATTGTAGACTTGGTAGAACAGCAGAAGTGAGCTGCTATGCTTACATTAGCATATGGTGTAGATCACTGCACCTGTTGCACATTAGGGTGCCACATGTGACCATCTGTGTTTGCTATGGTTAGGCCCTTATAAGACCCTTGCGTTAGGAAGTGCTTGCGTCATGAAAAGAAGTGCTCAGCATCAAACATGTAAAATATTGATAATGTACACAGCCACCTACATACCGTTCAGCACACAAAACACAACGTTATGCAGCCATGCATGCAAGTATGTGGCATGGGTGCAAGCTGGCAGGCTCAATTGCAGATGGGGCGTGCATTGCATATGACATGAGCATTTAAACAGAGTGTACTATGGTGTGTTGTGTGTGGTGAGGGCCTAGCACCTTGGAAGCATGGCTGGAGTGGCAAGGGAAGAAGGACTGCCCCAGCTTGACTGGGGCGTGGCCCTCGCTGTAGCTGGGAAAGCACATGTGCCACATCTTGCCCTTTTAAGGATGGTGGCCATGGAAATGTGGGAATTAGCGAATCAGGTGTCGAGGGTGTGCCTCACAGGAAGGGCCGGTACTATTCTTCCCCATTAGTCGGTGTAGTGAGGGTGGCAGGCAGAGATGGAGAGATGGAGAGACGCAGAGTACTAATAGTGGATGATAACTTTGTGCAAGATCTGTACAGGTATGCCGCACAAAGAGGCATGGCTGCTAATTTTGCGTTGGAAGGAGCAGAGGTTTTCTGAGGCAGTGTCTATGAGGGCAGTTTCGGCGGTATGGTTCACCTTTGCAGATGTGTGGCCTCTGTCGGTACGTCATTTCCATGTCAGGATGGTCGCCATGGAAATGGGAGTGTGGTGGCTAAGGGATTGCTCAATAAGGTTGTGTATGGAAAAACTGTGGCAGAAGGTCTTTGTACAGAGAAATGCAGAAGGCTATGGTGGAAGTGTGCAAAGTAAGGGGCAGGCATCCCGTTTGTATGCATGCACTGTACTTGTTTGAAGTTGCTAAGATACACTTAGTGTTGCTTTTGTGCGATCATTTTTATAAGTTTATAGTAAGTGGGGGGCTGCAGAATAAAATTCTGTGACATGTACAAGGTAAGTGGCAAGCATCCTGTTATGAATGCAATATATGTATGATAAGATGTGATATTGTATGATGTGCCATTTATAGTGCACATATACACAAGTTTTTGAAGGCGCGACAAGGCAAGGGAGGGGGCACAGAGGGGAGACAGACAACAAACCTACTAGGCCAAATGTCACTCAGTTCGCCCAAGTGCATGGGGAGGGGGAGGAGAACGTGCAGTACAGGGAAGAAAAAATGACAAGTAAAAATACAGCCCGATGGTGGCAAGTGCAAGGATAAGTGCAGACATCAGGTGGTGGTAGTGGAACTGTTAAGGATACAGAAAACAGTCACCAAGTGCAGGGTTTGCCAGAAAGCCAGTGCAGGGGTGCGACTGGTGGGGGAAGGTGGCTTTGGGCCGAGATCAGATGGTGGCCAGGTAACCAGTGCAGAATCAGTTTCAGCCAGGAAGTCAGCAGGGGAGAGTATGAGAAAAAGCAGAGATAAAGAGAAAGGTTTTGAGGTGCTTCCGGAACTGGCGATGATTCTCCTCAAGTTTCAGGGAGGCTGTTGCAGGGGGAGGCCCCAGCCGAAGAAAGATCTACCACCAACTGGTTGCTTGCAGAAGCGAGTGACCCTGAGGGAGTTGGAGGCGGATGAGGGAAGAGCTTGAGCACAGAGATGTTTAGAAAGTGAGAGTTGCAGGTATTGCGGTCCCAGAAGGCCTTGTGCATAATGCAGAGGGTTTTGACCTTATTCCTCGCAGCCACTCTGGAGCCAGTGCAGACATTTCAGTCCCAGAGAGATACGATCACTGGGCTGGAGGCCAAGGACAAGGCACGCAATCCACTTCTGGATGAGTTGCAGAGCGCCGAGAGCGGAAGCCGGCAGATTTAGAACAAGGCTGTTGCAATATTCCAACCTAGAGAGAACCACAGCTGTGGAGAGAGTGAGCTTTTCGGACCTTGCTTTGGGTTAGTAACATACTTTCAGTGCTGGTTTTGGTGCCATCATTTTACGATTTATGTAGGAGATGGGTTAGTGGGTAAAAAAAAAAAATCGTATTGCCGAAAGGAAAGCAGAGAGTTCCTTTTTCGATATTACAATGGATGATATGGGTAAATGGAAATGTTGCAAGCATATACAATCGAAGTGCCACTTGATGGTAGTGGATGGAAGAAAAAAACAGTAAGCTTTTTAAGAACGTAACTGACGCTCAGTGGCAGATACCATGCACACAGGAACTTATAACAGAGCTGTAAACATACTCTAGCAAAAGTATTCATAACTCCACTTTGTGGTGATGGGTGCTCATGTGGATGACTGTTGATGCACAAATCTTGCATTCTTTTACTGAACTTTCTACTAGACGTGCTTTCCAATGACACGACACTTGGAGGCTGAATGTGTAACGGTACATATGAAGTGTTGTACAGAAGTGACAGTGTTCGATGCTAACGTCTTGGATGCCATTGGTGGATGCATGTGTTACTATTTAACAGTACCCAACGAGGTAGTGATGGACAGAAAATAGTGGAAAGAGAAGAAGGACTGCTCCTGCTTTACTGGGGCGCGGCCCACACGGTACTTGGGGAAGCGCACGTACCACATTCTGCGCTTCTCGCCATGCTGGCCAATGGAAATGGGACTGTGGGGATTGTCCAATCAGGGTGTGCATCACAGGAAAAGGCGGCAATATGCTTTTTCATTACTCTGTGTGGTGAGGCTGGCAGACATGGAGAGACACAGTTTTCATCCTGGGTGATGCCTTTGTGCTAGATCCGTTCCAGTATGCTGTCGAAAGAGGCTTTTATGGCAATTTGGATTTAGAGGGAGTGGAGACTTTGTGGTGTGGTATCGATGTCTGCAGTTTTGGCGTTGTGCTTGCAGAATGTCGACGAGTGGCCACTTTCGCTATTGTACATGTTGTGGTTGTGCACTATGGAGCCTTCCAGTTGGGTTCCATGGCTTGTTCACATGTGTACTGTCAACTGAGAAGTTGATGAAAGCAGTGAAGCGCATTTTTCCCACTGCGAAGGTGCTTTTCTCATGTATACCACCAAGAATAGTATGGGACTATTCCAGTGAATGTTGTCGCCAGCCAGAGGTAGGAAGGGGTCTTATCAACAGAAGCATGTGTGACTTGAGTGCTGCTTGGATGTTCTCCTGTGAGAATGACATTGGGTCTCGATATGTGCACCTTTTCAATGCAAACGGCATTTCTTTGACGACCAGTGGCAATGATATTTTGTTTTACAATCTACAGGCGGCACTGAAGACGCTATTGTAAGAATGTGAGGCGAACTACAAAAAACAAACTTAAAAACCAGAAAAAAGGTGTTTCTTTTCAGAGCCACCACTACCAACAAAAGACCCTATCCGGGTTGAAATGTATTCTCCCACTCCCACGCGCACAGCACGTACGTCCGGGGACAGTGCGATAGTTGCAGGGTTGCACATGTCACATCCGGGCCTTTTGCAGATGGTGGCCATAGAAATGGCTCTGTGGAGGCTACAGGATTGCTCAATAAGATTCCTGGGTGTGGTTTGTACGCACAGACTGTGTTACACAGTGTATTTGTGGACAAAAATATAGAAGGTGCGGTTATGGCTGTGTGTTTCACAAGCCACAGCGTACGGTTTTTGGGAGAGTTCTGAATACACTGATTGAAAGTGAATGGAAAACACTGCGCCATGGCTACTCATTTTGGATTCTATCATGTGGAATTGTACAGGTAGGAGTACCTGCAATGAAGTGACTGATTTTGGTTTGTCTTTGTGAGACTTTGGTGACGCGCGATCATGTCGACATTGTTCTTCATTGTAGAGGGGAAAGTTCACAACATGTTACCAGAGTTTCCGTGCCGTTTACGATGAAGGAGGCACTTGACCAGGTCATGTGTATGTTTCCGATCTCCTGCATAATTCATTTGCGCATTACGCAGACACAGATGTGGCTGCGTTATTTTTCATTTGGTCTGGAAATGGAGAAAGCGCGGTACATTGTGAAGAAGTCTATTTGTGCCTTCTTCCGACATGTGGCAATGTCGTACTTACGAAATGGGAATATGACGTTTCACAGCATGAAGAGTTTTTCCCACAAATACCGTTCATCTCACTATTCCTGCCATTCCGATTTTTGCACGACCAATCCAAAATGCCTTGCTGCCCCTTTCTACCCGATTCCACTACAGTGTTTTTCACAGAGCCACGCCTCCCTTTATTTAGCGCACATTCTGTGGAGCTTATACGGTGCGCCGCGCCCTGCAGCCGTTCATTGGCAATTCAATTTTTCAACTCTGAAGGGAGCTTTTTTCATGTAATTTTTCCTTTTCCAGTTGGTTTCTATTTATGTCGGTCTTATAACACACGACACAGAAGGAAAGGGCCGGTACGGAAGGGGCACCACCTACAGGGATAACATAGGGCACGTGCAGAGGGAAATGTTGGGTGGCCCTCACTTAAATAGGCGGTAGTCATTGTCATGCTCCTGGACCGACCCTTCCCAAGCACTTCCAAGTTGTCAAAATGGCCCTGGTCGTCTATTTTTGCCATTTCTTTGTGGAAAGGTCCTTCTTGAGATTTACTCTGCATGCCAAACCAGGGTTGGTCCCTTTGTCCGTTTTGCCTTTGGTGGGATTCACCAGTGAAGTATGCCTCTGGCTCCAGCCTGTCTGGCAGGGCAGAAGCGAGGGATGTTCCAAAACTCCCTGTGGTTAATCCCCTTGATTACAGGAATGCACCCAAAGGTGATTGGCTGGCTAGCTGGCTGTCCTTGGAGGACAGCCACCCTGCTGTGAGTGACAGCTAGGGTGCTAATGAATGGGAGAGAATTGCATAAAAGGCGAGGTCTTTTGCAAGGAAGGCAGAGTCGACCACTGGACGAAGGTACCGAAGAAAAACTGGAAAAGAAGCTTGCTGCACCTTCTGGACCGTTGGTTTGCTCGGTGAAGCCATGCTGCAGTGTTGAAGCTCCTATTTCGACAGACTACAGAAGCCCGGAAAGGATGACTTCTCCCCTTGGGTTGGTGGGACCAATCGACCCCAAGACGAACTCGACCTGAAGTCCTCTCTCTGCTGGCTGTACTTCCAGTGCTGCTGCAGGAACCGAGTGCCAGGGGACAGGAACACCAGAATAGAGTGCATCATTTTTAAGCCAGACCCGAGCTCCAGGAAGATCCTCCGAACTCCCTCGAAGCAGGGCTGACCAAGCCTGAGCCACCTCAACAGAGTGCTGGACTCCAGAAGCAAGGAAAGCCCACAAAGTGTCCAAAAACCATGGTGGTGCTATTCGCGAGAAGCTGAAACTGCGAAGTGCTGCTGATCTGAACTTTGCCCATTGCTGCCGCCGACCTTCGAATCGTAGTGCAGAAGTTCCCAGTCTTCCTCCCTCTTGTCCCCATGACTGAGGCCCAGGAACAACAGGATCTGCAGGAACTACAACAGGAACAGAAGCCAGCTGAAGACTAACCTCGGACTGTGTTTAACTATCCCTCCAAAAAGTCATACATGCCTTACTTGTATAGCTGGGAAAGGGTTAATCTACATTGCATAGGGGGGTTCAAAAGTGCTTTCTTGTTTGAGAAACGCGTTAACCATTGTTTCCTTCCCTAATCTTTTCCTTTTTGCTACAACTTCAGGATTACCGATTAAGTGCGAAAAGTGATGGCATGCATTACTCACTGTAATAGCATTTCTGATAATTGCATCTGCTTAGATTCAAATGCTGTACATATAGTCCGACATCCAGTGGTAACCGCGGAGTATTGCACCTTGTCTTACGAGGATCGAAAGGGGACGTCGACATGGGCGTGCCTGTAACACTATCCCTAACGTGACGTGTAGTGTACCCAAAACCCTCACGCGTCGAGGTCCCTCCGATCATATTTTTTCTGCCATGAGGGAGCCCAATGACTATCGTGGGTGAGTACATAAAAGAGAAAGTAGTAAGACGTTTATGTTTCTTCCACCCGAGCGGGGAGGCAAGGAGGGCGCATGTGAATCTAAGCAGATACAATCATCAGAAATGCTAGTACGGTGAGTAATGCAGGTCTTCTGATGCTTGTTAATCTGCTTGAAATCACATGCTCTGCGTAGATTAGCGAGCAGTACCTGGAGTTGGAGGCGGGTTGTGAGAAGGAACAGTAGTGAAAAGATGTCTTCGTACTGCTTGTCCCACCTGAGAATCAGACCTAGAATGAGTGTGTAGGCAATAGTATTTTGTAAAGGTGTGTACAGAACTCCAGGTTGCCGCTTTGCAAATGGACTCTAGGGGAACATTTGAAATGAAAGCTATGGAAGCCCCAGTGCCTAGAGTAGAATGTGCTCTAGGCTTGGAAGGCGGGTCTCTCTTAGCAAGTGTGTAACAGTGTGATGCAATTGACAATCCACTTTGAGATGGGTGATTTAGAAACAGGATCCCCTTCTCTACCAGCTGCCAATGAAACGAAAAACTGATGACTTTCTCAGTGGTCCAGTTCTTTCCAGGTAAAATATGACTGTCCTGCGCACATCTAATGTGTGTAGGCTTCTTTCGTCCACGTTAGTGGGATTTTGGAACAAAGTAGGCAGTTCTATTGATTGGTTCACATGGAACTTGGAAATTTAGGAGCAAATCGAGGGCGAGTGTGCAGAACCACCATATCTCTGGACTGTAACGAAAGGGTCTAGAACCGAAAGGGTCTAGAAACGAAAGGGCCTGTAGATCACTATCTCTTCTCATAGAAGTGATAGCCACTAGGAAGGATGTCTTATATGTAAGATACTTGAGACTTGCCTTATGCATAGGCTAAAGGGAGACCCCTTAAGTCTAGTCAATACCAGAATTAGGTCCCATCGGGAGCCGGGTTAGAAATGGGGGGGATGAATTATCTTAAACCCTTCCATGAAAGCCTTAATAACTGGTACTTTCCACCACAATGTAATGTAGCCTGAGAGAGCAGCTAGATGAGATTTTAGGGAAGTAAAGACCAGACCTGAGTCTAGTGAGTGAGTCAGGTACAACACAATGGGCCTCATCACAAGTTGGGCTGTATTCCTGGCTGTAATACCACCGACCGTAATAGCCCTAGCACCGATCGGCCCGATGGTATTAGCACGGGATCACGGGTTGGGCCTCAATGGTAAATCCCCATTCTTGATTGGGTCCATTGGATCCAATGGGGAATTTTCAGTGATAATACTGCGGGCTAATACAGCCGGTTGTAATGCCGCCGAAAACAGGGATTTTCACCTCCAAAAAAAGCTGGAGGTAAAATGAATGATTTAGCGCCCAACTCGGCCAGCCCTTAAATACGGCGGTAATACCGCATTCAAGGGCTACAGCACAACTCGTGATGAGGCCCAATGTGTGTAGGAGAGCAGTCAATGGGATTGACGGCTTTGCAGTTGCACCAGATAAAGCGCTTCCATTTACTGGAGTAGCAATATCGGATGTTAGGTTTTCTCGCCTCCCTAAGTATGTCCATGCATCTCTGAGGGAGTTGTAGGTGCCCAAACTATGACCTCAGTAGCCAAGCCGCTAAATTCAGGGTTTGCAGGCATGGGTGTAGTGTCTCCCTCTTGTCCTGAAATAACATGTTGTACGGGCAAGGCAGTTTCATTGGAGGAGATCGGGACATCTCCATTAGAGGAGAACCATGGTAGGCGTGCCCACATGGGGGCCGCCAATATCATGGTGACTGGTTCCTGGTGCATCTTGTGCACGATCCTGACTAGGGGAGCCGGGGAAAAGCGTAAACAAATTTCCCTGACCATGCAATCCAGAGACCATTCTACTTGGATCGGTTCTGGAGGCATAATATTGGCATTGAGCGTTCAAAAGTTGTGAACAAGTCGATCTCTGGGCAGCCCCACAGTGCGAAAGCGTAGGAGACGATGTCTTTGTGTACTCGCCATTCGTATTCTACGGGCAGCGGGAAGTCTCTGCTGAGTACATCCATCAGAATCCTGTGTTTGAGAGCCCATTTCCAAATGTTCTGGGACACCTTGGACAGCCCTGGAGAGTGTCCCCCCCTTGCTTGTTCAGGTAGTACATGGCCAGGGTGCTGTCTGCTAGGATCAGGACTGTCTTCCCCTGTAACTGTCTGAAAGGCTTTCAGTGCTTGGAATACAGCCAACAGATTTATGTGGTTGGATGCTTCTTCCAGGGACCACACGCTGTGCGCCGTCTGCTGAAGCATGTGAGCCCCCCCCCCCCCAGCCTGGGAGAGATGCGTCTGTCGTGAGAGTGGCTTCCACTGCGGGGGTGGTGAAGGACTTCGCTTTCAAGAGGTTTTCCCTCGACCACCACTGCCGAGAGAAAAGGAGGGCTGGCAAGACAACAGATCTTCCCATTGTCCACTGGCTTGACACCACTGGCTTTTGAGCCACTCTTGCATGGGACGCATGTGCAGACGCGCGTGAGGAACTAAGTAAATGCAGGACGCCAACATTCCTAACAGTCGCATGGCTTTGCGTACCGTCACCTCTCGACCGGCTACATACAGAGGGATCTGAAACAGCATGTTTTGAATCCTCTCGCTGGAGGGGAAGACGAGGCCGTCTTCTGTCCGAATTAGAGCACTTAGAAACTGCTTGACTTGACTGGGGTCTAGGCTGGATTTCTTCTCGATGGAGAATCCCAGGCTCAATAAGAGGTCTATCGTCTTTAGAGTGTTCAACAGGCATGTTCTGTAGGAATCCCTCGTTATGAGACAGTCGTCGAGGCTGGGACAGATTCTCTGCGCAGGTGCGCTGCTGCCACTGCCAGTACCTTAGTAAACACTCTTGGCGCCGAGGCAATGCGAAGGGGAGTACTTTGAACCTATAGTGCTTGTCCTCTATCATGAACCTTAGGTATTTTCTGTGTGCCGGCAATATTGAAATATGAAAGTAAGCATCTTTCATATCCAATGTTGCCATAATCCCCGGTTTCAGAAGCAGGATTACTTCCTGCAACGCGACCATATGAAACTTTTGAGGTTTGACAAATTTGTTCGCTGGGCGCAAGTCTAGCACAGGGCGCATGGTGAGATTCTTTTTTGGGTACAAGGAAGTACACTGAATAAATACCCTTGTTTACCTGTAGAAGAGGGACAACTTCTATGGCGCCCTTTTCCTGCAGGATCTCGACCTTTTGCAGCAGGATGCTTAGGTGTTCCGGCGTCAGATGTCTTGAATTTGGCGGTCTGAATTGAAGTGGTCGGCAGAATTCCATGCAGTACCCATGGGCCACGGTCTTGAGTACCCACTGGCCTGTTATCCCCTCCCATGCATGAAGAAATGATGTTAGACGCCCCGCGCCCGGGGTGGCATGGGAGGGGACACGGATCCGAGGGTCATTTCTGACCTGCGACCGGGGAGCCTATGGGGGTGGAACTCCAGCCTCTACGCTGTCCTCTAGGTGGATACGTGGTGGTGGCGTTAGATCCTGGTCCTGAATTCCAGTTGTTCCCTGAACCATTCTGGTTTTGAGGGGAGCGAGATTGCCCACGAAGAGAAGAGCTGCCCCCTCTCTGTTGCTCATTTATTAAGGCTGCCTGGGTTTCAGGCTTAAAACCAGAGTTCCTCAACAAGGCGTGCCGTTTTAGTAAGGTACCCTGGGTCAAGGTTCTTCCTGCTGTCACGGCAGCCTCTAAAGTGTTCTTAAGAACGTTCTGATACACTTGCTTGCCTTCCGATACAATTGCGAGCAACCTAGCCCACCATTGGTTCAGGGACCTCTTTAAGGCACTCTTGCAGCAGGTTCCACTGTACGTCTGCATAGCTAGCCAACAGAGTGGTGTTATTGGCTATACTGGTGGAGACTGCAGCAGCAGTTGTAACTCTCTTTCCCAGTGCATACAACCTTTTGGATTATCAGGCGGTACCTCACCTGTAGACAGGGGTACACCTGCCCTCTTTCTAGTCGTAACTACCAGATAATCCGGGGTGGCATAGCCCATGATGTAAACAGGGTCGGTAGGAGAAGGGCTAAACAACTTCTCTACCCTGGGATTAACCGCTCTGGTCTGAGCTGGTGTCAACAGTGAAGGCACCAGACGTCTCTTGATAGAGTTCAGCAACGGAATGGCCTGACTGGCAGGAGGCTTTTCCTTTAGTATGTCTTCTACAAAATCCGAAATCCGGAAATGCTTCCTGGGAGTGATTGGAAAATGTTCAGCCGCCTTCTTTAAGATGGCGTTAAACGCCATCTGATCAACCACAGGTGAGGCTTGGCGGACTGGAGTGGTAGGGGGGGGAATCCATAAACAGAATGTCAGGTTCCGGGGTAGGAGTAGGGGACGCCCAAGGTTGATATCAACTGGATGGCTGTCTTTCTAACCCTCCATTGGATCCGCAGGATCATCAGTAGGGTCCCTGAAGGGAGCATCATCCGGTACGTAGGGGTCCATGGGGACTTCGTCATCAGTAAGGTCATGAATATCTTCTTCATGAGGATCCTCAAACGGTCCTCTGAAGCTTGACCATAGGTGTATAAAGAAGATCCTCACGAGATCTTTTGGGAGCAAACCTCACCTAAAATGTAACAAACTTCTCCAGTCCGTTCATACACCTCTCAAACTTCTCCCTGGTCCATGATGACGAACCAGAAGAGTCCAGGCGGGGAAAGGGGTCATTCCGATTATCTTACTCTCTAGAGCGTAGAGATGATTTGTCTCCTAAAGTGTTGGATAAAGACACTCTCCGAGTAGTCCTTTCGAGGCTCCGGGCATTGCGACGTGTCCCTAGAAGAGTCTCTAGGCCATTCTTTCTGTTTCGATGTCTCTTTTGACTGTTCCTATTGTTTGACCGCCAAAGCGATCCTCGCAATACTATCGCTGATGCTTGGAGTAGTAGGGAGATGTGCCGGTTGAGCTGGTGGCTGCGCAGTGGATTTTGGCACGACCGGGGCTTTAAGCGGTGTCAGCGCTTAATTCTGAAGCGTTTAGACGGCCGGGTGTTTTGGTGCTAGCGCCCTTTCCTTTGGACTGCCCAGACGCATGCAGCTGTTGTGGGGAGGGCTGCCAATCAAAGATCAGCAAACCCCGTCGAAGTATCCAATGAGGCTGTTGGCGCTTTGGAACGCTTCGACTGGACCACCGAAGCCAAACCTTGGGTTGTGCGTGAATCTTGCGTGTTCCTGTCGCCGGGATGCATCTTCCCCATTACAGGACTCGTGTCGTGCCTTTCGGGGCCGAGGACAGACGCTGCGGATCGAAAACTCTCGCTGCAAGGTCAATGGCCCCCGAAACGGAGCCTTGGTCATCCCTAGTCCCTTCGTCGCACTCAGCGGCTGTAGCCGCTGGGGAATTACTTTCGGCCTGCGACATACCATAGGCCACCCACCGCTTTAAACTGCGCTCCTTAGTCGTCTTTGGAAAGGCATTCTTGAAAAGATGACCACCCTAACCCCACTCTCCCTACTGTACAGGCAGGCCAGAAGGCCCGGCCACGTGGTCAACAGCACCAACCGTATCAACAGCTGTCGAAATTCCGTCATCACCAGTCTTCGGCAGTGGCACAGGATTCAACCATTGAAAGGAGTGACAATGAGAATATACGACCAAAGGGCAAGAAATATAACAATAATGCAATGTCTTATGAAGAGCTGCGCATTAGGGTGACCAGAGGTGGGCGGAAAAAAACATTCTGAGGGACCTCGACGGGTGAGGGATTTTGGGTACACTACACGTCACGCTAGGGATAGTGTTACAGGCACACCTATGTCGACGCCCCCTTTCGATCCTTGAAAGACAAGATGCAATACTCTGCGGTTACCACTGGATGTCAGACTATATGCACAGCATGTGAACCTAAGCAGATTAACAAGCATCAGAAATATTAATGTCCACAGTGTCATAGCTATTGAAGTCACCTGAGGGTATATGCCATACCAAAAGGGTATCTCTACTAACTTAACTTTATTGAACTGAAGTATTTTTAAGTGCATTTTTAATGTTGCCAATTGCTCCCTTCTAAAGAAGGCTTATTTTAAAACTGTTAAATTAATAATTATTTTATCAAGGCACCTTGAGTACAAGAGTTATTTGAATACATGTCAGTGTGAATCTCTATGTTGCAACCCTACACCTCACAATGATCCCTCGAGATAAGCCTGGCTGCTCAGTCACCCTACCAACCTGTGTAGCACAGACTTATATCAAAGGTTGGGTTACCTATTGCCAAGAGAACAAGGCTGGTGTAGTCTCACACAGGGTTACTACATACAATGTTGCCTAACGGGGGATTTGAAGGATAGGGGCGAAGATTTTGGCTTTGAGTGTATATGGGATGTGTTTTTTGATGAGTTCTCTCATCTTGGAATTGTTAGAATGGGCCATCGATGCATCTTTAGATGAATTGTCGCCAATACCAGAGTGCTTGACCGCTTTGCTCGCGGGGTCGGGAACAGACTTCGGCACCTGTTTTGGGGGCCTGCCATGCAGCGATTGAGATGGTCAAGAGGACAGGTATTATTCAGACCTTCATTTCGACACTGCGTGTGGCTTATCGGTCGACTGTCGGCCTTGGAGGATGTGTTTAATGTGGGTGCTTGAGCCACTGGGTGTCGTCTCCGTAGAACCGCTGGCCTGCCTGTTTGAGTCGGGGGCTCGCATGCGGGAATCCATGGGACCCGATCGCCCTCCGTCACACAGGACATCGATGCGATCGCTGGAGGCTCCCTCCACGTCCATGGCAGCCTCGGCCTGCATGGCGTGATGTGCCCAGTGTTTAGTTTCTCGGTCCTTTAGTGCTGTGGGCCAGTTTGCAGGATTTGCACTGTTTCTCGGAATGGTCCCTAGGAAGGCAGAGGTTACACACCCTGTGCGAGTCCTTCCAGGGAGGAAATTTCCAGTTACAGGAAGGGCACAATTTAAATGGTCTGTTTTCCATATTTAGGAAAGATGGCAGCTCAGCTATGTAAAAGGAAGAATAGGGAAATAGGCATTCTCTAAATTAAAGGAATGATGACCTCCCCCCACTCTCCCTACTGTGCAGGGTCGAGGCCCGTTAGGGCGTAGGTAGGCCACAGTCAAAGTTCTTTGAGACGGATAAGCAGTTGTCTTCGACTAATGATCTTGTCCTCGAAAGCCATCGATAGAGATTTTGAGGTGTACGGCCGTCGAAAAGTATAGAAAAGTCCCAATTTAAACTTTGTATAGTAAAGGCGTTAGCCAGAAGAAGGAACGCCGCAACTTTCGCCCTACTATGCTGGCGGAAAAAAACAATCTGAGGGACCTTGATGTGTGAAGGACCATGGGTATAGGAGACTTCAAACTAGGGATAGTTTTACTGGCACGCCCTGTCGGCGTCCCTTTGAGTTTCGAAAACAAATTTATTACTCTGCGACTACCACTAGATGTCGGCCTATGCATAGCATGTGATCTAAGCAGATCCACAAGCCTCAAATATATGGGATACATTACTCATCGTAATCGTATTTCTGATGCTTGCATCTGCTTAGATTCACATGCTCTGCATAGTCCGACATCTAGTGGTAGTCGCTGAACATTACAAGATTTGTTTTCGAAACTCGAAAACAGACTTCGACAGGGCGTGTTAGTAATACTATCCCTAGTGCGACATGTACTGTACACATGGTCCTTCATGCTTCAAGGACCCTCAGATGGTTTGCTTCTGACATGAGGTTGCATGAAATGTAACATGAGTACAGATGTGATTAAGCAGAAAGTGTGATAAACCACAAAACATCCATGCGCCTTCATCTCCAAAAGGGGAGGAAGGGTGGGCGCATGTGAATCTAAGCAGATCGAAGCATCAGAAATGCAATAACGGTAAGTAATGTATCCTGTCTGAGGCTTGTGGATCTGCTTAGAACACATGCTCTGCATAGATTAGAGAGCAGTATCATGAGGAGGTGGGATGTGAGAAGGTGCAGCGGCAAATAGATGTTTTAGAACCGCTTTTCCCACCTGTGAGTCTGCTTTATAGTGAGTGTCAATGCAATAATGCTGTGTGAAAGTATGAATGGAACTCCATGTTGCAACTTTGCAAATGGTGTCTAGAGGGACGTTTGCAATGAAGGCTAAAGTATCTCCGGTACCTCTGAGAGAAAACCTTTTTGGATTGGGAATAGCAGAGCTGTATGCACTTGACCATCCATTTGGAGATGGCGTTTTTTTGATATGTGATAGCACACTCTTCCAGGTGCTATGGAAACAAAGCTTGTCTGTTTTACTTAGGGGTTTAAGTTTTGTTCACATAGTACAAGACCGTCCCCGCTGAGTGTATGGAGGTTTCTCACATCTGATTTGGATGGATTCTGAAAGAACTTAAGTTCTATGGATTACCATGGAACTTTGAAATGAATTAAGGGAAAACCTAGGATGTGTTCTGAGGACAACCTTGTCTTTGTGGATTATGAAGAAAGGGTCATGTACTGACAAAGCTTGTAGCTCACTGACTCGTCTTATAAAAAGGTGATGGCTACTAGGAATGCAGTTTTGTAAGTCAAATGTTTTAGCCTGGCTTTGTGCATAGGCTCAAAGGGCAGACCCATGAGTTTGGAGAGCACGACATTAAGATCCCAACCCAGTGGAGCATTAGAGATGGGAGGGTATAGCCGCTTTTCCCCTTCCATGAAAGCTTTAATAACAGGATCTTTCCACCAGGACACTGTTTTATGAAGTGGTGTAGAACAAGTTACTTACCTGTAACTATTGTTCTCCAGCATAGGTCTAGCATGGATTCACATGCTAATTCCCCATCAGGCCGGGAATCCTGAGTAAAAGAAAAACAAGTTTCACTTTCACTTACAAACTGTCTTTCTCCTATAAACCAATCACTGAGCTCTGGGTCATACTGCCCACAGCCAATGACTGCCCCCCCCTCCCCATGCCTCTCCTCTGGCAGTCATCTTCAGATTTGGTAGCACGTGAAGTGGCAGTATGACCAAGAAGAGCCGCAGAGGGTCAGGAGGGAGGTTTCACATGTAAATCCATGCCAGACCCATGCAGAGGAACAATAGTTACAGGTAAGTAACGTGTTCCTTCTCCAGCATGGGGTCTCGCATGGATTCACATGCTCATGAATAGCGAATACATAGCAGTACAACATTACACAACCACGGGAGGTGGCAAGGCTCAACCGAAGCAATTACTCTTACCTCCGGAACAGGCTCACCTTCATGCGAACAGGTTGCGTAGCACTGCTTGGCCAAACCCTGGAACCAGAATCTGTAGATGCAGTAGAATCTCGTGAAGGTGCGTGTGGAGCTCCACATAGCATCCTTGCAGATGTCCAGCAGGGCCACACCAGACAGGAACGTCCCGGGCTCGAAGGCGTGCAGGATTTGGCTCGAGTCCCATCCTTTACGGCTTCTTTGGAAGGCGCTAAATACTTCCCATTCGGCAGGTGTGGAGCTTTTCGTGGGGCAAGATACCCTCTTGGGAGGTGTCGCACAACTGAGTCGAAGAAGGCGACCTGTTGTGTCTCTTTTTTTAACCTCGACGGCGATGAGTAGTGCTGGGAGCCAGTCCGCGATCTTGATCTTTTAACATTCTTCCTCTGAGGAGAGTCACCTCTCGGCTCGTCAGACAAAGGTTTTTTCAATGGGGTAGATTGAGATTTTTCTACCGCCAATTTCCCCTTTTGCGCCTTCAAAGCCTTTCCGGTCATTGACTGGCACTTGGAGCAGGCCAAGGTCTTATGCCCCAGCCCGAGACACCACAGACATACTCTGGGCGGGTCGGTTAACAGAATTTTCGAATCACAATCTCAACACCTATTGAACCTGGTCTTCGGGGTAGTCTGTGTCGATGAAGAGGGCATATTCACGAAGAACAAAGGAAGTATGCCGTAGTTTCTCGAAGCAGTGGCTTATGCAGAAAAACAGAACTGAAGCCAATGGGCGGTGTGCGTGCTATATATGCCTTCGATTGGCATCCTCGCGATGGAGGCACTAGAGGGACATGTCAAATGCATCGACGCACAGCGCCCTGTGCCGAAAGAAAAATTCGGAAGCAGCAGAAGCTGGATGTCATATCAAACATGAGGAATACATGGGAGGACACAATCCTATCAAAGTATGGTTTTATGAAGCCTTTAGTTGGACTTTAGAAAAACTGTCCTAATACTACGTTACTTACTAAAAACAGGTTTGCCTTCCCTTTCTTGCCAGGTGTTTTTAAACACCCTGTAAGGTTAGTGGTTGCAGTTCTCTCACCAGGTGGTATTCTAAAAAGGGCCTTAACACTGGCCTTTTGAATAAACCCAGTGTTAGGGAGAATTCTCATTTCTGTGCTAATTCCATTCTACCTTAGAGGCCCCCAGCTCTTTTGATGGACTTTTTAATTTTTATCCTGGAGCGAGTGAGACCTTTTTCTCACAATCTCATGTATTTTTTATCTGATTTGGACTGTTTCTTTTGGTTTTGGAGTCTGACAAACTCCATAGGCTTCACCT